>NW_028120780.1:0-515233 GCF_965178545.1 Coloeus monedula | reverse complement strand
CATGCGCAGTGGGGGTGGGCGGGGCCCAGAGCGCCCGCGCATGCGCAGTGGGGGTGGGGGGGCCGGCAGGCGCCCGCGCATGCGCAGTAGGGGTGGGGGGGGCCGTCCAGCTCTCCCGCGCATGCGCAGTGGGGTGGGGGCCCGGCCAGGGCGCCCGTGCATGCGCAGTGGGATGGGGGGCCCAGCCTGGGTGTGCCTTTTGTTCTGGTCCTCCGTGGGGCTGCCTTGAGAGCGGAATCAAGGTTGGAAAAGACCTCGGAGATCACTGAGTGCAACCAGCACCAGCACGGCCACCGCTGACCACGTCCATGCCATGCCACAGCCACAGGTGTTGGAGCACTCCCAGGGGTGGGCACTCCAAACCTCCCTGGGCAGCTGTGCCAAGGCCTGAGCGCCCTTTCCATGGAGGAATTTCCCCAATATCCACCCTGAGCCTCCCCTGGCCCAGCCTGAGGCCGTTCCCTCTCCTCCTGTCCCTGTTCCCTGGGAGCAGAGCCCGACCCCCCCGGCTGCCCCCTCCTGTCAGGGGCTTGTGCAGAGCCACAAGGTCCCGCCTGAGCCTCCTTTGCTGCAGGCTGTGCCCCTTTCCCAGCTCTCTCAGGAACTCTCCAGCCCCTTGCCAGCTCCGTTCCCTTGCCTGGACTGGCTCCAGCCCCTCCGTGTCCCTCTTGTCCCAGAGGTGCTGCCAGCACTGCAGGTGCCCCAGCAGTGCCAGCACAGGGACGGGCCCAGCGCGCCCGCGCATGCGCAGTGGGGGGTGGGGGGGGCCCAGAGCGCCCGCGCATGCGCAGTGGGTGGGGGGGGCGGGGGGGGCCCCGGCCGGCGCACCGCGCATGCGCAGTGGGTGAGGGGGACGGCAGGCGCGCCCGCGCATGCGCAGTGGGGGGTGGGGGGGGGGGGGGCCCAGAGCGCCCGCGCATGCGCAGTGTGTGGGGGGGGGGCGGGGGGTCCCCGGCCGGCGCACCGCGCATGCGCAGTGGGTGGGGGGGACGGGGGGGGCCCCGGCCGGCGCACCGCGCATGCGCAGTGGGGTGGGGGCCCGGCCAGGGCGCCCGCGCATGCGCAGTGGGTGTTGGGGGGGGCGTCCAGCTCTCCCGCGCATGCGCAGTGGGGAGGGGGCCCGGCCAGCTCGCCGCGCATGCGCAGTGGGGGTGGGGGGGGCCCTGCGTGCCGGCGCAATGCGCAGTGGGCGTGGGGGGGGCCGGCAGGCGCCCGCGCATGCGCAGTGGGGTGGGGGCAGCCGTCCAGCTCTCCCGCGCATGCGCAGTGGGGGGGGGGGGGGGGGGGGGGGGGCCCAGCCTGCCGGCGCATGCGCAGTGGGTGGGGGGACGGCAGGCGCGCCCGGCGCATGCGCAGTGGGGTGGGGGCCCGGCCTGGGTGTGCCTTTTGTTCTGGTCCTCCGTGGGGCTGCCTTGAGAGCGGAATCAAGGTTGGAAAAGACCTCGGAGATCACTGAGTGCAACCAGCACCAGCACGGCCACCGCTGACCACGTCCATGCCATGCCACAGCCACAGGTGTTGGAGCACTCCCAGGGGTGGGCACTCCAAACCTCCCTGGGCAGCTGTGCCAAGGCCTGAGCGCCCTTTCCCATGGAGGAATTTCCCCAATATCCACCCTGAGCCTCCCCTGGCCCAGCCTGAGGCCGTTCCCTCTCCTCCTGTCCCTGTTCCCTGGGAGCAGAGCCCGACCCCCCCGGCTGCCCCCTCCTGTCAGGGGCTTGTGCAGAGCCACAAGGTCCCGCCTGAGCCTCCTTTGCTGCAGGCTGTGCCCCTTTCCCAGCTCTCTCAGGAACTCTCCAGCCCCTTGCCAGCTCCGTTCCCTTGCCTGGACTGGCTCCAGCCCCTCCGTGTCCCTCTTGTCCCAGAGGTGCTGCCAGCACTGCAGGTGCCCCAGCAGTGCCAGCACAGGGACGGGCCCAGCGCGCCCGGGCATGTGCAGTGGGGTGGGGGGGGGGGGCCCAGAGCACCCGCGCATGCGGCAGTGGGGAGGGGGGGGGGCCAGCGCGCCCGCGCATGCGCAGTGGGGGGTGGGGGGGGCCTGGAGCGCCCGCGCATGCGCAGTGGGGGGTGGGGGGGGGGGGGGCCGCCGGCCGCGCACCGCGCATGCGCAGTGGGTGGGGGGGACGGCAGGCGCGCCCGCGCATGCGCAGTGGGGGGTGGGGGGGGGGGGGGCAGCTCTCCCGCGCATGTGTAGTGGGGTGGGGGGGGCCCAGAGCGCCCGCGCATGCGCAGTGGGGGGTGGGGGGGCCCAGAGCGCCCGCGCATGCGCAGTGGGCTGGGGGGGGCTAGCGCCCGCGCATGCGCAGTGGGGGGTGGGGGGGGGGGGGGGGGGGCCAGCCGGCCGGCGCATGCGCAGTGGGGGGTGTGGGGGGGGGGGGGGGGGGGGCAACAGCCTGCCGGCGCATGCGCAGTGGGGGTGGGGGGGGCCCAGCGTAACGGCGCATGCGCAGTGGGGGTGGGGGGGGCCGGCAGGCGCACCGCGCATGCGCAGTGGGGGTGGGGGGGCCGTCCAGCTCTCCCGCGCATGCGCAGTGGGGTGGGGGCCCGGCCCGCGCGCCCGCGCATGCGCAGTGGGGGTGGGGGGGCCGGCAGGCGCCCGCGCATGCGCAGTAGGGGTGGGGGGGGCCGTCCAGCTCTCCCGCGCATGCGCAGTGGGGTGGGGGCCCGGCCAGGGCGCCCGTGCATGCGCAGTGGGATGGGGGGCCCAGCCTGGGTGTGCCTTTTGTTCTGGTCCTCCGTGGGGCTGCCTTGAGAGCGGAATCAAGGTTGGAAAAGACCTCGGAGATCACTGAGTGCAACCAGCACCAGCACGGCCACCGCTGACCACGTCCATGCCATGCCACAGCCACAGGTGTTGGAGCACTCCCAGGGGTGGGCACTCCAAACCTCCCTGGGCAGCTGTGCCAAGGCCTGAGCGCCCTTTCCATGGAGGAATTTCCCCAATATCCACCCTGAGCCTCCCCTGGCCCAGCCTGAGGCCGTTCCCTCTCCTCCTGTCCCTGTTCCCTGGGAGCAGAGCCCGACCCCCCCGGCTGCCCCCTCCTGTCAGGGGCTTGTGCAGAGCCACAAGGTCCCGCCTGAGCCTCCTTTGCTGCAGGCTGTGCCCCTTTCCCAGCTCTCCTCAGGAACTCTCCAGCCCCTTGCCAGCTCCGTTCCCTTGCCTGGACTGGCTCCAGCCCCTCCGTGTCCCTCTTGTCCCAGAGGTGCTGCCAGCACTGCAGGTGCCCCAGCAGTGCCAGCACAGGGACGGGCCCAGCGCCCGGGCATGTGCAGTGGGGTGGGGGGGGGGGGGCCCAGAGCGCCCGCGCATGCGCAGTGGGGAGGGGGGGCCCAGCGCGCCCGCGCATGCGCAGTGGGGTGTGGGGGGGGGGGGGGGGGCCTAGCCTGCCGGCGCATGCGCAGTGGGGAGGGGGGGGGGGGGGGGGCCAGCGCGCCCGCGCATGCGCAGTGGGGGGTGGGGGGGGCCCAGAGCGCCCGCGCATGCGCAGTGGGTGGGGGGGGGCGGGGGGGGCCCCGGCCGGCGCACCGCGCATGCGCAGTGGGTGGGGGGACGGCAGGCGCGCCCGCGCATGCGCAGTGGGGAGGGGGGGGGGGGGGGCCAGCGCGCCCGCGCATGCGCAGTGGGGGGTGGGGGGGGCCCAGAGCGCCCGCGCATGCGCAGTGGGTGGGGGGGGGCGGGGGGGGCCCCGGCCGGCGCACCGCGCATGCGCAGTGGGTGGGGGGACGGCAGGCGCGCCGCGCATGCGCAGTGGGGAGGGGGGGGGGGGGGGGGGCCAGCGCGCCCGCGCATGCGCAGTGGGGGGTGGGGGGGGCCCAGAGCGCCCCGCGCATGCGCAGTGGGTGGGGGGGGGGGGGGGGCCCCGGCCGGCGCACCGCGCATGCGCAGTGGGGGGTGGGGGGGGGGGGGGGGGCAGCTCTCCCGCGCATGTGCAGTGGGGTGGGGGGGGCCCAGAGCGCCCGCGCATGCGCAGTGGGCTGGGGGGGGCCAGCGCGCCCGCGCATGCGCAGTGGGGGGTGGGGGGGGGGGGGCCCAGCCGGCCGGCGCATGCGCAGTGGGGGGTGTGTGGGGGGGGGGGGGGGCAACAGCCTGCCGGCGCATGCGCAGTGGGGGTGGGGGGGGCCCAGCGTAACGGCGCATGCGCAGTGGGGGTGGGGGGGGCCGGCAGGCGCACCGCGCATGCGCAGTGGGGGTGGGGGGGCCGTCCAGCTCTCCTGCGCATGCGCAGTGGGGTGGGGGCCCGGCCAGGGCGCCCGCGCATGCGCAGTGGGGAGGGGGGGGGGGGGGGCCAGCGCGCCCGCGCATGCGCAGTGGGGGGTGGGCGGGGCCCAGAGCGCCCGCGCATGCGCAGTGGGTGGGGGGGGGACGGCAGGCGCGCCCGCGCATGCGCAGTGGGAGGTGGGGGGGGGGGGGCCCAGCTCTCCCGCGCATGCGCAGTGGGGAGGGGCCCGGCCAGCTCGCCCGCGCATGCCCAGTGGGGGTGGGCGGGGCCCAGAGCGCCCGCGCATGCGCAGTGGGGGTGGGGGGGCCGGCAGGCGCCCGCGCATGCGCAGTAGGGGTGGGGGGGGCCGTCCAGCTCTCCCGCGCATGCGCAGTGGGGTGGGGGCCCGGCCAGGGCGCCCGTGCATGCGCAGTGGGATGGGGGGCCCAACCTGGGTGTGCCTTTTGTTCTGGTCCTCCGTGGGGCTGCCTTGAGAGCGGAATCAAGGTTGGAAAAGACCTCGGAGATCACTGAGTGCAACCAGCACCAGCACGGCCACCGCTGACCACGTCCATGCCATGCCACAGCCACAGGTGTTGGAGCACTCCCAGGGGTGGGCACTCCAAACCTCCCTGGGCAGCTGTGCCAAGGCCTGAGCGCCCTTTCCATGGAGGAATTTCCCCAATATCCACCCTGAGCCTCCCCTGGCCCAGCCTGAGGCCGTTCCCTCTCCTCCTGTCCCTGTTCCCTGGGAGCAGAGCCCGACCCCCCGGCTGCCCCCTCCTGTCAGGGGCTTGTGCAGAGCCACAAGGTCCCGCCTGAGCCTCCTTTGCTGCAGGCTGTGCCCCTTTCCCAGCTCTCTCAGGAACTCTCCAGCCCCTTGCCAGCTCCGTTCCCTTGCCTGGACTGGCTCCAGCCCCTCCGTGTCCCTCTTGTCCCAGAGGTGCTGCCAGCACTGCAGGTGCCCCAGCAGTGCCAGCACAGGGACGGGCCCAGCGCGCCCGGGCATGTGCAGTGGGGTGGGGTGGGGGGGGCCCAGAGCGCCCGCGCATGCGCAGTGGGGGAGGGGGGGGGCCAGCGCGCCCGCGCATGCGCAGTGGGGGGTGGGGGGGGCCCAGAGCGCCCGCGCATGCGCAGTGGGTGGGGGGGGGCCCCCCCGGCCGGCGCACCGCGCATGCGCAGTGGGTGGGGGGGGACGGCAGGCGCGCCGCGCATGCGCAGTGGGGGGTGGGGGGAGGGGGGGGGGCCCAGAGCGCCCGCGCATGCGCAGTGGGGGGTGGGGGGGCCTGGAGGCGCACCGCGCATGCGCAAGGGGGGCGGGGGGGGCGGGGGGGGCCCCGGCCGGCGCACCGCGCATGCGCAGTGGGTGGCGGGGGGCGGGGGGGGCCCGGCCGGCGCACCGCGCATGCGCAGTGGGGTGGGGGCCCGGCCAGGGCGCCCGCGCATGCGCAGTCGGGGTTGGGGGGGTCGTCCAGCTCTCCCGCGCATGCGCAGTGGGGAGGGGGCCCGGCCAGCTCGCCCGCGCATGCGCAGTGGGGGTGGGGGGGGGCCAGCGTGCCGGCGCATGCGCAGTGGGGGGGGGGGGGGGGGCCAGCGCGCCCGCGCATGCGCAGTGGGGGGTGGGGGGGGGGGGGGGGGGGCAACAGCCTGCCGGCGCATGCGCAGTGGGGGTGGGGGGGGCCCAGCGTAACGGCGCATGCGCAGTGGGGGTGGGGGGGGCCGGCAGGCGCACCGCGCATGCGCAGTGGGGGTGGGGGGGCCGTCCAGCTCTCCCGCGCATGCGCAGTGGGGTGGGGGCCCGGCCCGCGCGCCGCGCATGCGCAGTGGGGGTGGGGGGGCCGGCAGGCGCCCGCGCATGCGCAGTAGGGGTGGGGGGGGCCCGTCCAGCTCTCCCGCGCATGCGCAGTGGGGTGGGGCCCGGCCAGGGCGCCCGTGCATGCGCAGTGGGATGGGGGGCCCAGCCTGGGTGTGCCTTTTGTTCTTGTCCTCCGTGGGGCTGCCTTGAGAGCGGAATCAAGGTTGGAAAAGACCTCGGAGATCACTGAGTGCAACCAGCACCAGCACGGCCACCGCTGACCACGTCCATGCCATGCCACAGCCACAGGTGTTGGAGCACTCCCAGGGGTGGGCACTCCAAACCTCCCTGGGCAGCTGTGCCAAGGCCTGAGCGCCCTTTCCATGGAGGAATTTCCCCAATATCCACCCTGAGCCTCCCCTGGCCCAGCCTGAGGCCGTTCCCTCTCCTCCTGTCCCTGTTCCCTGGGAGCAGAGCCCGACCCCCCCGGCTGCCCCCTCCTGTCAGGGGCTTGTGCAGAGCCACAAGGTCCCGCCTGAGCCTCCTTTGCTGCAGGCTGTGCCCCTTTCCCAGCTCTCTCAGGAACTCTCCAGCCCCTTGCCAGCTCCGTTCCCTTGCCTGGACTGGCTCCAGCCCCTCCGTGTCCCTCTTGTCCCAGAGGTGCTGCCAGCACTGCAGGTGCCCCAGCAGTGCCAGCACAGGGACGGGCCCAGCGCGCCCGGGCATGTGCAGTGGGGTGGGGGGGGGGGGGGCGCAGAGCGCCCGCGCATGCGCAGTGGGTGGGGGGGGCGGGGGGGCCCCGGCCGGCGCACCGCGCATGCGCAGTGGGTGGGGGGGACGGCAGGCGCGCCGCGCATGCGCAGTGGGGGGTGGGGGGGGGGGGGGGCCCAGAGCGCCCGCGCATGCGCAGTGTGTGGGGGGGGGGCGGGGGGTCCCCGGCCGGCGCACCGCGCATGCGCAGTGGGTGGGGGGGACGGGGGGGGCCCCGGCCGGCGCACCGCGCATGCGCAGTGGGGTGGGGGCCCGGCCAGGGCGCCCGCGCATGCGCAGTGGGGAGGGGGGGGGGGGGGGGCCAGCGCGCCCGCGCATGCGCAGTGGGGGGTGGGCGGGGCCCAGAGCGCCCGCGCATGCGCAGTGGGTGGGGGGGGGACGGCAGGCGCGCCCGCGCATGCGCAGTGGGAGGTGGGGGGGGGGGGCCCAGCTCTCCCGCGCATGCGCAGTGGGGAGGGGGCCCGGCCAGCTCGCCCGCGCATGCCCAGTGGGGGTGGGCGGGGCCCAGAGCGCCCGGCGCATGCGCAGTGGGGGTGGGGGGCCGGCAGGCGCCCGCGCATGCGCAGTAGGGGTGGGGGGGGCCGTCCAGCTCTCCCGCGCATGCGCAGTGGGGTGGGGGCCCGGCCAGGGCGCCCGTGCATGCGCAGTGGGATGGGGGCCCAGCCTGGGTGTGCCTTTTGTTCTGGTCCTCCGTGGGGCTGCCTGAGAGCGGAATCAAGGTTGGAAAAGACCTCGGAGATCACTGAGTGCAACCAGCACCAGCACGGCCACCGCTGACCACGTCCATGCCATGCCAGAGCCACAGGTGTTGGAGCACTCCCAGGGGTGGGCACTCCAAACCTCCCTGGGCAGCTGTGCCAAGGCCTGAGCGCCCTTTCCATGGAGGAATTTCCCCAATATCCACCCTGAGCCTCCCCTGGCCCAGCCTGAGGCCGTTCCCTCTCCTCCTGTCCCTGTTCCCTGGGAGCAGAGCCCGACCCCCCCGGCTGCCCCCTCCTGTCAGGGGCTTGTGCAGAGCCACAAGGTCCCGCCTGAGCCTCCTTTGCTGCAGGCTGTGCCCCTTTCCCAGCTCTCTCAGGAACTCTCCAGCCCCTTGCCAGCTCCGTTCCCTTGCCTGGACTGGCTCCAGCCCCTCCGTGTCCCTCTTGTCCCAGAGGTGCTGCCAGCACTGCAGGTGCCCCAGCAGTGCCAGCACAGGGACGGGCCCAGCGCGCCCGGGCATGTGCAGTGGGGTGGGGTGGGGGGGGGGCCCAGAGCGCCCGCGCATGCGCAGTGGGGAGGGGGGGGGGCCAGCGCGCCCGCGCATGCGCAGTGGGGGGTGGGGGGGGCCCAGAGCGCCCGCGCATGCGCAGTGGGTGGGGGGGGGCCCCCCCGGCCGGCGCACCGCGCATGCGCAGTGGGTGGGGGGGGACGGCAGGCGCGCCCGCGCATGCGCAGTGGGGGGTGGGGGGGGGGGGGGGCAGCTCTCCCGCGCATGTGCAGTGGGGTGGGGGGGGGGCCCAGAGCGCCCGCGCATGCGCAGTGGGCTGGGGGGGGCCAGCGCGCCCGCGCATGCGCAGTGGGGGGTGGGGGGGGGGGGGGGGGGGGCCAGCCGGCCGGCGCATGCGCAGTGGGGGTGGGGGGGCCCAGCGTAACGGCGCATGCGCAGTGGGGGTGGGGGGGGCCGGCAGGCGCACCGCGCATGCGCAGTGGGGGTGGGGGGGGCCGTCCAGCTCTCCCGCGCATGCGCAGTGGGGTGGGGGCCCGGCCCGCGCGCCCGCGCATGCGCAGTGGGGGTGGGGGGGCCGGCAGGCGCCCGCGCATGCGCAGTAGGGGTGGGGGGGGCCGTCCAGCTCTCCCGCGCATGCGCAGTGGGGTGGGGGCCCGGCCAGCGCGCCCGTGCATGCGCAGTGGGATGGGGGCCCAGCTTGGGGGTGCCTTTTGTTCTGGTCCTCCGTGGGGCTGCCTTGAGAGCGGAATCAAGGTTGGAAAAGACCTCGGAGATCACTGAGTGCAACCAGCACCAGCACGGCCACCGCTGACCACGTCCATGCCATGCCACAGCCACAGGTGTTGGAGCACTCCCAGGGGTGGGCACTCCAAACCTCCCTGGGCAGCTGTGCCAAGGCCTGAGCGCCCTTTCCATGGAGGAATTTCCCCAATATCCACCCTGAGCCTCCCCTGGCCCAGCCTGAGGCCGTTCCCTCTCCTCCTGTCCCTGTTCCCTGGGAGCAGAGCCCGACCCCCCCGGCTGCCCCCTCCTGTCAGGGGCTTGTGCAGAGCCACAAGGTCCCGCCTGAGCCTCCTTTGCTGCAGGCTGTGCCCCTTTCCCAGCTCTCTCAGGAACTCTCCAGCCCCTTGCCAGCTCCGTTCCCTTGCCTGGACTGGCTCCAGCCCCTCCGTGTCCCTCTTGTCCCAGAGGTGCTGCCAGCACTGCAGGTGCCCCAGCAGTGCCAGCACAGGGACGGGCCCAGCGCGCCCGGGCATGTGCAGTGGGGTGTGGGGGGGGGGGGGGGGGGCCTAGCCTGCCGGCGCATGCGCAGTGGGGAGGGGGGGGGGGGGGGGGCCAGCGCGCCCGCGCATGCGCAGTGGGGGGTGGGGGGGGCCCAGAGCGCCCGCGCATGCGCAGTGGGTGGGGGGGGGCCGGGGGGCCCCCGGCCGGCGCACCGCGCATGCGCAGTGGGTGGGGGGACGGCAGGCGCGCCCGCGCATGCGCAGTGGGGAGGGGGGGGGGGGGCCAGCGCGCACGCGCATGCGCAGTGGGGGGTGGGGGGGGCCCAGAGCGCCCGCGCATGCGCAGTGGGTGGGTGGGGGGGGGGGCCCCGGCCGGCGCACCGCGCATGCGCAGTGGGGGGTGGGGGGGGGGGGGGGGCAGCTCTCCCGCGCATGCGCAGTGGGCTGGGGGGGGCCAGCGCGCCCGCGCATGCGCAGTGGGGGGTGGGGGGGGGGGGGCCCAGCCGGCCGGCGCATGCGCAGTGGGGGGTGTGGGGGGGGGGGGGGGGCAACAGCCTGCCGGCGCATGCGCAGTGGGGGTGGGGGGGGCCCAGCGTAACGGCGCATGCGCAGTGGGGGTGGGGGGGGCCGGCAGGCGCACCGCGCATGCGCAGTGGGGGTGGGGGGGGCCGTCCAGCTCTCCTGCGCATGCGCAGTGGGGTGGGGGCCCGGCCAGGGCGCCCGCGCATGCGCAGTGGGGAGGGGGGGGGGGCCAGCGCGCCCGCGCATGCGCAGTGGGGGGTGGGCGGGGCCCAGAGCGCCCGCGCATGCGCAGTGGGTGGGGGGGGACGGCAGGCGCGCCCGCGCATGCGCAGTGGGAGGTGGGGGGGGGGGGCCCAGCTCTCCCGCGCATGCGCAGTGGGGAGGGGGGCCCGGCCAGCTCGCCCGCGCATGCGCAGTGGGGGTGGGCGGGGCCCAGAGCGCCCGCGCATGCGCAGTGGGGGTGGGGGGGCCGGCAGGCGCCCGCGCATGCGCAGTAGGGGTGGGGGGGGCCGTCCAGCTCTCCCGCGCATGCGCAGTGGGGAAGGGGGGGGGGGGCCAGCGCGCCCGCGCATGCGCAGTGGGGGGTGGGGAGGGGGGGGGCAACAGCCTGCCGGCGCATGCGCAGTGGGGGTGGGGGGGGGCCCAGCGTAACGGCGCATGCGCAGTGGGGGTGGGGGGGGCCGGCAGGCGCCCGCGCATGCGCAGTAGGGGTGGGGGGGGCCGTCCAGCTCTCCCGCGCATGCGCAGTGGGGTGGGGGCCCGGCCAGGGCGCCCGCGCATGCGCAGTGGGGTGGGGGCCCGGCCTGGGGGTGCCTTTTGTTCTGGTCCTCCGTGGGGCTGCCTTGAGAGCGGAATCAAGGTTGGAAAAGACCTCGGAGATCACTGAGTGCAACCAGCACCAGCACGGCCACCGCTGACCACGTCCATGCCATGCCACAGCCACAGGTGTTGGAGCACTCCCAGGGGTGGGCACTCCAAACCTCCCTGGGCAGCTGTGCCAAGGCCTGAGCGCCCTTTCCATGGAGGAATTTCCCCAATATCCACCCTGAGCCTCCCCTGGCCCAGCCTGAGGCCGTTCCCTCTCCTCCTGTCCCTGTTCCCTGGGAGCAGAGCCCGACCCCCCCGGCTGCCCCCTCCTGTCAGGGGCTTGTGCAGAGCCACAAGGTCCCGCCTGAGCCTCCTTTGCTGCAGGCTGTGCCCCTTTCCCAGCTCTCTCAGGAACTCTCCAGCCCCTTGCCAGCTCCGTTCCCTTGCCTGGACTGGCTCCAGCCCCTCCGTGTCCCTCTTGTCCCAGAGGTGCTGCCAGCACTGCAGGTGCCCCAGCAGTGCCAGCACAGGGACGGGCCCAGCGCGCCCGGGCATGTGCAGTGGGGTGGGGGGGGGGGGCCCAGAGCACCCGCGCATGCGCAGTGGGGGGTGGGGGGGGCCAGCGCGCCCGCGCATGCGCAGTGGGGGGGTGGGGGGGGGGGGGGGGGCCCAGCCGGCCGGCGCATGCGCAGTGGGGGGTGTGGGGGGGGGGGGGCAACAGCCTGCCGGCGCATGCGCAGTGGGGGTGGGGGGGGGGGGGGGGGGGCAACAGCCTGCCGGCGCATGCGCAGTGGGGGTGGGGGGGGCCCAGCGTAACGGCGCATGCGCAGTGGGGGTGGGGGGGGCCGGCAGGCGCACCGCGCATGCGCAGTGGGGGTGGGGGGGCCGTCCAGCTCTCCCGCGCATGCGCAGTGGGGTGGGGGCCCGGCCCGCGCGCCCGCGCATGCGCAGTGGGGGGTGGGGGGGGGGGGGGGGGCCCAGCCGGCCGGCGCATGCGCAGTGGGGGGTGTGGGGGGGGGGGGGGGGCAACAGCCTGCCGGCGCATGCGCAGTGGGGGTGGGGGGGGCCCAGCGTAACGGCGCATGCGCAGTGGGGGTGGGGGGGGCCGGCAGGCGCACCGCGCATGCGCAGTGGGGGTGGGGGGGCCGTCCAGCTCTCCCGCGCATGCGCAGTGGGGTGGGGGCCCGGCCCGCGCGCCCGCGCATGCGCAGTGGGGGTGGGGGGGCCGGCAGGCGCCCGCGCGCATGCGCAGTAGGGGTGGGGGGGGCCGTCCAGCTCTCCCGCGCATGCGCAGTGGGGTGGGGGCCCGGCCAGCGCGCCCGTGCATGCGCAGTGGGATGGGGGGCCCAGCCTGGGTGTGCCTTTTGTTCTGGTCCTCCGTGGGGCTGCCTTGAGAGCGGAATCAAGGTTGGAAAAGACCTCGGAGATCACTGAGTGCAACCAGCACCAGCACGGCCACCGCTGACCACGTCCATGCCATGCCACAGCCACAGGTGTTGGAGCACTCCCAGGGGTGGGCACTCCAAACCTCCCCTGGGCAGCTGTGCCAAGGCCTGAGCGCCCTTTCCATGGAGGAATTTCCCCAATATCCACCCTGAGCCTCCCCTGGCCCAGCCTGAGGCCGTTCCCTCTCCTCCTGTCCCTGTTCCCTGGGAGCAGAGCCCGACCCCCCCGGCTGCCCCCTCCTGTCAGGGGCTTGTGCAGAGCCACAAGGTCCCGCCTGAGCCTCCTTTGCTGCAGGCTGTGCCCCTTTCCCAGCTCTCTCAGGAACTCTCCAGCCCCTTGCCAGCTCCGTTCCCTTGCCTGGACTGGCTCCAGCCCCTCCGTGTCCCTCTTGTCCCAGAGGTGCTGCCAGCACTGCAGGTGCCCCAGCAGTGCCAGCACAGGGACGGGCCCAGCGCGCCCGGGCATGTGCAGTGGGGTGGGGGGGGGGGGCCCAGAGCGCCCGCGCATGCGCAGTGGGGAGGGGGGGCCCAGCGCGCCCCGCGCATGCGCAGTGGGGTGTGGGGGGGGGGGGGGCCTAGCCTGCCGGCGCATGCGCAGTGGGGAGGGGGGGGGGGGGGGGCCAGCGCGCCCGCGCATGCGCAGTGGGGGGTGGGGGGGGCCCAGAGCGCCCGCGCATGCGCAGTGGGTGGGGGGGGGCGGGGGGGGCCCCGGCCGGCGCACCGCGCATGCGCAGTGGGTGGGGGGACGGCAGGCGCGCCCGCGCATGCGCAGTGGGGAGGGGGGGGGGGGGCCAGCGCGCCCGCGCATGCGCAGTGGGGGGTGGGGGGGCCCAGAGCGCCCGCGCATGCGCAGTGGGGGGTGGGGGGGGGGGCCCAGCCGGCCGGCGCATGCGCAGTGGGGGGTGTGGGGGGGGGGGGGGGCAACAGCCTGCCGGCGCATGCGCAGTGGGGGTGGGGGGGGCCCAGCGTAACGGCGCATGCGCAGTGGGGGGTGGGGGGGGCCGGCAGGCGCACCGCGCATGCGCAGTGGGGGTGGGGGGGGCCGTCCAGCTCTCCTGCGCATGCGCAGTGGGGTGGGGGCCCGGCCAGGGCGCCCGCGCATGCGCAGTGGGGAGGGGGGGGGGGCCAGCGCGCCCGCGCATGCGCAGTGGGGGGTGGGCGGGGCCCAGAGCGCCGCGCATGCGCAGTGGGTGGGGGGGGACGGCAGGCGCGCCCGCGCATGCGCAGTGGGAGGTGGGGGGGGGGGGCCCAGCTCTCCCGCGCATGCGCAGTGGGGAGGGGGCCCGGCCAGCTCGCCCGCGCATGCGCAGTGGGGGTGGGCGGGGCCCAGAGCGCCGCGCATGCGCAGTGGGGGTGGGGGGGGGCCCAGAGCGCCCGCGCATGCGCAGTGGGGGTGGGGGCCGGCAGGCGCCCGCGCCATGCGCAGTGGGGAAGGGGGGGGGGGGGCCAGCGCGCCCGCGCATGCGCAGTGGGGGGTGGGGGGGGGGGCAACAGCCTGCCGGCGCATGCGCAGTGGGGGTGGTGGGGGGCCCAGCGTAACGGCGCATGCGCAGTGGGGGTGGGGGGGGGCCGGCAGGCGCCCGCGCATGCGCAGTAGGGGTGGGGGGGGCCGTCCAGCTCTCCCGCGCATGCGCAGTGGGGTGGGGGCCCGGCCAGGGCGCCCGCGCATGCGCAGTGGGGTGGGGGGGGCCGGCAGGCGCCCGCGCATGCGCAGTAGGGGTGGGGGGGGCCGTCCAGCTCTCCCGCGCATGCGCAGTGGGGTGGGGGCCCGGCCAGGGCGCCCGCGCATGCGCAGTGGGGTGGGGGCCCGGCCTGGGTGTGCCTTTTGTTCTGGTCCTCCGTGGGGCTGCCTTGAGAGCGGAATCAAGGTTGGAAAAGACCTCGGAGATCACTGAGTGCAACCAGCACCAGCACGGCCACCGCTGACCACGTCCATGCCATGCCACAGCCACAGGTGTTGGAGCACTCCCAGGGGTGGGCACTCCAAACCTCCCTGGGCAGCTGTGCCAAGGCCTGAGCGCCCTTTCCATGGAGGAATTTCCCCAATATCCACCCTGAGCCTCCCCTGGCCCAGCCTGAGGCCGTTCCCTCTCCTCCTGTCCCTGTTCCCTGGGAGCAGAGCCCGACCCCCCCGGCTGCCCCCTCCTGTCAGGGGCTTGTGCAGAGCCACAAGGTCCCGCCTGAGCCTCCTTTGCTGCAGGCTGTGCCCCTTTCCCAGCTCTCTCAGGAACTCTCCAGCCCCTTGCCAGCTCCGTTCCCTTGCCTGGACTGGCTCCAGCCCCTCCGTGTCCCTCTTGTCCCAGAGGTGCTGCCAGCACTGCAGGTGCCCCAGCAGTGCCAGCACAGGGACGGGCCCAGCGCGCCCGGGCATGTGCAGTGGGGTGGGGGGGGGGGCCCAGAGCACCCGCGCATGCGCAGTGGGGAGGGGGGGGGGCCAGCGCGCCCGCGCATGCGCAGTGGGGGGTGGGGGGGGCCTGGAGCGCCCGCGCATGCGCAGTGGGGGGTGGGGGGGGGGGGGGGGGCCGCCGGCCGGCGCACCGCGCATGCGCAGTGGGTGGGGGGGGACGGCAGGCGCGCCCGCGCATGCGCAGTGGGGGGTGGGGGGGGGGGGCAGCTCTCCCGCGCATGTGCAGTGGTGTGGGGGGGGGGCCCAGAGCGCCCGCGCATGCGCAGTGGGCTGGGGGGGGCCAGCGCGCCCGCGCATGCGCAGTGGGGGGTGGGGGGGGGGGGGGGGGGCCCAGCCGGCCGGCGCATGCGCAGTGGGGGGTGTGGGGGGGGGGGGGGGGGGGCAACAGCCTGCCGGCGCATGCGCAGTGGGGGTGGGGGGGGCCCAGCGTAACGGCGCATGCGCAGTGGGGGTGGGGGGGGCCGGCAGGCGCACCGCGCATGCGCAGTGGGGGTGGGGGGGCCGTCCAGCTCTCCCGCGCATGCGCAGTGGGGTGGGGGCCCGGCCCGCGCGCCCGCGCATGCGCAGTGGGGGGTGGGGGGGGGGGGGGGGGCCCAGCCGGCCGGCGCATGCGCAGTGGGGGGTGTGGGGGGGGGGGGGGGGGGGGCAACAGCCTGCCGGCGCATGCGCAGTGGGGGTGGGGGGGGCCCAGCGTAACGGCGCATGCGCAGTGGGGGTGGGGGGGGCCGGCAGGCGCACCGCGCATGCGCAGTGGGGGTGGGGGGGCCGTCCAGCTCTCCCGCGCATGCGCAGTGGGGTGGGGGCCCGGCCCGCGCGCCCGCGCATGCGCAGTGGGGGTGGGGGGCCGGCAGGCGCCCGCGCATGCGCAGTAGGGGTGGGGGGGGCCGTCCAGCTCTCCCGCGCATGCGCAGTGGGGTGGGGGCCCGGCCAGGGCGCCCGTGCATGCGCAGTGGGATGGGGGGCCCAGCCTGGGTGTGCCTTTTGTTCTGGTCCTCCGTGGGGCTGCCTTGAGAGCGGAATCAAGGTTGGAAAAGACCTCGGAGATCACTGAGTGCAACCAGCACCAGCACGGCCACCGCTGACCACGTCCATGCCATGCCACAGCCACAGGTGTTGGAGCACTCCCAGGGGTGGGCACTCCAAACCTCCCTGGGCAGCTGTGCCAAGGCCTGAGCGCCCTTTCCATGGAGGAATTTCCCCAATATCCACCCTGAGCCTCCCCTGGCCCAGCCTGAGGCCGTTCCCTCTCCTCCTGTCCCTGTTCCCTGGGAGCAGAGCCCGACCCCCCGGCTGCCCCCTCCTGTCAGGGGCTTGTGCAGAGCCACAAGGTCCCGCCTGAGCCTCCTTTGCTGCAGGCTGTGCCCCTTTCCCAGCTCTCTCAGGAACTCTCCAGCCCCTTGCCAGCTCCGTTCCCTTGCCTGGACTCGTTCCAGCCCCTCCGTGTCCCTCTTGTCCCCGAGGTGCTGCCAGCACTGCAGGTGCCCCAGCAGTGCCAGCACAGGGACGGCCCAGCGCGCCCGGGCATGTGCAGTGGGGTGGGGGGGGGGGGGCCCAGAGCGCCCGCGCATGCGCAGTGGGGAGGGGGGGCCCAGCGCGCCCGCGCATGCGCAGTGGGGTGTGGGGGGGGGGGGGGGGGCCCAGCCTGCCGGCGCATGCGCAGTGGGTGGGGGGGACGGCAGGCGCGCCCGCGCATGCGCAGTGGGGTGGGGGCCCGGCCTGGGTGTGCCTTTTGTTCTGGTCCTCCGTGGGGCTGCCTTGAGAGCGGAATCAAGGTTGGAAAAGACCTCGGAGATCACTGAGTGCAACCAGCACCAGCACGGGCACCGCTGACCACGTCCATGCCATGCCACAGCCACAGGTGTTGGAGCACTCCCAGGGGTGGGCACTCCAAACCTCCCTGGGCAGCTGTGCCAAGGCCTGAGCGGCCTTTCCATGGAGGAATTTCCCCAATATCCACCCTGAGCCTCCCCTGGCCCAGCCTGAGGCCGTTCCCTCTCCTCCTGTCCCTGTTCCCTGGGAGCAGAGCCCGACCCCCCCGGCTGCCCCCTCCTGTCAGGGGCTTGTGCAGAGCCACAAGGTCCCGCCTGAGCCTCCTTTGCTGGAGGCTGTGCCCCTTTCCCAGCTCTCTCAGGAACTCTCCAGCCCCTTGCCAGCTCCGTTCCCTTGCCTGGACTGGCTCCAGCCCCTCCGTGTCCCTCTTGTCCCAGAGGTGCTGCCAGCACTGCAGGTGCCCCAGCAGTGCCAGCACAGGGACGGGCCCAGCGCGCCCGCGCATGCGCAGTGGGGGGTGGGGGGGGCCCAGAGCGCCCGCGCATGCGCAGTGGGTGGGGGGGGCGGGGGGGGGCCCCGGCCGGCGCACCGCGCATGCGCAGTGGGTGAGGGGGACGGCAGGCGCGCCCGCGCATGCGCAGTGGGGGGTGGGGGGGGGGGGGCCCAGAGCGCCCGCGCATGCGCAGTGTGTGGGGGGGGGGCGGGGGGTCCCCGGCCGGCGCACCGCGCATGCGCAGTGGGTGGGGGGGACGGGGGGGGCCCCGGCCGGCGCACCGCGCATGCGCAGTGGGGTGGGGGCCCGGCCAGGGCGCCCGCGCATGCGCAGAGGGTGTTGGGGGGGTCGTCCAGCTCTCCCGCGCATGCGCAGTGGGGAGGGGGCCCGGCCAGCTCGCCCGCGCATGCGCAGTGGGGGTGGGGGGGCCCTGCGTGCCGGCGCATGCGCAGTGGGCGTGGGGGGGGCCGGCAGGCGCCCGCGCATGCGCAGTGGGGGTGGGGGCAGCCGTCCAGCTCTCCCGCGCATGCGCAGTGGGGGGGGGGGGGGGGGGGGGGGGCCCAGCCTGCCGGCGCATGCGCAGTGGGTGGGGGGGACGGCAGGCGCGCCCGCGCATGCGCAGTGGGGTGGGGCCCGGCCTGGGTGTGCCTTTTGTTCTGGTCCTCCGTGGGGCTGCCTTGAGAGCGGAATCAAGGTTGGAAAAGACCTCGGAGATCACTGAGTGCAACCAGCACCAGCACGGCCACCGCTGACCACGTCCATGCCATGCCACAGCCACAGGTGTTGGAGCACTCCCAGGGGTGGGCACTCCAAACCTCCCTGGGCAGCTGTGCCAAGGCCTGAGCGCCCTTTCCATGGAGGAATTTCCCCAATCTCCACCCTGAGCCTCCCTGGCCCAGCCTGAGGCCGTTCCCTCTCCTCCTGTCCCTGTTCCCTGGGAGCAGAGCCCGACCCCCCCGGCTGCCCCCTCCTGTCAGGGGCTTGTGCAGAGCCACAAGGTCCCGCCTGAGCCTCCTTTGCTGCAGGCTGTGCCCCTTTCCCAGCTCTCTCAGGAACTCTCCAGCCCCTTGCCAGCTCCGTTCCCTTGCCTGGACTGGCTCCAGCCCCTCCGTGTCCCTCTTGTCCCAGAGGTGCTGCCAGCACTGCAGGTGCCCCAGCAGTGCCAGCACAGGGACGGGCCCAGCGCGCCCGGGCATGTGCAGTGGGGTGGGGGGGGGGGGCCCAGAGCACCCGCGCATGCGCAGTGGGGAGGGGGGGGGGCCAGCGCGCCCGCGCATGCGCAGTGGGGGTGGGGGGGGCCTGGAGCGCCCGCGCATGCGCAGTGGGGGGGGGGGGGGGGGGGGGGCCGCCGGCCGGCGCACCGCGCATGCGCAGTGGGTGGGGGGGGACGGCAGGCGCGCCCGCGCATGCGCAGTGGGGGGTGGGGGGGGGGGGGGGGCAGCTCTCCCGCGCATGTGTAGTGGGGTGGGGGGGGCCCAGAGCGCCCGCGCATGCGCAGTGGGGGTGGGGGGGGCCCAGAGCGCCCGCGCATGCGCAGTGGGCTGGGGGGGGGCTAGCGCGCCCGCGCATGCGCAGTGGGGGGTGGGGGGGGGGGGGGGGCCCAGCCGGCCGGCGCATGCGCAGTGGGGGGTGTGGGGGGGGGGGGGGGGGGGGCAACAGCCTGCCGGCGCATGCGCAGTGGGGGTGGGGGGGGCCCAGCGTAACGGCGCATGCGCAGTGGGGGTGGGGGGGGCCGGCAGGCGCACCGCGCATGCGCAGTGGGGGTGGGGGGGCCGTCCAGCTCTCCCGCGCATGCGCAGTGGGGTGGGGGCCCGGCCCGCGCGCCTGCGCATGCGCAGTGGGGGTGGGGGGGCCGGCAGGCGCCCGCGCATGCGCAGTAGGGGTGGGGGGGCCGTCCAGCTCTCCCGCGCATGCGCAGTGGGGTGGGGGCCCGGCCAGGGCGCCCGTGCATGCGCAGTGGGATGGGGGGCCCAGCCTGGGTGTGCCTTTTGTTCTGGTCCTCCGTGGGGCTGCCTTGAGAGCGGAATCAAGGTTGGAAAAGACCTCGGAGATCACTGAGTGCAACCAGCACCAGCACGGCCACCGCTGACCACGTCCATGCCATGCCACAGCCACAGGTGTTGGAGCACTCCCAGGGGTGGGCACTCCAAACCTCCCTGGGCAGCTGTGCCAAGGCCTGAGCGCCCTTTCCATGGAGGAATTTCCCCAATATCCACCCTGAGCCTCCCCTGGCCCAGCCTGAGGCCGTTCCCTCTCCTCCTGTCCCTGTTCCCTGGGAGCAGAGCCCGACCCCCCCGGCTGCCCCCTCCTGTCAGGGGCTTGTGCAGAGCCACAAGGTCCCGCCTGAGCCTCCTTTGCTGCAGGCTGTGCCCCTTTCCCAGCTCTCTCAGGAACTCTCCAGCCCCTTGCCAGCTCCGTTCCCTTGCCTGGACTGGCTCCAGCCCCTCCGTGTCCCTCTTGTCCCAGAGGTGCTGCCAGCACTGCAGGTGCCCCAGCAGTGCCAGCACAGGGACGGGCCCAGCGCGCCCGGGCATGTGCAGTGGGGTGGGGGGGGGGGGCCCAGAGCGCCCGCGCATGCGCAGTGGGGAGGGGGGGCCCAGCGCGCCCGCGCATGCGCAGTGGGGTGTGGGGGTGGGGGGGCCTAGCCTGCCGGCGCATGCGCAGTGGGGAGGGGGGGGGGGGGGGGGCCCAGCGCGCCCGCGCATGCGCAGTGGGGGGTGGGGGGGCCCAGAGCGCCCGCGCATGCGCAGTGGGTGGGGGGGGCGGGGGGGCCCCGGCCGGCGCACCGCGCATGCGCAGTGGGTGGGGGGACGGCAGGCGCGCCCGCGCATGCGCAGTGGGGAGGGGGGGGGGGGCCAGCGCGCCCGCGCATGCGCAGTGGGGGGTGGGGGGGGCCCAGAGCGCCCGCGCATGCGCAGTGGGTGGGGGGGGGGGGGGGGGGGCGCAGCCGGCCGGCGCACCGCGCATGCGCAGTGGGGGGTGGGGGGGGGGGGCAGCTCTCCCGCGCATGTGCAGTGGTGTGGGGGGGGGCCCAGAGCGCCCGCGCATGCGCAGTGGGCTGGGGGGGGCCAGCGCGCCCGCGCATGCGCAGTGGGGGGTGGGGGGGGGGGGCCCAGCCGGCCGGCGCATGCGCAGTGGGGGGTGTGGGGGGGGGGGGGGGCAACAGCCTGCCGGCGCATGCGCAGTGGGGGTGGGGGGGGCCCAGCGTAACGGCGCATGCGCAGTGGGGGTGGGGGGGCCGGCAGGCGCACCGCGCATGCGCAGTGGGGGTGGGGGGGGCCGTCCAGCCCTCCTGCGCATGCGCAGTGGGGGTGGGGGCCCGGCCAGCGCGGCCCGCGCATGCGCAGTGGGGGGTGGGGGGGGCCCAGAGCGCCCGCGCATGCGCAGTGGGTGGGGGGGGGGGGCGGGCGGCCCCGGCCGGCCGCACCGCGCATGCGCAGTGGGTGGGGGGGACGGCAGGCGCGCCCGCGCATGCGCAGTGGGGAGGGGGGGGGCCCAGAGCGCCCGCGCATGCGCAGTGGGGGGGGTGGGCCAGCGCGCCGCGCATGCGCAGTGGGGGGTGGGGGGGGGCAACAGCCTGCCGGCGCATGCGCAGTGGGGGTGGGGGCGGGCCCAGCGCGCCCGCGCATGCGCAGGGGGTGGGGGGGGGCCGGCAGGCGCACCGCGCATGCGCAGTGGGGGTGGGGGGGGCCGTCCAGCTCTCCCGCGCATGCTCAGTGGGGTGGGGGCCCGCCCAGGGCGCCCGCGCATGCGCAGTGGGTGTTGGGGGGGGTCGTTCCAGCTCTCCCGCGCATGCGCAGTGGGGTGGGGGCCCGGCCAGCGCGCCCGCGCATGCGCAGTGGGGGGGGGGGGCCCCAGCTTGGGGGTGCCTTTTGTTCTGGTCCTCCGTGGGGCTGCCTTGAGAGCGGAATCAAGGTTGGAAAAGACCTCGGAGATCACTGAGTGCAACCAGCACCAGCACGGGCCACCGCTGACCACGTCCATGCCATGCCACAGCCACAGGTGTTGGAGCACTCCCAGGGGTGGGCACTCCAAACCTCCCTGGGCAGCTGTGCCAAGGCCTGAGCGCCCTTTCCATGGAGGAATTTCCCCAATATCCACCCTGAGCCTCCCCTGGCCAGCCTGAGGCCGTTCCCTCTCCTCCTGTCCCTGTTCCCTGGAGCAGAGCCCGACCCCCCCGGCTGCCCCCTCCTGTCAGGGGCTTGTGCAGAGCCACAAGGTCCCGCCTGAGCCTCCTTTGCTGCAGGCTGTGCCCCTTTCCCAGCTCTCTCAGGAACTCTCCAGCCCCTTGCCAGCTCCGTTCCCTTGCCTGGACTGGCTCCAGCCCCTCCGTGTCCCTTTGTCCCAGAGGTGCTGCCAGCACTGCAGGTGCCCCAGCAGTGCCAGCACAGGGACGGGCCCAGCGCGCCCGGGCATGTGCAGTGGGGTGGGGGGGGGGGGGGGCCCAGAGCACCCGCGCATGCGCAGTGGGGGGTGGGGGGGCCCAGAGCGCCCGCGCATGCGCAGTGGGTGGGGGGGGGGGGGGGCCCCCGGCCGGCGCACCGCGCATGCGCAGTGGGTGGGGGGGGACGGCAGGCGCGCCCGCGCATGCGCAGTGGGGGGTGGGGGGGGGGGGGCAGCTCTCCCGCGCATGTGCAGTGGGGTGGGGGGGGGGCCAGAGCGGCCGCGCATGCGCAGTGGGTAGGGGGGACGGGCCCAACGCGCCCGCGCATGCGCAGTAGGGGGTGGGGGGGGGGGGGGCAACAGCCTGCCGGCGCATGCGCAGTGGGGGTGGGGGGGGCCGGCAGGCGCACCGCGCATGCGCAGTGGGGGTGGGGGGGGCCGTCCAGCTCTCCCGCGCATGCGCAGTGGGCTGGTGGGGGCCCGGCCAGGGCGCCCGCGCATGCGCAGTGTGGAGGGGGGGGGGGGGGGGTGTCGTCCAGCTCTCCCGCGCATGCGCAGTGGGGAGGGGGCCCGGCCAGCGCGCCCGCGCATGCGCAGTGGGGGTGGGGAGGGCCCAGCGTAACGGCGCATGCGCAGTGGGGGTGGGGGGGGCCGGCAGGCGCACCGCGCATGCGCAGTGGGGGTGGGGGTCCGTCCAGCTCTCCCGCGCATGCGCAGTGGGGTGGGGGCCCGGCCCGCGCGCCCGCGCATGCGCAGTGGGGGTGGGGGGGCCGGCAGGCGCCCGCGCATGCGCAGTAGGGGTGGGGGTGGCCGTCCAGCTCTCCCGCGCATGCGCAGTGGGGTGGGGGCCCGGCCAGGGCGCCCGTGCATGCGCAGTGGGATGGGGGGCCCAGCCTGGGTGTGCCTTTTGTTCTGGTCCTCCGTGGGGCTGCCTTGAGAGCGGAATCAAGGTTGGAAAAGACCTCGGAGATCACTGAGTGCAACCAGCACCAGCACAGCCACCGCTGACCACGTCCATGCCATGCCACAGCCACAGGTGTTGGAGCACTCCCAGGGGTGGGCACTCCAAACCTCCCTGGGCAGCTGTGCCAAGGCCTGAGCGCCCTTTCCATGGAGGAATTTCCCCAATATCCACCCTGAGCCTCCCCTGGCCCAGCCTGAGGCCGTTCCCTCTCCTCCTGTCCCTGTTCCCTGGGAGCAGAGCCCGACCCCCCCGGCTGCCCCCTCCTGTCAGGGGCTTGTGCAGAGCCACAAGGTCCCGCCTGAGCCTCCTTTGCTGCAGGCTGTGCCTCTTTCCCAGCTCTCTCAGGAACTCTCCAGCCCCTTGCCAGCTCCGTTCCCTTGCCTGGACTGGCTCCAGCCCCTCCGTGTCCCTCTTGTCCCAGAGGTGCTGCCAGCACTGCAGGTGCCCCAGCAGTGCCAGCACAGGGACGGGCCCAGCGCGCCCGGGCATGTGCAGTGGGGTGGGTGGGGGGGGGCCCAGAGCGCCCGCGCATGCGCAGTGGGTGGGGGGGGGCGGGGGGGGCCCCGGCCGGCGCACCGCGCATGCGCAGTGGGTGGGGGGGACGGCAGGCGCGCCCGCGCATGCGCAGTGGGGGGTGGGGGGTGGGGGGGCCCAGAGCGCCCGCGCATGCGCAGTGTGTGTGGGGGGGGCGGGGGGGTCCCCGGCCGGCGCACCGCGCATGCGCAGTGGGTGGGGGGGACGGCAGGCGCGCCCGCGCATGCGCAGTGGGGGGTGGGGGGGGGGGCCCCAGAGCGCCCGCGCATGCGCAGTGGGTAGGGGGGACGGGCCCAGCGCGCCCGCGCATGCGCAGTAGGGGGTGGGGGGGGGGGGGCAACAGCCTGCCGGCGCATGCGCAGTGGGGGTGGGGGGGGCCCAGCCTAACGGCGCATGCGCAGTGGGGGTGGGGGGGCCGTCCAGCTCTCCCGCGCATGCGCAGTGGGGTGGGGGCCCGGCCAGGGCGCCCGCGCATGCGCAGTGGGGTGGGGGCCCGGCCTGGGGGTGCCTTTTTTTCTGGTCCTCCGTGGGGCTGCCTTGAGAGCGGAATCAAGGTTGGAAAAGACCTCGGAGATCACTGAGTGCAACCAGCACCAGCACGGCCAGCGCTGACCACGTCCATGCCATGCCACAGCCACAGGTGTTGGAGCACTCCCAGGGGTGGGCACTCCAAACCTCCCTGGGCAGCTGTGCCAAGGCCTGAGCGCCCTTTCCATGGAGGAATTTCCCCAATATCCACCCTGAGCCTCCCCTGGCCCAGCCTGAGGCCGTCCCCTCTCCTCCTGTCCCTGTTCCCTGGGAGCAGAGCCCGACCCCCCCGGCTGCCCCCTCCTGTCAGGGGTTTGTGCAGAGCCACAAGGTCCCGCCTGAGCCTCCTTTGCTGCAGGCTGTGCCCCTTTCCCAGCTCTCTCAGGAACTCTCCAGCCCCTTGCCAGCTCCGTTCCCTTGCCTGGACTGGCTCCAGCCCCTCCGTGTCCCTCTTGTCCCAGAGGTGCTGCCAGCACTGCAGGTGCCCCAGCAGTGCCAGCACAGGGACGGGCCCAGCGCGCCCGGGCATGTGCAGTGGGGTGGGGGGGGGGGGGGCCCAGAGCGCCCGCGCATGCGCAGTGGGAAGGGTGGGGGGGGCCAGCGCGCCCGCGCATGCGCAGTGGGGGGTGGGGGGGGGCCTAGCCTGCCGGCGCATGCGCAGTGGGTGGGGGGGGCGGGGGGGGGCCCTGGCCGGCGCACCGCGCATTCGCAGTGGGTGGGGGGGACGACAGGCGCGCCCGCGCATGCGCAGTGGGAGGTGGGGGGGGGGGGGGGGGGGGGGCCCAGCGCGCCCGCGCATGCGCATTGGGGGGTGGGGGGGCCTGGAGGCGCACCGCGCATGCGCAGTGGGAGGGGGGGGTAGGGCCAGCGCGCCCGCGCATGCGCAGTGGGGGTGGGGTGGGGGCCGGCAGGCGCACCGCGCATGCGCAGTGGGAGGGGGGGGGACGGCCAGCGCGCCCGCGCATGCGCAGTGGGGGTGGGGGGGGGGCCCAGCGTGCCGGCGCATGCGCAGTGGGTGGGGGGGGGCGGGGGGGGCCCCGGCCGGCGCACCGCGCATGCACAGTGGGGTGGGGGCCCGGCCAGGGGGCCCGCGCATGCGCAGTGGGGGTTGGGGGTGTCGTCCAGCTCTCCCGCGCATGCGCAGTGGGGAGGGGGCCCGGCCAGCGCGCCCGCGCATGCGCAGTGGGGGTGGGGGGGGCCCAGCGTAACGGCGCATGCGCAGTGGGTGGGTGGGGGGGGCCGGCAGGCGCACCGCGCATGCGCAGTGGGGGTGGGGGGGCCGTCCAGCTCTCCCGCGCATGCGCAGTGGGGTGGGGGCCCGGCCCGCGCGCCCGCGCATGCGCAGTGGGGGTGGGGGGGCCGGCAGGCGCCCGCGCATGCGCAGTAGGGGTGGGGGGGCCGGCCAGCTCTCCCGCGCATGCGCAGTGGGGTGGGGGCCCGGCCAGGGCGCCCGTGCATGCGCAGTGGGATTGGGGGCCCAGCCTGGGGGTGCCTTTTGTTCTGGTCCTCCGTGGGGCTGCCTTGAGAGCGGAATCAAGGTTGGAAAAGACCTCGGAGATCACTGAGTGCAACCAGCACCAGCACGGCCACCGCTGACCACGTCCATGCCATGCCACAGCCACAGGTGTTGGAGCACTCCCAGGGGTGGGCACTCCAAACCTCCCTGGGCAGCTGTGCCAAGGCCTGAGCGCCCTTTCCATGGAGGAATTTCCCCAATATCCACCCTGAGCCTCCCCTGGCCCAGCCTGAGGCCGTTCCCTCTCCTCCTGTCCCTGTTCCCTGGGAGCAGAGCCCGACCCCCCCGGCTGCCCCCTCCTGTCAGGGGCTTGTGCAGAGCCACAAGGTCCCGCCTGAGCCTCCTTTGCTGCAGGCTGTGCCCCTTTCCCAGCTCTCTCAGGAACTCTCCAGCCCCTTGCCAGCTCCGTTCCCTTGCCTGGACGGGCTCCAGCCCCTCCGTGTCCCTCTTGTCCCAGAGGTGCTGCCAGCACTGCAGGTGCCCCAGCAGTGCCAGCACAGGGACGGGCCCAGCGCGCCCGGGCATGTGCAGTGGGGTGGGGGGGGGGGGCCCAGAGCGCCCGCGCATGCGCAGTGGGGGGGGGGGGGGGGGGGGCCAGCGCGCCCGCGCATGCGCAGTGGGGGGTGGGGGGGGCCCAGAGCGCCCGCGCATGCGCAGTGGGGGGGGGGGGGGGCCGGCAGGCGCCCGCGCATGCGCAGTAGGGGTGGGGGGGGCCGTCCAGCTCTCCCGCGCATGCGCAGTGGGGTGGGGGCCCGGCCAGGGCGCCCGTGCATGCGCAGTGGGATGGGGGGCCCAGCCTGGGTGTGCCTTTTGTTCTGGTCCTCCGTGGGGCTGCCTTGAGAGCGGAATCAAGGTTGGAAAAGACCTCGGAGATCACTGAGTGCAACCAGCACCAGCACGGCCACCGCTGACCACGTCCATGCCATGCCACAGCCACAGGTGTTGGAGCACTCCCAGGGGTGGGCACTCCAAACCTCCCTGGGCAGCTGTGCCAAGGCCTGAGCGCCCTTTCCATGGAGGAATTTCCCCAATATCCACCCTGAGCCTCCCCTGGCCCAGCCTGAGGCCGTTCCCTCTCCTCCTGTCCCTGTTCCCTGGGAGCAGAGCCCGACCCCCCCGGCTGCCCCCTCCTGTCAGGGGCTTGTGCAGAGCCACAAGGTCCCGCCTGAGCCTCCTTTGCTGCAGGCTGTGCCTCTTTCCCAGCTCTCTCAGGAACTCTCCAGCCCCTTGCCAGCTCCGTTCCCTTGCCTGGACTGGCTCCAGCCCCTCCGTGTCCCTCTTGTCCCAGAGGTGCTGCCAGCACTGCAGGTGCCCCAGCAGTGCCAGCACAGGGACGGGCCCAGCGCGGCCGGGCATGCGCAGTGGGGGGTGGGGGGGGCCCAGAGCGCCCGCGCATGCGCAGTGGGTGGGGGGGGGCGGGGGGGGCCCCGGCCGGCGCACCGCGCATGCGCAGTGGGTGGGGGGGACGGCAGGCGCGCCCGCGCATGCGCAGTGGGGGGTGGGGGGGGGGGGGGGCCCAGAGCGCCCGCGCATGCGCAGTGTGTGGGGGGGGGCGGGGGGTCCCCGGCCGGCGCACCGCGCATGCGCAGTGGGTGGGGGGGACGGCAGGCGCGCCCGCGCATGCGCAGTGGGGGGTGGGGGGGGGGGGGGGGGGCCCAGAGCGCCCGCGCATGCGCAGTGGGTATGGGGGACGGGCCCAGCGCGCCCGCGCATGCGCAGTAGGGGGTGGGGGGGGGGGGCAACAGCCTGCCGGCGCATGCGCAGTGGGGGTGGGGGGGGCCCAGCGTAACGGCGCATGCGCAGTGGGGGTGTGGGGGGCCGGCAGGCGCCCGCGCATGCGCAGTAGGGGTGGGGGGGGCCGTCCAGCTCTCCCGCGCATGCGCAGTGGGGTGGGGGCCCGGCCATGGCGCCCGCGCATGCGCAGTGGGTGGGGGGGACAGGCCCAGCGCGCCCGCGCATGCGCATTAGGGGGTGGGGGGGGCAACAGCCTGCCGGCGCATGCGCAGTGGGGGTGGGGGGGGCCCAGCGTAACGGCGCATGCGCAGTGGGGGTGGGGGGGGGCCCCGGCCGGCGCACCGCGCATGCGCAGTGGGTGGGTGGGGACGGCAGGCGCGCCCGCGCATGCGCAGTGGGAGGTGGGGGGGGGGGGGGCCCAGCTCTCCTGCGCATGTGCAGTGGGGTTGGGGGGGGGGGCCCAGAGCGCCCGCGCATGCGCAGTGGGGGGGGGGGGCCAGCGCGCCCGCGCATGCGCAGTGGGGGGTGGGGGGGGGCAACAGCCTGCCGGCGCATGCGCAGTGGGGGTGGGGGGGGGGGGCCAGCGTAACGGCGCATGCGCAGTGGGGGTGGGGGGGGGCCGGCAGGCGCACCGCGCATGCGCAGTGGGGGTGGGGGGGGCCGTCCAGCTCTCCCGCGCATGCGCAGTGGGGTGGGGGCCCGGCCAGGGCGCCCGCGCATGCGCAGTGGGGGTTGGGGGGGCCGTCCAGCTCTCCCGCGCATGCGCAGTGGGGTGGGGGCCCGGCCAGGGCGCCCGCGCATGCGCAGTGGGAGGGGGGGTAAGGGTCAACGCGCCCGCGCATGCGCAGTGGGGGGGGGGGCCCAGCCTGGGGGTGCCTTTTGTTCTGGTCCTCCGTGGGGCTGCCTTGAGAGCGGAATCAAGGTTGGAAAAGACCTCGGAGATCACTGAGTGCAACCAGCACCAGCACGGCCAGCGCTGACCACGTCCATGCCATGCCACAGCCACAGGTGTTGGAGCACTCCCAGGGGTGGGCACTCCAAACCTCCCTGGGCAGCTGTGCCAAGGCCTGAGCGCCCTTTCCATGGAGGAATTTCCCCAATATCCACCCTGAGCCTCCCCTGGCCCAGCCTGAGGCCGTTCCCTCTCCTCCTGTCCCTGTTCCCTGGGAGCAGAGCCCGACCCCCCCGGCTGCCCCCTCCTGTCAGGGGCTTGTGCAGAGCCACAAGGTCCCGCCTGAGCCTCCTTTGCTGCAGGCTGTGCCCCTTTCCCAGCTCTCTCAGGAACTCTCCAGCCCCTTGCCAGCTCCGTTCCCTTGCCTGGACTGGCTCCAGCCCCTCCGTGTCCCTCTTGTCCCAGAGGTGCTGCCAGCACTGCAGGTGCCCCAGCAGTGCCAGCACAGGGACGGGCCCAGCGCGCCCGCGCATGTGCAGTGGGGTGGGGGGGGGGGGGGCCCAGAGCACCCGCGCATGCGCAGTGGGGAGGGGGGGGGGGCCAGCGCGCCCGCGCATGCGCAGTGGGGGGTGGGGGGGGCCCAGAGCGCCCGCGCATGCGCAGTGGGTGGGGGCGAAGGGGGGGCCCCGGCCGGCGCACCGCGCATGCGCAGTGGGTGGGGGGGGACGGCAGGCGCGCCCGCGCATGCGCAGTGGGGGGTGGGTGGGGGGGGGGGGGGGGGGCAGCTCTCCCGCGCATGCGCAGTGGGGTGGGGGGGGGCCCAGAGCGCCCGCGCATGCACAGTGGGGGGAGGGGGGGGTAGGGCCAGCGCGCCCGCGCATGCGCAGTGGGAGGGTGGGGCCCAGCCTGGGGGTGCCTTTTGTGCTGCTCCTCCGTGGGGCTGCCTTGAGAGCGGAATCAAGGTTGGAAAAGACCTCGGAGATCACTGAATGCAACCAGCACCCTCACCGCCACCGCTGACCACGTCCGTCCATGCCACAGCCACAGGTGTTGGAGCACTCCCAGGGGTGGGCACTCCAAACCTCCCTGGGCAGCTGTGCCAAGGCCTGAGCGCCCTTTCCATGGAGGAATTTCCCCAATATCCACCCTGAGCCTCCACTGGCCCAGCCTGAGGCCGTTCCCTCTCCTCCTGTCCCTGTTCCCTGGGAGCAGAGCCCGACCCCCCCGGCTGCCCCCTCCTGTCAGGGACTTGTGCAGAGCCACAAGGTCCCGCCTGAGCCTCCTTTGCTCCGGGCTGTGCCCCTTTCCCAGCTCTCTCAGGAACTCTCCAGCCCCTTCCCAGCTCCGTTCCCTTGCCTGGACTCTGGTTAGGGTTAGAGTTAGGGACTCGGTTTAGGGTTAGTGTTAGGGGTTAGGGTTATGCCTAGGGTTAGGATTGAGAAAACCACAAAGCCAGGAGACCCAGGCACACTAACCGTGTAAAAGACCTACCAAGGTGACAGCAGCATATCCAAAACCTTGCTCCCTCTTCGTCATTCTGCTCAGAACTCGCCACAGCCTAAGGCCCAGTTTCTGGCTTGAGCTAGGGTTAGGGTTAGGGTTAGGCTTACGCCTAGGGTTAGGGTTGAGGAAACCACAAAGCCAGGAGCTCCAGGCGTACTCACCATGCAAAAGACATACCATGGTGACCACAGCACATCCGAAACCTTGCTCCCTCTTCCTCTTTCTGCTCAGAACTCGCCACAACCCTCTGCTGGATTTCTGGCTCAAGGTAGGGTTAGGGTTAGGGTTATGCCTAGGGTTTGGGTTGAGAAAACCACAAAGCCAGGAGCTCCAGGGACACTGATCATGCGAAAGGCAGGACACGTTACGCACGGCACATCCAAAACCTTGCTCCCTCTTCTTCTTTCTGCAAGGGTTAGGGTTAGAGTTAGGGGCTCGGTTTAGGGTTAGTGTTAGGGGTTAGGGTTCGTGTTATGCCTAGGGTTAGGATTGAGAAAACCACAAAGCCAGGAGACCCAGGCACACTAACCGTGTAAAAGACCTACCAAGGTGACAGCAGCATATCCAAAACCTTGCTCCCTCTTCGTCATTCTGCTCAGAACTCGCCACAGCCTAAGGCCCAGTTTCTGGCTTGAGCTAGGGTTAGGGTTTGGTTTAGGGTTAGGGTTAGGGTTAGGCTTACGCCTAGGGTTAGGGTTGAGGAAACCACAAAGCCAGGAGCTCCCGGCATACTCACCATGCAAAAGACATACCATGGTGACCACAGCACATCCGAAACCTTGCTCCCTCTTCCTCTTTCTGCTCAGAACTCGCCACAACCCTCTGCTGGATTTCTGGCTCAAGGTAGGGTTAGGGTTAGGGTTATGCCTAGGGTTTGGGTTGAGAAAACCACAAAGCCAGGAGCTCCAGGGACACTGATCATGCGAAAGGCAGGACAAGTTACGCACGGCACATCCAAAACCTCGCTCCCTCTTCTTCTTTCTGCAAGGGTAAGGGTTAGGGTTAGGGGCTCGGGTTTGGGTTAGGCTTAGGGGTTAGGGTTTGTGTTATGCCTGGGGTTAGGATTGAGAAAACCACAAAGCCAGGAAACCCAGGGACACTAACCATGTAAAAGGCAGGCCAGCTTAAGCATGGCATATCAAAACCTTCCTCCCTCTTCCTCTTTCTGCGCGGAACTCACCATAGCCCGATGACCGATTAGTGGCTCAATCTACGGTTAGGGTTAGGGTTAGGCGTTCTCCTAGGGTTAGGCTTGAGAAAACCACAAAGCCAGGAGCTCCAGGGATACTCAGCATGTAAAAGGCATACCAAGGTGAGGAGGACACAGCCCAAACCTTGCTCCCTCTTTGTCATTCTGCTCAGAATTGCCACAACCCTCTGCCGGATTTCTGGCTCAAGGTAGGGTTAGGGATAGGGTTAGGCCTTGGGTTAGGGTTAGGGTTATGCCTAGGGTTTGGGTTGAGAAAACCACAAAGCCAGGAGCTCCAGGGACACTGATCATGCGAAAGGCAGGACAAGTTACGCACGGCACATCCAAAACCTTGCTCCCTCTTCTTCTTTCTGCAAGGGTTAGGGTAAGGGTTAGGGGCTCGGTTTAGGGTTAGTGTTAGGGGTTAGGTTTAGGGTTATGCCTAGGGTTAGGATTGAGAAAACCACAAAGCCAGGAGACTCAGGGACACTAACCGTGTAAAAGACCTACCAAGGTGACAGCAGCATATCCAAAACCTTGCTCCCTCTTCGTCATTCTGCTCAGAACTCGCCACAGCCTAAGGCCCAGTTTCTGGCTTGAGCTAGGGTTAGGGTTAGGGTTTGGTTTAGGGTAAGGGTTAGGGTTAGGCTTACGCCTAGGGTTAGGGTTGAGGAAACCACAAAGCCAGGAGCTCCCGGCGTACTCACCATGCAAAAGACATACCATGGTGACCACAGCACATCCGAAACCTTGCTCCCTCTTCCTCTTTCTGCTCAGAACTCGCCACAACCCTCTGCCGGATTTCTGGCTCAAGGTAGGGTTAGGGTTATGCCTAGGGTTTGGGTTGAGAAAACCACAAAGCCAGGAGCTCCAGGGACACTGATCATGCGAAAGGCAGGACACGTTACGCACGGCACATCCAAAACCTTGCTCCCTCTTCTTCTTTCTGCAAGGGTTAGGGTTAGGGTTAGGGGCTCGGGTTTGGGTTAGGCTTAGGGGTTAGGGTTTGTGTTATGCCTGGGGTTAGGATTGAGAAAACCACAAAGCCAGGAAACCCAGGGACACTAACCATGTAAAAGGCAGGCCAGCTTAAGCATGGCATATCAAAACCTTCCTCCCTCTTCCTCTTTCTGCGCGGAACTCACCATAGCCCGATGACCGATTAGTGGCTCAATCTACGGTTAGGGTTAGGGTTAGGCGTTCTCCTAGGGTTAGGCTTGAGAAAACCACAAAGCCAGGAGCTCCAGGGATACTCAGCATGCAAAAGGCATACCAAGGTGAGGAGGACACAGCCCAAACCTTGCTCCCTCTTTGTCATTCTGCTCAGAATTGCCACAACCCTCTGCCGGATTTCTGGCTCAAGGTAGGGTTAGGGATAGGGTTAGGCCTTGGGTTAGGGTTAGGGTTACTCCTAGGGTTAAGGTTGAGAAAACCACAAAGCCAGGAGCTCCAGGGACACTGATCATGCGAAAGGCAGGCCAAGTTAAGCACGGCACACCCAAAACCTTGCTCCCTCTTCTTCTTTCTGCCAGGGTAAGGGTTAGGGTTAGGGGCTCGGTATAGGGTTAGGGTTAGGGGTTAGGGTTCGTGTTATGCCTAGGGTTAGGATTGAGAAAACCACAAAGCCAGGAGATCCAGGCACACTAACCGTGTAAAAGACCTACCAAGGTGACAGCAGCATATCCAAAACCTTGCTCCCTCTTCGTCATTCTGCTCAGAACTCGCCACAGCCTAAGGCCCAGTTTCTGGCTTGAGCTAGGGTTAGGGTTTGGTTTAGGGTAAGGGTTGGGGTTAGGCTTACGCCTAGGGTTAGGGTTGAGGAAACCACAAAGCCAGGAGCTCCCGGCGTACTCACCATGCAAAAGACATACCATGGTGACCGCAGCACATCCAAAACCTTGCTCCCTCTTCCTCTTTCTGCTCAGAACTCGCCACAACCCTCTGCCGGATTTCTGGCTCAAGGTAGGGTTAGGGTTAAGGTTACGCCTAGGGTTTGGGTTGAGAAAACCACAAAGCCAGGAGCTCCAGGGACACTGATCATGCGAAAGGCAGGCCAAGTTAAGCACAGCACATCCTAAACCTTGCTCCCTCTTCTTTCTGCAAGGGTTAGGGTTAGGGTTAGGGGCTCGGGTTAGGGTTAGGATTAGGGGTTAGGGTTATGCCTAGGGTTAGGATTGAGAAAACCACAAAGCCAGGAGACCCACGGACACTAACCATGCAAAAGACCTACCAAGGTGACAGCAGCATATCCAAAACCTTGCTCCCTCTTCGTCATTCTGCTCAGAACTCGCCACAGCCTAAGGCCCAGTTTCTGGCTTGAGCTAGGGTTAGGGTTTGGTTTAGGGTTAGGGTTAGGGTTAGGCTTACGCCTAGGGTTAGAGTTGAGGAAACCACAAAGCCAGGAGCTCCCGGCGTACTCACCATGCAAAAGACATACCATGGTGACCGCAGCACATCCAAAACCTTGCTCCCTCTTCCTCTTTCTGCTCAGAACTCGCCACAACCCTCTGCTGGATTTCTGGCTCAAGGTAGGGTTAGGGTTAGGGTTATGCCTAGGGTTTGGGTTGAGAAAACCACAAAGCCAGGAGCTCCAGGGACACTGATCATGCGAAAGGCAGGACAAGTTACGCACGGCACATCCAAAACCTTGCTCACTCTTCTTCTTTCTGCAAGGGTTAGGGTTAGAGTTAGGGGCTCGGTTTAGGGTTAGTGTTAGGGGTTAGGTTTAGGGTTATGCCTAGGGTTAGGATTGAGAAAACCACAAAGCCAGGAGACTCAGGGACACTAACCGTGTAAAAGACCTACCAAGGTGACAGCAGCATATCCAAAACCTTGCTCCCTCTTTGTCATTCTGCTCAGAACTCGCCACAGCCTAAGGCCCAGTTTCTGGCTTGAGCTAGGGTTAGGGTTAGGGTTAGGGTTAGGGTTAGGCTTACGCCTAGGGTTAGGGTTGAGGAAACCACAAAGCCAGGAGCTCCCGGCGTACTCACCATGCAAAAGACATACCATGGTGACCACAGCACATCCGAATCCTTGCTCCCTCTTCCTCTTTCTGCTCAGAACTCGCCACAACCCTCTGCCGGATTTCTGGCTTAAGGTAGGGTTAGGGTTATGCCTAGGGTTTGGGTTGAGAAAACCACAAAGCCAGGAGCTCCAGGGACACTGATCATGCGAAAGGCAGGACACGTTACGCACGGCACATCCAAAACCTTGCTCCCTCTTCTTCTTTCTGCAAGGGTAAGGGTTAGGGTTAGGGGCTCGGGTTTGGGTTAGGCTTAGGGGTTAGGGTTTGTGTTATGCCTGGGGTTAGGATTGAGAAAACCACAAAGCCAGGAAACCCAGGGACACTAACCATGTAAAAGGCAGGCCAGCTTAAGCATGGCATATCAAAACCTTCCTCCCTCTTCCTCTTTCTGCGCGGAACTCACCATAGCCCGATGACCGATTAGTGGCTCAATCTACGGTTAGGGTTAGGGTTAGGCGTTCTCCTAGGGTTAGGCTTGAGAAAACCACAAAGCCAGGAGCTCCAGGGATACTCAGCATGCAAAAGGCATACCAAGGTGAGGAGGACACAGCCCAAACCTTGCTCCCTCTTTGTCATTCTGCTCAGAATTGCCACAACCCTCTGCCGGATTTCTGGCTCAAGGTAGGGTTAGGGATAGGGTTACGCCTTGGGTTAGGGTTAGGGTTACGCCTAGGGTTAAGGTTGAGAAAACCACAAAGCCAGGAGCTCCAGGGACACTGATCATGCGAAAGGCAGGCCAAGTTAAGCACGGCACACCCAAAACCTTGCTCCCTCTTCTTCTTTCTGCAAGGGTAAGGGTTAGGGTTAGGGGCTCGGTATAGGGTTAGGGTTAGGGGTTAGGGTTCGTGTTATGCCTAAAGTTAGGATTGAGAAAACCACAAAGCCAGGAGATCCAGGCACACTAACCGTGTAAAAGACCTACCAAGGTGACAGCAGCATATCCAAAACCTTGCTCCCTCTTCGTCATTCTGCTCAGAACTCGCCACAGCCTAAGGCCCAGTTTCTGGCTTGAGCTAGGGTTAGGGTTTGGTTTAGGGTAAGGGTTGGGGTTAGGCTTACGCCTAGGGTTAGGGTTGAGGAAACCACAAAGCCAGGAGCTCCCGGCGTACTCACCATGCAAAAGACATACCATGGTGACCGCAGCACATCCAAAACCTTGCTCCCTCTTCCTCTTTCTGCTCAGAACTCGCCACAACCCTCTGCTGGATTTCTGGCTCAAGGTAGGGTTAGGGTTAGGGTTACGCCTAGGGTTTGGGTTGAGAAAACCACAAAGCCAGGAGCTCCAGGGACACTGATCATGCGAAAGGCAGGCCAAGTTAAGCACAGCACATCCTAAACCTTGCTCCCTCTTCTTTCTGCAAGGGTTAGGGTTAGGGTTAGGGGCTCGGGTTAGGGTTAGGATTAGGGGTTAGGGTTATGCCTAGGGTTAGGATTGAGAAAACCACAAAGCCAGGAGACCCACGGACACTAACCATGCAAAAGACCTACCAAGGTGACAGCAGCATATCCAAAACCTTGCTCCCTCTTCGTCATTCTGCTCAGAACTCGCCACAGCCTAAGGCCCAGTTTCTGGCTTGAGCTAGGGTTAGGGTTTGGTTTAGGGTTAGGGTTAGGCTTACGCCTAGGGTTAGGGATGAGGAAACCACAAAGCCAGGAGCTCCCGGCGTACTCACCATGCAAAAGACATACCATGGTGACCACAGCACATCCGAATCCTTGCTCCCTCTTCCTCTTTCTGCTCAGAACTCGCCACAACCCTCTGCCGGATTTCTGGCTTAAGGTAGGGTTAGGGTTATGCCTAGGGTTTGGGTTGAGAAAACCACAAAGCCAGGAGCTCCAGGGACACTGATCATGCGAAAGGCAGGACACGTTACGCACGGCACATCCAAAACCTTGCTCCCTCTTCTTCTTTCTGCAAGGGTAAGGGTTAGGGTTAGGGGCTCGGGTTTGGGTTAGGCTTAGGGGTTAGGGTTTGTGTTATGCCTGGGGTTAGGATTGAGAAAACCACAAAGCCAGGAAACCCAGGGACACTAACCATGTAAAAGGCAGGCCAGCTTAAGCATGGCATATCAAAACCTTCCTCCCTCTTCCTCTTTCTGCGCGGAACTCACCATAGCCCGATGACCGATTAGTGGCTCAATCTACGGTTAGGGTTAGGGTTAGGCGTTCTCCTAGGGTTAGGCTTGAGAAAACCACAAAGCCAGGAGCTCCAGGGATACTCAGCATGCAAACGGCATACCAAGGTGAGGAGGACACAGCCCAAGCCTTGCTCCCTCTTTGTCATTATGCTCAGAATTGCCACAACCCTCTGCCGGATTTCTGGCTCAAGGTAGGGTTAGGGATAGGGTTACGCCTTGGGTTAGGGTTAGGGTTATGCCTAGGGTTAAGGTTGAGAAAACCACAAAGCCAGGAGCTCCAGGGACACTGATCATGCGAAAGGCAGGCCAAGTTAAGCACGGCACACCCAAAACCTTGCTCCCTCTTCTTCTTTCTGCAAGGGTAAGGGTTAGGGTTAGGGGCTCGGTATAGGGTTAGGGTTAGGGGTTAGGGTTCGTGTTATGCCTAAAGTTAGGATTGAGAAAACCACAAAGCCAGGAGATCCAGGCACACTAACCGTGTAAAAGACCTACCAAGGTGACAGCAGCATATCCAAAACCTTGCTCCCTCTTCGTCATTCTGCTCAGAACTCGCCACAGCCTAAGGCCCAGTTTCTGGCTTGAGCTAGGGTTAGGGTTTGGTTTAGGGTAAGGGTTGGGGTTAGGCTTACGCCTAGGGTTAGGGTTGAGGAAACCACAAAGCCAGGAGCTCCCGGCGTACTCACCATGCAAAAGACATACCATGGTGACCGCAGCACATCCAAAACCTTGCTCCCTCTTCCTCTTTCTGCTCAGAACTCGCCACAACCCTCTGCTGGATTTCTGGCTCAAGGTAGGGTTAGGGTTAGGGTTACGCCTAGGGTTTGGGTTGAGAAAACCGCAAAGCCAGGAGCTCCAGGGACACTGATCATGCGAAAGGCAGGCCAAGTTAAGCACAGCACATCCTAAACCTTGCTCCCTCTTCTTTCTGCAAGGGTTAGGGTTAGGGTTAGGGGCTCGGGTTAGGGTTAGGATTAGGGGTTAGGGTTATGCCTAGGGTTAGGATTGAGAAAACCACAAAGCCAGGAGACCCAGGGACACTAACCATGTAAGAGACCTACCAAGGTGACAGCAGCATATCCAAAACCTTGCTCCCTCTTCGTCATTCTGCTCAGAACTCGCCACAGCCTAAGGCCCAGTTTCTGGCTTGAGCTAGGGTTAGGGTTTGGTTTAGGGTTAGGGTTAGGGTTAGGCTTACGCCTAGGGTTAGAGTTGAGGAAACCACAAAGCCAGGAGCTCCCGGCATACTCACCATGCAAAAGACATACCATGGTGACCGCAGCACATCCAAAACCTTCCTCCCTCTTCGTCATTCTGCTCAGAACTCGCCACAATCCTCTGCTGGATTTCTGGCTCAAGGTAGGGGTTGGGTCAGGGTTACGCCTAGGGTTAGGGTTCGGGTTGAGAAAACCACAAAGCCAGGAGCTCCAGGGATAGTCATCATGCAAAAGGCATACCAAGGTGAGGAGGACACCGCCCAAACCTTGCTCCCTCTTTGTCATTCTGCTCAGAACTTGCCACAACCCTCTGCCGGATTTCTGGCTCAAGGTAGGGTTAGGGATAGGGTTAGGCCTTGGGTTAGGGTTAGGGTTACTCCTAGGGTTAAGGTTGAGAAAACCACAAAGCCAGGAGCTCCAGGGACACTGATCATGCAAAAGGCAGGCCAAGTTAAGCGTGGCACATCCAAAACCTTGCTCCCTCTTCTTCTTTCTGCAAGGGTTAGGGTTAGGGGCTCGGGTGAGGGTTAGGGGTTAGGGTTAGGGGTTAGGGTTAGGGTTTTGCCTAGGGTTAGGATTGAGAAAACCACAAAGCCATGGGACCCAGGCACACTAACCATGCAAAAGGCGGGTCAAGTTAAGCACAGCACATCAAAACCCTGCTCCCTCTTCCTCTTTCTGCTCGGAACTCACCACAGACCGATGCCCGATTACTGGCTCAATCTATGGTTAGGGTTAGGGTTAGGCGTTCTCCTAGGGTTAGGCTTGAGAAAACCACAAAGCCAGGAGCTCCAGGGATACTCAGCATGCAAAAGGCATACCAAGGTGAGGAGGACACAGCCCAAACCTTGCTCCCTCTTTGTCGTTCTGCTCAGAATTGCCACAACCCTCTGCCGGATTTCTGGCTCAAGGTAGGGTTAGGGATAGGGTTACGCCTTGGGTTAGGGTTAGGGTTACGCCTAGGGTTAAGGTTGAGAAAACCACAAAGCCAGGAGCTCCAGGGACACTGATCATGCGAAAGGCAGGCCAAGTTAAGCACGGCACATCCAAAACCTTGCTCCCTCTTCTTCTTTCTGCAAGGGTAAGGGTTAGGGTTAGGGGCTCGGTATAGGGTTAGGGTTAGGGGTTAGGGTTAGGGTTATGCCTAGGGTTAGGATTGAGAAAACCACAAAGCCAGGGGACCCAGGCACACTAACCATGCAAAAGGCCGGTCAAGTTAAGCACAGCACATCAAAACCCTGCTCCCTCTTCCTCTTTCTGCTTGGAACTCACCACAGCCCAATGCCCAGTTTCTGGCTCGGCCTAGGGTTAGGGTTAGGGTTTGGTTTAGGGTTAGGGTTAGGGTTAGCTTACGCCTAGGGTTAGGGTTGAGGAAACCACAAAGCCAGGAGCTCCAGGCGTACTCACAAAGCAAAAGGCATACCAAGGTGACCGCAGCACATCCAAAACCTTGCTCCCTCTTCTTCTTTCTGCAAGGGTTAGGGTTAGGGGCTCGGGTTTGGGTTAGGCTTAGGGGTTAGGGTTATGCCTAGGCTTAGGATTAAGAAAACCACAAAGCCAGGAGACCCAGGGACACTAACCATACAAAAGGCAGGCCAAGTTAAGCATGGCATATCAAAACCTTCCTCCCTCTTCCTCTTTCTGCTCGGAACTCACCACAGACCGATGCCCGATTACTGGCTCAATCTATGGTTAGAGTTAGGTTTAGGCGTTCTCCTAGGGTTAGGCTTGAGAAAACCACAAAGCCAGGAGACCCAGGGACACTAACCATGTAAGAGACCTACCAAGGTGACAGCAGCATATCCAAAACCTTGCTCCCTCTTCGTCATTCTGCTCAGAACTCGCCACAGCCTAAGGCCCAGTTTCTGGCTTGAGCTAGGGTTAGGGTTAGGGTTAGGGTTAGGCTTACGCCTAGGGTTAGGGATGAGGAAACCACAAAGCCAGGAGCTCCCGGCGTACTCACCATGCAAAAGACATACCATGGTGACCACAGCACATCCGAAACCTTGCTCCCTCTTCCTCTTTCTGCTCAGAACTCGCCACATCCCTCTGCCGGATTTCTGGCTCAAGGTAGGGTTAGGGTTATGCCTAGGGTTTGGGTTGAGAAAACCACAAAGCCAGGAGCTCCAGGGACACTGATCATGCGAAAGGCAGGCCAAGTTAAGCACGGCACATCCAAAACCTTGCTCCCTCTTCTTCTTTCTGCAAGGGTTAGGGTTAGGGGCTCGGGTTAGGGTTAGGGGTTAGGGTTAGGGGTAGGGTTAGGGTTAGGGTTTTGACTAGGGTTAGGATTGAGAAAACGACAAAGCCAGGGGACCCAGGCACACTAAGCACGCAAAAGGCAGGCCAAGTTGAGCGTAGCACATCCAAATCCCCTCTCCCTCTTCGTCATTCTGCTCGGAACTCACCACAGCCCAATGCCCGATTACTGCCTCAGTCTAGGGTTAGGCTTAGGGCTAGGGTTAGGGTTATGCCTAGGGTTAGGGTTCACAAAACCACAAAGCCAGGAGCTCCAGGGATACTCACCATGCAAAAGGCAGGCCAAGTTGAGCGTAGCACATCCAAATCCCCTCTCCCTCTTCGTCATTCTGCTCGGAACTCACCACAGCCCAATGCCCGATTACTGCCTCAGTCTAGGGTTAGGCTTAGGGCTAGGGTTAGGGTTATGCCTAGGGTTAGGGTTCACAAAACCACAAAGCCAGGAGCTCCAGGGACACTGATCATGTGAAAGGCAGGCCAAGTTAAGCACGGCACATCCAAAACCTTGCTCCCTCTTCTTCTTTCTGCAAGGGTTAGGGTTAGGGGCTCGGGTTAGTGTTAGGGGTTAGGGTTAGTGGTAGGGTTAGGGTTAGGGTTTTGACTAGGGTTAGGATTGAGAAAACGACAAAGCCAGGGGACCCAGGCACACTAAGCATGCAAAAGGCAGGCCAAGTTGAGCGTAGCACATCCAAATCCCCTCTCCCTCTTCGTCATTCTGCTCGGAACTCACCACAGCCCAATGCCCGATTTCTGCCTCAGTCTAGGGTTAGGCTTAGGGCTAGGGTTAGGGTTATGCCTAGGGTTAGGGTTCAGAAAACCACAAAGCCAGGAGCTCCAGGGATACTCACCATGCAAAAGGCAGGCCAAGTTGAGCGTAGCACATCCAAATCCCCTCTCCCTCTTCGTCATTCTGCTCGGAACTTCCCACAGCCCAATGCCCGATTTCTGCCTCAGTCTAGGGTTAGGCTTAGGGCTAGGGTTAGGGTTATGCCTAGGGTTAGGGTTCACAAAACCACAAAGCCAGGAGCTCCAGGGATACTCACCATGCAAAAGGCAGGCCAAGTTGTGCGTAGCACATCCAAATCCTTGCTCCCTCTTCGTCATTCTGCTCGGAACTCCCCACAGCCCAATGCCCGATTTCTGCCTCAGTCTAGGGTTAGGCTTAGGGCTAGGGTTAGGGTTATGCCTAGGGTTAGGGTTCACAAAACCACAAAGCCAGGAGCTCCAGGGACACTGATCATGCGAAAGGCAGGCCAAGTTAAGCACGGCACATCCAAAACCTTGCTCCCTCTTCTTCTTTCTGCAAGGGTTAGGGTTAGGGGCTCGGGTTAGTGTTAGGGGTTAAAGTTAGGGGTAGGGTTAGGGTTAGGGTTTTGACTAGGGTTAGGATTGAGAAAACGACAAAGCCAGGGGACCCAGGCACACTAAGCATGCAAAAGGCAGGCCAAGTTGAGCGTAGCACATCCAAATCCCCTCTCCCTCTTCGTCATTCTGCTCGGAACTCACCACAGCCCAATGCCCGATTTCTGCCTCAGTCTAGGGTTAGGCTTAGGGCTAGGGTTAGGGTTATGCCTAGGGTTAGGGTTCACAAAACCACAAAGCCAGGAGCTCCAGGGATACTCACCATGCAAAAGGCAGGCCAAGTTGAGCGTAGCACATCCAAATCCTTGCTCCCTCTTCGTCATTCTGCTCGGAACTCCCCACAGCCCAATGCCCGATTTCTGCCTCAGTCTAGGGTTAGGCTTAGGGCTAGGGTTAGGGTTATGCCTAGGGTTAGGGTTCAGAAAACCACAAAGCCAGGAGCTCCAGGGATACTCCCCATGCAAAAGGCAGGCCAAGTTGAGCGTAGCACATCCAAATCCCCTCTCCCTCTTTGTCATTCTGCTCGGAACTCACCACAGCCCAATGCCCGATTTCTGCCTCAGTCTAGGGTTCGGCTTAGGGCTAGGGTTAGGGTTATGCCTAGGGTTAGGGTTCACAAAACCACAAAGCCAGGAGCTCCAGAGATACTCACCATGCAAAAGGCAGGCCAAGTTGAGCGTAGCACATCCAAATCCTTGCTCCCTCTTCGTCATTCTGCTCGGAACTCACCACAGCCCAATGCCCGATTTCTGCCTCAGTCTAGGGTTAGGTTTAGGGCTAGGGTTAGGGTTATGCCTAGGGTTAGGGTTCAGAAAACCACAAAGCCAGGAGCTCCAGGGATACTCACCATGCAAAAGGCAGGCCAAGTTGAGTGTAGCACATCCAAATCCTTGCTCCCTCTTCGTCATACTGCTCGGAACTCACCACAGCCCAATGCCCGATTTCTGCCTCAGTCTAGGGTTCGGCTTAGGGCTAGGGTTAGGGTTATGCCTAGGGTTAGGGTTCACAAAACCACAAAGCCAGGAGCTCCAGAGATACTCCCCATGCAAAAGGCAGGCCAAGTTGAGCGTAGCACATCCAAATCCTTGCTCCCTCTTCGTCATTCTGCTCGGAACTCACCACAGCCCAATGCCCGATTACTGCCTCAGTCTAGGGTTAAGCTTAGGGCTAGGGTTAGGGTTATGCCTAGGGTTAGGGTTCAGAAAACCACAAAGCCAGGAGCTCCAGGGATACTCCCCATGCAAAAGGCAGGCCAAGTTGAGCGTAGCACATCCAAATCCTTGCTCCCTCTTTGTCATTCTGCTCAGAACTTCCCACAGCCCAATGCCAGATTACTGGCTCAGTCTAGGGTTAGGCTTAGGGCTAGGGTTAGGGTTATGCCTAGGGTTAGGGTTCAGAAAACCACAAAGCCAGGAGCTCCAGGGACACTGATCATGCGAAAGGCAGGCCAAGTTAAGCACGGCACATCCAAAACCTTGCTCCCTCTTCTTCTTTCTGCAAGGGTTAGGGTTAGGGGCTCGGGTTAGTGTTAGGGGTTAGGGTTAGGGGTAGGGTTAGGGTTAGGGTTATGCCTAGGGTTAGGATTGAGAAAACGACAAAGCCAGGGGACCCAGGCACACTAAGCATGCAAAAGGCAGGCCAAGTTGAGCGTAGCACATCCAAATCCCCTCTCCCTCTTCGTCATTCTGCTCGGAATTCACCACAGCCCAATGCCCGATTTCTGCCTCAGTCTAGGGTTAGGCTTAGGGCTAGGGTTAGGGTTATGCCTAGGGTTTGGGTTCAGAAAACCACAAAGCCAGGAGCTCCAGGGATACTCACCATGCAAAAGGCAGGCCAAGTTGAGCGTAGCACATCCAAATCCTTGCTCCCTCTTCTTCATTCTGCTCGGAACTCACCACGGCCCAATGCCCGATTTCTGCCTCAGTCTAGGGTTAGGCTTAGGGCTAGGGTTAGGGTTATGCCTAGGGTTAGGGTTCACAAAACCACAAAGCCAGGAGCTCCAGGGATACTCACCATGCAAAAGGCAGGCCAAGTTGAGTGTAGCACATCCAAATCCCCTCTCCCTCTTCGTCATTCTGCTCCGAACTCACCACAGCCCAATGCCCGATTTCTGCCTCAGTCTAGGGTTAGGCTTAGGGCTAGGGTTAGGGTTATGCCTAGGGTTAGGGTTCACAAAACCACAAAGCCAGGAGCTCCAGGGATACTCACCATGCAAAAGGCAGGCCAAGTTGAGCGTAGCACATCCAAATCCCCTCTCCCTCTTCGTCATTCTGCTCGGAACTCACCACAGCCCAATGCCCGATTTCTGCCTCAGTCTAGGGTTAGGCTTAGGGCTAGGGTTAGGGTTATGCCTAGGGTTAGGGTTCAGAAAACCACAAAGCCAGGAGCTCCAGGGATACCATGCAAAAGGCAGGCCAAGTTGAGCGTAGCACATCCAAATCCTTGCTCCCTCTTCTTCATTCTGCTCGGAACTCCCCACAGCCCAATGCCCGATTACTGGCTCAGTCTAGGGTTAGGCTTAGGGCTAGGGTTAGGGTTATGCCTAGGGTTAGGGTTCACAAAACCACAAAGCCAGGAGCTCCAGGGATATTCACCATGCAAAAGGCAGGCCAAGTTGAGCGTAGCACATCCAAATCCCCTCTCCCTCTTTGTCATTCTGCTCGGAACTCACCACAGCCCAATGCCCGATTTCTGCCTCAGTCTAGGGTTAGGCTTAGGCCTAGGATTAGGGTTATGCCTAGGGTTAGGGTTCAGAAAACCACAAAGCCAGGAGCTCCAGGGGTACTCACCATGCAAAAGGCAGGCCAAGTTGAGCGTAGCACATCCAAATCCCCTCTCCCTCTTCGTCATTCTGCTCGGAACTCCCCACAGCCCAATGCCCGATTTCTGCCTCAGTCTAGGGTTAGGCTTAGGGCTAGGGTTAGGGTTATGCCTAGGGTTAGGGTTCACAAAACCACAAAGCCAGGAGCTCCAGGGATACTCCCCATGCAAAAGGCAGGCCAAGTTGAGCGTAGCACATCCAAATCCCCTCTCCCTCTTCATCATTCTGCTCGGAACTCACCACAGCCCCATGCCCGATTTCTGCCTCAGTCTAGGGTTAGGTTTAGGGCTAGGGTTAGGGTTATGCCTAGGGTTAGGGTTCACAAAACCACAAAGCCAGGAGCTCCAGGGATACTCCCCATGCAAAAGGCAGGCCAAGTTGAGCGTAGCACATCCAAATCCTTGCTCCCTCTTCGTCATTCTGCTCGGAACTCCCCACAGCCCAATGCCCGATTTCTGCCTCAGTCTAGGGTTAGGCTTAGGGCTAGGGTTAGGGTTATGCCTAGGGTTAGGGTTCACAAAACCACAAAGCCAGGAGCTCCAGGGACACTGATCATGCGAAAGGCAGGCCAAGTTAAGCACGGCACATCCAAAACCTTGCTCCCTCTTCTTCTTTCTGCAAGGGTTAGGGTTAGGGGCTCGGGTTAGTGTTAGGGGTTAAAGTTAGGGGTAGGGTTAGGGTTAGGGTTTTGACTAGGGTTAGGATTGAGAAAACGACAAAGCCAGGGGACCCAGGCACACTAAGCATGCAAAAGGCAGGCCAAGTTGAGCGTAGCACATCCAAATCCCCTCTCCCTCTTCGTCATTCTGCTCGGAACTCACCACAGCCCAATGCCCGATTTCTGCCTCAGTCTAGGGTTAGGCTTAGGGCTAGGGTTAGGGTTATGCCTAGGGTTAGGGTTCACAAAACCACAAAGCCAGGAGCTCCAGGGATACTCACCATGCAAAAGGCAGGCCAAGTTGAGCGTAGCACATCCAAATCCTTGCTCCCTCTTCGTCATTCTGCTCGGAACTCACCACAGCCCAATGCCCGATTTCTGCCTCAGTCTAGGGTTCGGCTTAGGGCTAGGGTTAGGGTTATGCCTAGGGTTAGGGTTCAGAAAACCACAAAGCCAGGAGCTCCAGGGATACTCCCCATGCAAAAGGCAGGCCAAGTTGAGCGTAGCACATCCAAATCCCCTCTCCCTCTTTGTCATTCTGCTCGGAACTCACCACAGCCCAATGCCCGATTTCTGCCTCAGTCTAGGGTTCGGCTTAGGGCTAGGGTTAGGGTTATGCCTAGGGTTAGGGTTCACAAAACCACAAAGCCAGGAGCTCCAGAGATACTCACCATGCAAAAGGCAGGCCAAGTTGAGCGTAGCACATCCAAATCCTTGCTCCCTCTTCGTCATTCTGCTCGGAACTCACCACAGCCCAATGCCCGATTTCTGCCTCAGTCTAGGGTTAGGTTTAGGGCTAGGGTTAGGGTTATGCCTAGGGTTAGGGTTCAGAAAACCACAAAGCCAGGAGCTCCAGGGATACTCACCATGCAAAAGGCAGGCCAAGTTGAGTGTAGCACATCCAAATCCTTGCTCCCTCTTCGTCATACTGCTCGGAACTCACCACAGCCCAATGCCCGATTTCTGCCTCAGTCTAGGGTTCGGCTTAGGGCTAGGGTTAGGGTTATGCCTAGGGTTAGGGTTCACAAAACCACAAAGCCAGGAGCTCCAGAGATACTCCCCATGCAAAAGGCAGGCCAAGTTGAGCGTAGCACATCCAAATCCTTGCTCCCTCTTCGTCATTCTGCTCGGAACTCACCACAGCCCAATGCCCGATTACTGCCTCAGTCTAGGGTTAAGCTTAGGGCTAGGGTTAGGGTTATGCCTAGGGTTAGGGTTCACAAAACCACAAAGCCAGGAGCTCCAGGGATACTCACCATGCAAAAGGCAGGCCAAGTTGAGCGTAGCACATCCAAATCCTTGCTCCCTCTACGTCATTCTGCTCGGAACTCCCCACAGCCCAATGCCCGATTTCTGCCTCAGTCTAGGGTTAGGCTTAGGGCTAGGGTTAGGGTTATGCCTAGGGTTAGGGTTCACAAAACCACAAAGCCAGGAGCTCCAGGGATACTCACCATGCAAAAGGCAGGCCAAGTTGAGCGTAGCACATCCAAATCCTTGCTCCCTCTTTGTCATTCTGCTCGGAACTCACCACAGCCCCATGCCCGATTTCTGCCTCAGTCTAGGGTTAGGCTTAGGGCTAGGGTTAGGGTTATGCCTAGGGTTAGGGTTCAGAAAACCACAAAGCCAGGAGCTCCAGGGATACTCACCATGCAAATGGCAGGCCAAGTTGAGCGTAGCACATCCAAATCCCCTCTCCCTCTTCGTCATTCTGCTCGGAACTTCCCACAGCCCAATGCCAGATTTCTGCCTCAGTCTAGGGTTAGGCTTAGGGCTAGGGTTAGGGTTATGCCTAGGGTTAGGGTTCACAAAACCACAAAGCCAGGAGCTCCAGGGACACTGATCATGCGAAAGGCAGGCCAAGTTAAGCACGGCACATCCAAAACCTTGCTCCCTCTTCTTCTTTCTGCAAGGGTTAGGGTTAGGGGCTCGGGTTAGGGTTAGGGGTTAGGGTTAGGGGTAGGGTTAGGGTTAGGGTTTTGACTAGGGTTAGGGTTCACAAAACCACAAAGCCAGGGGACCCAGGCACACTAAGCATGCAAAAGGCAGGCCAAGTTGAGCGTAGCACATCCAAATCCCCTCTCCCTCTTCGTCATTCTGCTCGGAACTCACCACAGCCCAATGCCCGATTTCTGCCTCAGTCTAGGGTTAGGCTTAAGGCTAGGGTTAGGGTTATGCCTAGGGTTAGGGTTATGCCTAGGGTTAGGGTTCAGAAAACCACAAAGCCAGGAGCTCCAGGGATACTCACCATGCAAAAGGCAGGCCAAGTTGAGCGTAGCACATCCAAATCCCCTCTCCCTCTTCGTCATTCTGCTCGGAACTCCCCACAGCCCAATGCCCGATTTCTGCCTCAGTCTAGGGTTCGGCTTAGGGCTAGGGTTAGGGTTTTGACTAGGGTTAGGATTGAGAAAACCACAAAGCCAGGGGACCCAGGCACACTAAGCATGCAAAAGGCAGGCCAAGTTGAGCGTAGCACATCCAAATCCCCTCTCCCTCTTCGTCATTCTGCTCGGAACTCACCACAGCCCAATGCCCGATTTCTGCCTCAGTCTAGGGTTAGGCTTAGGGCTAGGGTTAGGGTTATGCCTAGGGTTAGGGTTCAGAAAACCACAAAGCCAGGAGCTCCAGGGATACTCCCCATGCAAAAGGCAGGCCAAGTTGAGCGTAGCACATCCAAATCCTTGCTCCCTCTTCGTCATTCTGCTCGGAACTCACCACAGCCCAATGCCCGATTTCTGCCTCAGTCTAGGGTTAGGCTTAGGGCTAGGGTTAGGGTTATGCCTAGGGTTAGGGTTCAGAAAACCACAAAGCCAGGAGCTCCAGGGATACTCCCCATGCAAAAGGCAGGCCAAGTTGAGCGTAGCACATCCAAATCCCCTCTCCCTCTTTGTCATTCTGCTCGGAACTCACCACAGCCCAATGCCCGATTTCTGCCTCAGTCTAGGGTTCGGCTTAGGGCTAGGGTTAGGGTTATGCCTAGGGTTAGGGTTCACAAAACCACAAAGCCAGGAGCTCCAGAGATACTCCCCATGCAAAAGGCAGGCCAAGTTGAGCGTAGCACATCCAAATCCTTGCTCCCTCTTTGTCATTCTGCTCGGAACTCACCACAGCCCCATGCCCGATTTCTGCCTCAGTCTAGGGTTAGGCTTAGGGCTAGGGTTAGGGTTATGCCTAGGGTTAGGGTTCAGAAAACCACAAAGCCAGGAGCTCCAGGGATACTCACCATGCAAAAGGCAGGCCAAGTTGAGTGTAGCACATCCAAATCCTTGCTCCCTCTTCGTCATTCTGCTCGGAACTCACCACAGCCCAATGCCCGATTTCTGCCTCAGTCTAGGGTTCGGCTTAGGGCTAGGGTTAGGGTTATGCCTAGGGTTAGGGTTCACAAAACCACAAAGCCAGGAGCTCCAGAGATACTCCCCATGCAAAAGGCAGGCCAAGTTGAGCGTAGCACATCCAAATCCTTGCTCCCTCTTTGTCATTCTGCTCAGAACTTCCCACAGCCCAATGCCAGATTACTGCCTCAGTCTAGGGTTAGGCTTAGGGCTAGGGTTAGGGTTATGCCTAGGGTTAGGGTTCACAAAACCACAAAGCCAGGAGCTCCAGGGATACTCACCATGCAAAAGGCAGGCCAAGTTGAGCGTAGCACATCCAAATCCTTGCTCCCTCTACGTCATTCTGCTCGGAACTCACCACAGCCCAATGCCCGATTTCTGCCTCAGTCTAGGGTTAGGCTTAGGGCTAGGGTTAGGGTTATGCCTAGGGTTAGGGTTCACAAAACCACAAAGCCAGGAGCTCCAGGGATACTCACCATGCAAAAGGCAGGCCAAGTTGAGCGTAGCACATCCAAATCCCCTCTCCCTCTTCGTCATTCTGCTCGGAACTCACCACAGCCCAATGCCCGATTTCTGCCTCAGTCTAGGGTTAGGCTTAGGGCTAGGGTTAGGGTTATGCCTAGGGTTAGGGTTCACAAAACCACAAAGCCAGGAGCTCCAGGGATACTCACCATGCAAAAGGCAGGCCAAGTTGAGCGTAGCACATCCAAATCCCCTCTCCCTCTTCATCATTCTGCTCGGAACTCACCACAGCCCCATGCCCGATTTCTGCCTCAGTCTAGGGTTAGGCTTAGGGCTAGGGTTAGGGTTATGCCTAGGGTTAGGGTTCAGAAAACCACAAAGCCAGGAGCTCCAGGGATACTCCCCATGCAAAAGGCAGGCCAAGTTGAGCGCAGCCAATCCAAATCCTTGCTCCCTCTTCGTCATTCTGCTCGGAACTCCCCACAGCCCAATGCCCGATTTCTGCCTCAGTCTAGGGTTAGGCTTAGGGCTAGGGTTAGGGTTATGCCTAGGGTTAGGGTTCACAAAACCACAAAGCCAGGAGCTCCAGGGACACTGATCATGCGAAAGGCAGGCCAAGTTAAGCACGGCACATCCAAAACCTTGCTCCCTCTTCTTCTTTCTGCAAGGGTTAGGGTTAGGGGCTCGGGTTAGGGTTAGGGGTTAGGGTTAGGGGTAGGGTTAGGGTTAGGGTTTTGACTAGGGTTAGGGTTCACAAAACCACAAAGCCAGGGGACCCAGGCACACTAAGCATGCAAAAGGCAGGCCAAGTTGAGCGTAGCACATCCAAATCCCCTCTCCCTCTTCGTCATTCTGCTCGGAACTCACCACAGCCCAATGCCCGATTTCTGCCTCAGTCTAGGGTTAGGCTTAAGGCTAGGGTTAGGGTTATGCCTAGGGTTAGGGTTATGCCTAGGGTTAGGGTTCAGAAAACCACAAAGCCAGGAGCTCCAGGGATACTCCCCATGCAAAAGGCAGGCCAAGTTGAGCGTAGCACATCCAAATCCTTGCTCCCTCTTCGTCATTCTGCTCGGAACTCCCCACAGCCCAATGCCCGATTTCTGCCTCAGTCTAGGGTTAGGCTTAGGGCTAGGGTTAGGGTTATGCCTAGGGTTAGGGTTCACAAAACCACAAAGCCAGGAGCTCCAGGGACACTGATCATGCGAAAGGCAGGCCAAGTTAAGCACGGCACATCCAAAACCTTGCTCCCTCTTCTTCTTTCTGCAAGGGTTAGGGTTAGGGGCTCGGGTTAGTGTTAGGGGTTAGGGTTAGGGGTAGGGTTAGGGTTAGGGTTTTGACTAGGGTTAGGATTGAGAAAACGACAAAGCCAGGGGACCCAGGCACACTAAGCATGCAAAAGGCAGGCCAAGTTGAGCGTAGCACATCCAAATCCCCTCTCCCTCTTCGTCATTCTGCTCGGAATTCACCACAGCCCAATGCCCGATTTCTGCCTCTGTCTAGGGTTAGGCTTAGGGCTAGGGTTAGGGTTATGCCTAGGGTTAGGGTTCAGAAAACCACAAAGCCAGGAGCTCCAGGGATACTCCCCATGCAAAAGGCAGGCCAAGTTGAGCGTAGCACATCCAAATCCTTGCTCCCTCTTCGTCATTCTGCTCGGAACTCACCACAGCCCAATGCCCGATTTCTGCCTCAGTCTAGGGTTTGGCTTAGGGCTAGGGTTAGGGTTATGCCTAGGGTTAGGGTTCACAAAACCACAAAGCCAGGAGCTCCAGGGATACTCCCCATGCAAAAGGCAGGCCAAGTTGAGCGTAGCACATCCAAATCCCCTCTCCCTCTTCATCATTCTGCTCGGAACTCACCACAGCCCCATGCCCGATTTCTGCCTCAGTCTAGGGTTAGGTTTAGGGCTAGGGTTAGGGTTATGCCTAGGGTTAGGGTTCACAAAACCACAAAGCCAGGAGCTCCAGGGATACTCCCCATGCAAAAGGCAGGCCAAGTTGAGCGTAGCACATCCAAATCCTTGCTCCCTCTTCGTCATTCTGCTCGGAACTCCCCACAGCCCAATGCCCGATTTCTGCCTCAGTCTAGGGTTAGGCTTAGGGCTAGGGTTAGGGTTATGCCTAGGGTTAGGGTTCACAAAACCACAAAGCCAGGAGCTCCAGGGACACTGATCATGCGAAAGGCAGGCCAAGTTAAGCACGGCACATCCAAAACCTTGCTCCCTCTTCTTCTTTCTGCAAGGGTTAGGGTTAGGGGCTCGGGTTAGTGTTAGGGGTTAAAGTTAGGGGTAGGGTTAGGGTTAGGGTTTTGACTAGGGTTAGGATTGAGAAAACGACAAAGCCAGGGGACCCAGGCACACTAAGCATGCAAAAGGCAGGCCAAGTTGAGCGTAGCACATCCAAATCCCCTCTCCCTCTTCGTCATTCTGCTCGGAACTCACCACAGCCCAATGCCCGATTTCTGCCTCAGTCTAGGGTTAGGCTTAGGGCTAGGGTTAGGGTTATGCCTAGGGTTAGGGTTCACAAAACCACAAAGCCAGGAGCTCCAGGGATACTCACCATGCAAAAGGCAGGCCAAGTTGAGCGTAGCACATCCAAATCCTTGCTCCCTCTTCGTCATACTGCTCGGAACTCACCACAGCCCAATGCCCGATTTCTGCCTCAGTCTAGGGTTAGGCTTAGGGCTAGGGTTAGGGTTATGCCTAGGGTTAGGGTTCAGAAAACCACAAAGCCAGGAGCTCCAGGGATACTCCCCATGCAAAAGGCAGGCCAAGTTGAGCGTAGCACATCCAAATCCCCTCTCCCTCTTTGTCATTCTGCTCGGAACTCACCACAGCCCAATGCCCGATTTCTGCCTCAGTCTAGGGTTCGGCTTAGGGCTAGGGTTAGGGTTATGCCTAGGGTTAGGGTTCACAAAACCACAAAGCCAGGAGCTCCAGAGATACTCACCATGCAAAAGGCAGGCCAAGTTGAGCGTAGCACATCCAAATCCTTGCTCCCTCTTCGTCATTCTGCTCGGAACTCACCACAGCCCAATGCCCGATTTCTGCCTCAGTCTAGGGTTAGGTTTAGGGCTAGGGTTAGGGTTATGCCTAGGGTTAGGGTTCAGAAAACCACAAAGCCAGGAGCTCCAGGGATACTCACCATGCAAAAGGCAGGCCAAGTTGAGTGTAGCACATCCAAATCCTTGCTCCCTCTTCGTCATTCTGCTCGGAACTCACCACAGCCCAATGCCCGATTTCTGCCTCAGTCTAGGGTTCGGCTTAGGGCTAGGGTTAGGGTTATGCCTAGGGTTAGGGTTCACAAAACCACAAAGCCAGGAGCTCCAGAGATACTCCCCATGCAAAAGGCAGGCCAAGTTGAGCGTAGCACATCCAAATCCTTGCTCCCTCTTCGTCATTCTGCTCGGAACTCACCACAGCCCAATGCCCGATTACTGCCTCAGTCTAGGGTTAAGCTTAGGGCTAGGGTTAGGGTTATGCCTAGGGTTAGGGTTCACAAAACCACAAAGCCAGGAGCTCCAGGGATACTCACCATGCAAAAGGCAGGCCAAGTTGAGCGTAGCACATCCAAATCCTTGCTCCCTCTACGTCATTCTGCTCGGAACTCACCACAGCCCAATGCCCGATTTCTGCCTCAGTCTAGGGTTAGGCTTAGGGCTAGGGTTAGGGTTATGCCTAGGGTTAGGGTTCACAAAACCACAAAGCCAGGAGCTCCAGGGATACTCACCATGCAAAAGGCAGGCCAAGTTGAGCGTAGCACATCCAAATCCTTGCTCCCTCTTTGTCATTCTGCTCGGAACTCACCACAGCCCCATGCCCGATTTCTGCCTCAGTCTAGGGTTAGGCTTAGGGCTAGGGTTAGGGTTATGCCTAGGGTTAGGGTTCAGAAAACCACAAAGCCAGGAGCTCCAGGGATACTCCCCATGCAAAAGGCAGGCCAAGTTGAGCGCAGCCAATCCAAATCCTTGCTCCCTCTTCGTCATTCTGCTCGGAACTCCCCACAGCCCAATGCCCGATTTCTGCCTCAGTCTAGGGTTAGGCTTAGGGCTAGGGTTAGGGTTATGCCTAGGGTTAGGGTTCAGAAAACCACAAAGCCAGGAGCTCCAGGGATACTCACCATGCAAATGGCAGGCCAAGTTGAGCGTAGCACATCCAAATCCCCTCTCCCTCTTCGTCATTCTGCTCGGAACTTCCCACAGCCCAATGCCAGATTTCTGCCTCAGTCTAGGGTTAGGCTTAGGGCTAGGGTTAGGGTTATGCCTAGGGTTAGGGTTCACAAAACCACAAAGCCAGGAGCTCCAGGGACACTGATCATGCGAAAGGCAGGCCAAGTTAAGCACGGCACATCCAAAACCTTGCTCCCTCTTCTTCTTTCTGCAAGGGTTAGGGTTAGGGGCTCGGGTTAGGGTTAGGGGTTAGGGTTAGGGGTAGGGTTAGGGTTAGGGTTTTGACTAGGGTTAGGGTTCACAAAACCACAAAGCCAGGGGACCCAGGCACACTAAGCATGCAAAAGGCAGGCCAAGTTGAGCGTAGCACATCCAAATCCCCTCTCCCTCTTCGTCATTCTGCTCGGAACTCACCACAGCCCAATGCCCGATTTCTGCCTCAGTCTAGGGTTAGGCTTAAGGCTAGGGTTAGGGTTATGCCTAGGGTTAGGGTTATGCCTAGGGTTAGGGTTCAGAAAACCACAAAGCCAGGAGCTCCAGGGATACTCACCATGCAAAAGGCAGGCCAAGTTGAGCGTAGCACATCCAAATCCCCTCTCCCTCTTCGTCATTCTGCTCGGAACTCCCCACAGCCCAATGCCCGATTTCTGCCTCAGTCTAGGGTTCGGCTTAGGGCTAGGGTTAGGGTTTTGACTAGGGTTAGGATTGAGAAAACCACAAAGCCAGGGGTCCCAGGCACACTAAGCATGCAAAAGGCAGGCCAAGTTGAGCGTAGTACATCCAAATCCTTGCTCCCTCTTCGTCATTCTGCTCGGAACTCACCACAGCCCAATGCCCGATTTCTGCCTCAGTCTAGGGTTAGGCTTAGGGCTAGGGTTAGGGTTATGCCTAGGGTTAGGGTTCAGAAAACCACAAAGCCAGGAGCTCCAGGGATACTCCCCATGCAAAAGGCAGGCCAAGTTGAGCGTAGCACATCCAAATCCTTGCTCCCTCTTCGTCATTCTGCTCGGAACTCACCACAGCCCAATGCCCGATTTCTGCCTCAGTCTAGGGTTAGGCTTAGGGCTAGGGTTAGGGTTATGCCTAGGGTTAGGGTTCAGAAAACCACAAAGCCAGGAGCTCCAGGGATACTCCCCATGCAAAAGGCAGGCCAAGTTGAGCGTAGCACATCCAAATCCCCTCTCCCTCTTTGTCATTCTGCTCGGAACTCACCACAGCCCAATGCCCGATTTCTGCCTCAGTCTAGGGTTCGGCTTAGGGCTAGGGTTAGGGTTATGCCTAGGGTTAGGGTTCACAAAACCACAAAGCCAGGAGCTCCAGAGATACTCCCCATGCAAAAGGCAGGCCAAGTTGAGCGTAGCACATCCAAATCCTTGCTCCCTCTTCGTCATTCTGCTCGGAACTTCCCACAGCCCAATGCCCGATTTCTGCCTCAGTCTAGGGTTAGGCTTAGGGCTAGGGTTAGGGTTTTGACTAGGGTTAGGGTTCAGAAAACCACAAAGCCAGGAGCTCCAGGGATACTCACCATGCAAAAGGCAGGCCAAGTTGAGCGTAGCACATCCAAATCCTTGCTCCCTCTTCGTCATTCTGCTCGGAACTCACCACAGCCCAATGCCCGATTTCTGCCTCAGTCTAGGGTTAGGCTTAGGGCTAGGGTTAGGGTTATGCCTAGGGTTAGGGTTCAGAAAACCACAAAGCCAGGAGCTCCAGGGATACTCCCCATGCAAAAGGCAGGCCAAGTTGAGCGTAGCACATCCAAATCCTTGCTCCCTCTTCGTCATTCTGCTCGGAACTCCCCACAGCCCAATGCCCGATTTCTGCCTCAGTCTAGGGTTAGGCTTAGGGCTAGGGTTAGGGTTATGCCTAGGGTTAGGGTTCACAAAACCACAAAGCCAGGAGCTCCAGGGACACTGATCATGCGAAAGGCAGGCCAAGTTAAGCACGGCACATCCAAAACCTTGCTCCCTCTTCTTCTTTCTGCAAGGGTTAGGGTTAGGGGCTCGGGTTAGTGTTAGGGGTTAGGGTTAGGGGTAGGGTTAGGGTTAGGGTTTTGACTAGGGTTAGGATTGAGAAAACGACAAAGCCAGGGGACCCAGGCACACTAAGCATGCAAAAGGCAGGCCAAGTTGAGCGTAGCACATCCAAATCCCCTCTCCCTCTTCGTCATTCTGCTCGGAACTCACCACAGCCCAATGCCCGATTTCTGCCTCTGTCTAGGGTTAGGCTTAGGGCTAGGGTTAGGGTTATGCCTAGGGTTAGGGTTCAGAAAACCACAAAGCCAGGAGCTCCAGGGATACTCCCCATGCAAAAGGCAGGCCAAGTTGAGCGTAGCACATCCAAATCCTTGCTCCCTCTTCGTCATTCTGCTCGGAACTCACCACAGCCCAATGCCCGATTTCTGCCTCAGTCTAGGGTTAGGCTTAGGGCTAGGGTTAGGGTTATGCCTAGGGTTAGGGTTCAGAAAACCACAAAGCCAGGAGCTCCAGGGATACTCCCCATGCAAAAGGCAGGCCAAGTTGAGCGTAGCACATCCAAATCCCCTCTCCCTCTTTGTCATTCTGCTCGGAACTCACCACAGCCCAATGCCCGATTTCTGCCTCAGTCTAGGGTTCGGCTTAGGGCTAGGGTTAGGGTTATGCCTAGGGTTAGGGTTCACAAAACCACAAAGCCAGGAGCTCCAGAGATACTCCCCATGCAAAAGGCAGGCCAAGTTGAGCGTAGCACATCCAAATCCTTGCTCCCTCTTCGTCATTCTGCTCGGAACTCACCACAGCCCAATGCCCGATTTCTGCCTCAGTCTAGGGTTAGGTTTAGGGCTAGGGTTAGGGTTATGCCTAGGGTTAGGGTTCAGAAAACCACAAAGCCAGGAGCTCCAGGGATACTCACCATGCAAAAGGCAGGCCAAGTTGAGCGTAGCACATCCAAATCCTTGCTCCCTCTTTGTCATTCTGCTCGGAACTCACCACAGCCCCATGCCCGATTTCTGCCTCAGTCTAGGGTTAGGCTTAGGGCTAGGGTTAGGGTTATGCCTAGGGTTAGGGTTCACAAAACCACAAAGCCAGGAGCTCCAGGGATACTCCCCATGCAAAAGGCAGGCCAAGTTGAGCGCAGCCAATCCAAATCCTTGCTCCCTCTTCGTCATTCTGCTCGGAACTCCCCACAGCCCAATGCCCGATTTCTGCCTCAGTCTAGGGTTAGGCTTAGGGCTAGGGTTAGGGTTATGCCTAGGGTTAGGGTTCACAAAACCACAAAGCCAGGAGCTCCAGGGACACTGATCATGCGAAAGGCAGGCCAAGTTAAGCACGGCACATCCAAAACCTTGCTCCCTCTTCTTCTTTCTGCAAGGGGTTGGGTTAGGGGCTCGGGTTAGGGTTAGGGGTTAGGGTTAGGGGTAGGGTTAGGGTTAGGGTTTTGACTAGGGTTAGGGTTCACAAAACCACAAAGCCAGGGGACCCAGGCACACTAAGCATGCAAAAGGCAGGCCAAGTTGAGCGTAGCACATCCAAATCCTTGCTCCCTCTTCGTCATTCTGCTCGGAACTCACCACAGCCCAATGCCCGATTTCTGCCTCAGTCTAGGGTTAGGCTTAAGGCTAGGGTTAGGGTTATGCCTAGGGTTAGGGTTATGCCTAGGGTTAGGGTTCAGAAAACCACAAAGCCAGGAGCTCCAGGGATACTCACCATGCAAAAGGCAGGCCAAGTTGAGCGTAGCACATCCAAATCCCCTCTCCCTCTTCGTCATTCTGCTCGGAACTCCCCACAGCCCAATGCCCGATTACTGCCTCAGTCTAGGGTTCGGCTTAGGGCTAGGGTTAGGGTTATGCCTAGGGTTAGGGTTCACAAAACCACAAAGCCAGGAGCTCCAGGGATACTCACCATGCAAAAGGCAGGCCAAGTTGAGCGTAGCACATCCAAATCCCCTCTCCCTCTTCGTCATTCTGCTCGGAACTCACCACAGCCCAATGCCCGATTACTGCCTCAGTCTAGGGTTAGGCTTAGGGCTAGGGTTAGGGTTATGCCTAGGGTTAGGGTTCACAAAACCACAAAGCCAGGAGCTCCAGGGATACTCACCATGCAAAAGGCAGGCCAAGTTGAGTGTAGCACATCCAAATCCCCTCTCCCTCTTTGTCATTCTGCTCGGAACTCCCCACAGCCCAATGCCCGATTACTGGCTCAGTCTAGGGTTAGGCTTAGGGCTAGGGTTAGGGTTATGCCTAGGGTTAGGGTTCAGAAAACCACAAAGCCAGGAGCTCCAGAGATACTCACCATGCAAAAGGCAGGCCAAGTTGAGCGTAGCACATCCAAATCCCCTCTCCCTCTTTGTCATTCTGCTCGGAACTCCCCACAGCCCAATGCCCGATTTCTGCCTCAGTCTAGGGTTAGGCTTAGGGCTAGGATTAGGGTTATGCTTAGGGTTAGGGTTCAGAAAACCACAAAGCCAGGAGCTCCAGGGATACTCACCATGCAAAAGGCAGGCCAAGTTGAGCGTAGCACATCCAAATCCCCTCTCCCTCTTCGTCATTCTGCTCGGAACTCCCCACAGCCCAATGCCCGATTTCTGCCTCAGTCTAGGGTTCGGCTTGGGGCTAGGGTTAGGGTTATGCCTAGGGTTAGGGTTCAGAAAACCACAAAGCCAGGAGCTCCAGGGATACTCCCCATGCAAAAGGCAGGCCAAGTTGAGCGTAGCACATCCAAATCCCCTCTCCCTCTTTGTCATTCTGCTCGGAACTCCCCACAGCCCAATGCCCGATTTCTGCCTCAGTCTAGGGTTCGGCTTAGGGCTAGGGTTAGGGTTATGCCTAGGGTTAGGGTTCACAAAACCACAAAGCCAGGAGCTCCAGGGATACTCCCCATGCAAAAGGCAGGCCAAGTTGAGCGTAGCACATCCAAATCCCCTCTCCCTCTTCGTCATTCTGCTCGGAACTCACCACAGCCCAATGCCCGATTTCTGCCTCAGTCTAGGGTTAGGCTTAAGGCTAGGGTTAGGGTTATGCCTAGGGTTAGGGTTATGCCTAGGGTTAGGGTTCAGAAAACCACAAAGCCAGGAGCTCCAGGGATACTCACCATGCAAAAGGCAGGCCAAGTTGAGCGTAGCACATCCAAATCCCCTCTCCCTCTTCGTCATTCTGCTCGGAACTCACCACAGCCCAATGCCCGATTACTGCCTCAGTCTAGGGTTAGGCTTAGGGCTAGGGTTAGGGTTATGCCTAGGGTTAGGGTTCACAAAACCACAAAGCCAGGAGCTCCAGGGATACTCACCATGCAAAAGGCAGGCCAAGTTGAGCGTAGCACATCCAAATCCCCTCTCCCTCTTCGTCATTCTGCTCGGAACTCACCACAGCCCAATGCCCAATTACTGCCTCAGTCTAGGGTTAGGCTTAGGGCTAGGGTTAGGGTTATGCCTAGGGTTAGGGTTCACAAAACCACAAAGCCAGGAGCTCCAGGGATACTCACCATGCAAAAGGCAGGCCAAGTTGAGCGTAGCACATCCAAATCCTTGCTCCCTCTTCGTCATTCTGCTCGGAACTCACCACAGCCCAATGCCCGATTTCTGCCTCAGTCTAGGGTTAGGCTTAGGGCTAGGGTTAGGGTTATGCCTAGGGTTAGGGTTCAGAAAACCACAAAGCCAGGAGCTCCAGGGATACTCCCCATGCAAAAGGCAGGCCAAGTTGAGCGTAGCACATCCAAATCCTTGCTCCCTCTTCGTCATTCTGCTCGGAACTCCCCACAGCCCAATGCCCGATTTCTGCCTCAGTCTAGGGTTAGGCTTAGGGCTAGGGTTAGGGTTATGCCTAGGGTTAGGGTTCACAAAACCACAAAGCCAGGAGCTCCAGGGACACTGATCATGCGAAAGGCAGGCCAAGTTAAGCACGGCACATCCAAAACCTTGCTCCCTCTTCTTCTTTCTGCAAGGGTTAGGGTTAGGGGCTCGGGTTAGTGTTAGGGGTTAGGGTTAGGGGTAGGGTTAGGGTTAGGGTTTTGACTAGGGTTAGGATTGAGAAAACGACAAAGCCAGGGGACCCAGGCACACTAAGCATGCAAAAGGCAGGCCAAGTTGAGCGTAGCACATCCAAATCCCCTCTCCCTCTTCGTCATTCTGCTCGGAATTCACCACAGCCCAATGCCCGATTTCTGCCTCTGTCTAGGGTTAGGCTTAGGGCTAGGGTTAGGGTTATGCCTAGGGTTAGGGTTCAGAAAACCACAAAGCCAGGAGCTCCAGGGATACTCCCCATGCAAAAGGCAGGCCAAGTTGAGCGTAGCACATCCAAATCCTTGCTCCCTCTTCGTCATTCTGCTCGGAACTCACCACAGCCCAATGCCCGATTTCTGCCTCAGTCTAGGGTTAGGCTTAGGGCTAGGGTTAGGGTTATGCCTAGGGTTAGGGTTCAGAAAACCACAAAGCCAGGAGCTCCAGGGATACTCCCCATGCAAAAGGCAGGCCAAGTTGAGCGTAGCACATCCAAATCCCCTCTCCCTCTTTGTCATTCTGCTCGGAACTCACCACAGCCCAATGCCCGATTTCTGCCTCAGTCTAGGGTTCGGCTTAGGGCTAGGGTTAGGGTTATGCCTAGGGTTAGGGTTCACAAAACCACAAAGCCAGGAGCTCCAGAGATACTCCCCATGCAAAAGGCAGGCCAAGTTGAGCGTAGCACATCCAAATCCTTGCTCCCTCTTCGTCATTCTGCTCGGAACTCACCACAGCCCAATGCCCGATTTCTGCCTCAGTCTAGGGTTAGGTTTAGGGCTAGGGTTAGGGTTATGCCTAGGGTTAGGGTTCAGAAAACCACAAAGCCAGGAGCTCCAGGGATACTCACCATGCAAAAGGCAGGCCAAGTTGAGCGTAGCACATCCAAATCCTTGCTCCCTCTTTGTCATTCTGCTCGGAACTCACCACAGCCCCATGCCCGATTTCTGCCTCAGTCTAGGGTTAGGCTTAGGGCTAGGGTTAGGGTTATGCCTAGGGTTAGGGTTCACAAAACCACAAAGCCAGGAGCTCCAGGGATACTCCCCATGCAAAAGGCAGGCCAAGTTGAGCGTAGCACATCCAAATCCTTGCTCCCTCTTCGTCATTCTGCTCGGAACTCCCCACAGCCCAATGCCCGATTTCTGCCTCAGTCTAGGGTTAGGCTTAGGGCTAGGGTTAGGGTTATGCCTAGGGTTAGGGTTCACAAAACCACAAAGCCAGGAGCTCCAGGGATACTCCCCATGCAAAAGGCAGGCCAAGTTGAGCGCAGCACATCCAAATCCTTGCTCCCTCTTCGTCATTCTGCTCGGAACTCCCCACAGCCCAATGCCCGATTTCTGCCTCAGTCTAGGGTTAGGCTTAGGGCTAGGGTTAGGGTTATGCCTAGGGTTAGGGTTCACAAAACCACAAAGCCAGGAGCTCCAGGGACACTGATCATGCGAAAGGCAGGCCAAGTTAAGCACGGCACATCCAAAACCTTGCTCCCTCTTCTTCTTTCTGCAAGGGGTTGGGTTAGGGGCTCGGGTTAGGGTTAGGGGTTAGGGTTAGGGGTAGGGTTAGGGTTAGGGTTTTGACTAGGGTTAGGGTTCACAAAACCACAAAGCCAGGGGACCCAGGCACACTAAGCATGCAAAAGGCAGGCCAAGTTGAGCGTAGCACATCCAAATCCTTGCTCCCTCTTCGTCATTCTGCTCGGAACTCACCACAGCCCAATGCCCGATTTCTGCCTCAGTCTAGGGTTAGGCTTAAGGCTAGGGTTAGGGTTATGCCTAGGGTTAGGGTTATGCCTAGGGTTAGGGTTCACAAAACCACAAAGCCAGGAGCTCCAGGGATACTCACCATGCAAAAGGCAGGCCAAGTTGAGCGTAGCACATCCAAATCCCCTCTCCCTCTTCGTCATTCTTCTCGGAACTCCCCACAGCCCAATGCCCGATTACTGCCTCAGTCTAGGGTTAGGCTTAGGGCTAGGGTTAGGGTTATGCCTAGGGTTAGGGTTCACAAAACCACAAAGCCAGGAGCTCCAGGGATACTCACCATGCAAAAGGCAGGCCAAGTTGAGCGTAGCACATCCAAATCCCCTCTCCCTCTTCGTCATTCTGCTCGGAACTCACCACAGCCCAATGCCCGATTACTGCCTCAGTCTAGGGTTAGGCTTAGGGCTAGGGTTAGGGTTATGCCTAGGGTTAGGGTTCACAAAACCACAAAGCCAGGAGCTCCAGGGATACTCACCATGCAAAAGGCAGGCCAAGTTGAGTGTAGCACATCCAAATCCCCTCTCCCTCTTTGTCATTCTGCTCGGAACTCCCCACAGCCCAATGCCCGATTACTGGCTCAGTCTAGGGTTAGGCTTAGGGCTAGGGTTAGGGTTATGCCTAGGGTTAGGGTTCAGAAAACCACAAAGCCAGGAGCTCCAGAGATACTCACCATGCAAAAGGCAGGCCAAGTTGAGCGTAGCACATCCAAATCCCCTCTCCCTCTTTGTCATTCTGCTCGGAACTCCCCACAGCCCAATGCCCGATTTCTGCCTCAGTCTAGGGTTAGGCTTAGGGCTAGGATTAGGGTTATGCTTAGGGTTAGGGTTCAGAAAACCACAAAGCCAGGAGCTCCAGGGATACTCACCATGCAAAAGGCAGGCCAAGTTGAGCGTAGCACATCCAAATCCCCTCTCCCTCTTCGTCATTCTGCTCGGAACTCCCCACAGCCCAATGCCCGATTTCTGCCTCAGTCTAGGGTTCGGCTTGGGGCTAGGGTTAGGGTTATGCCTAGGGTTAGGGTTCAGAAAACCACAAAGCCAGGAGCTCCAGGGATACTCCCCATGCAAAAGGCAGGCCAAGTTGAGCGTAGCACATCCAAATCCCCTCTCCCTCTTTGTCATTCTGCTCGGAACTCCCCACAGCCCAATGCCCGATTTCTGCCTCAGTCTAGGGTTCGGCTTAGGGCTAGGGTTAGGGTTATGCCTAGGGTTAGGGTTCACAAAACCACAAAGCCAGGAGCTCCAGAGATACTCCCCATGCAAAAGGCAGGCCAAGTTGAGCGTAGCACATCCAAATCCTTGCTCCCTCTTCGTCATTCTGCTCGGAACTCACCACAGCCCAATGCCCGATTTCTGCCTCAGTCTAGGGTTAGGTTTAGGGCTAGGGTTAGGGTTATGCCTAGGGTTAGGGTTCAGAAAACCACAAAGCCAGGAGCTCCAGGGATACTCACCATGCAAAAGGCAGGCCAAGTTGAGCGTAGCACATCCAAATCCTTGCTCCCTCTTTGTCATTCTGCTCGGAACTCACCACAGCCCCATGCCCGATTTCTGCCTCAGTCTAGGGTTAGGCTTAGGGCTAGGGTTAGGGTTATGCCTAGGGTTAGGGTTCACAAAACCACAAAGCCAGGAGCTCCAGGGATACTCCCCATGCAAAAGGCAGGCCAAGTTGAGCGCAGCCAATCCAAATCCTTGCTCCCTCTTCGTCATTCTGCTCGGAACTCCCCACAGCCCAATGCCCGATTTCTGCCTCAGTCTAGGGTTAGGCTTAGGGCTAGGGTTAGGGTTATGCCTAGGGTTAGGGTTCACAAAACCACAAAGCCAGGAGCTCCAGGGATACTCCCCATGCAAAAGGCAGGCCAAGTTGAGCGCAGCCAATCCAAATCCTTGCTCCCTCTTCGTCATTCTGCTCGGAACTCCCCACAGCCCAATGCCCGATTTCTGCCTCAGTCTAGGGTTAGGCTTAGGGCTAGGGTTAGGGTTATGCCTAGGGTTAGGGTTCACAAAACCACAAAGCCAGGAGCTCCAGGGACACTGATCATGCGAAAGGCAGGCCAAGTTAAGCACGGCACATCCAAAACCTTGCTCCCTCTTCTTCTTTCTGCAAGGGGTTGGGTTAGGGGCTCGGGTTAGGGTTAGGGGTTAGGGTTAGGGGTAGGGTTAGGGTTAGGGTTTTGACTAGGGTTAGGGTTCACAAAACCACAAAGCCAGGGGACCCAGGCACACTAAGCATGCAAAAGGCAGGCCAAGTTGAGCGTAGCACATCCAAATCCTTGCTCCCTCTTCGTCATTCTGCTCGGAACTCACCACAGCCCAATGCCCGATTTCTGCCTCAGTCTAGGGTTAGGCTTAAGGCTAGGGTTAGGGTTATGCCTAGGGTTAGGGTTATGCCTAGGGTTAGGGTTCAGAAAACCACAAAGCCAGGAGCTCCAGGGATACTCACCATGCAAAAGGCAGGCCAAGTTGAGCGTAGCACATCCAAATCCCCTCTCCCTCTTCGTCATTCTTCTCGGAACTCCCCACAGCCCAATGCCCGATTACTGCCTCAGTCTAGGGTTAGGCTTAGGGCTAGGGTTAGGGTTATGCCTAGGGTTAGGGTTCACAAAACCACAAAGCCAGGAGCTCCAGGGATACTCACCATGCAAAAGGCAGGCCAAGTTGAGCGTAGCACATCCAAATCCCCTCTCCCTCTTCGTCATTCTGCTCGGAACTCACCACAGCCCAATGCCCGATTACTGCCTCAGTCTAGGGTTAGGCTTAGGGCTAGGGTTAGGGTTATGCCTAGGGTTAGGGTTCACAAAACCACAAAGCCAGGAGCTCCAGGGATACTCACCATGCAAAAGGCAGGCCAAGTTGAGTGTAGCACATCCAAATCCCCTCTCCCTCTTTGTCATTCTGCTCGGAACTCCCCACAGCCCAATGCCCGATTACTGGCTCAGTCTAGGGTTAGGCTTAGGGCTAGGGTTAGGGTTATGCCTAGGGTTAGGGTTCAGAAAACCACAAAGCCAGGAGCTCCAGAGATACTCACCATGCAAAAGGCAGGCCAAGTTGAGCGTAGCACATCCAAATCCCCTCTCCCTCTTTGTCATTCTGCTCGGAACTCCCCACAGCCCAATGCCCGATTTCTGCCTCAGTCTAGGGTTAGGCTTAGGGCTAGGATTAGGGTTATGCTTAGGGTTAGGGTTCAGAAAACCACAAAGCCAGGAGCTCCAGGGATACTCACCATGCAAAAGGCAGGCCAAGTTGAGCGTAGCACATCCAAATCCCCTCTCCCTCTTCGTCATTCTGCTCGGAACTCCCCACAGCCCAATGCCCGATTTCTGCCTCAGTCTAGGGTTCGGCTTGGGGCTAGGGTTAGGGTTATGCCTAGGGTTAGGGTTCAGAAAACCACAAAGCCAGGAGCTCCAGGGATACTCCCCATGCAAAAGGCAGGCCAAGTTGAGCGTAGCACATCCAAATCCCCTCTCCCTCTTTGTCATTCTGCTCGGAACTCCCCACAGCCCAATGCCCGATTTCTGCCTCAGTCTAGGGTTCGGCTTAGGGCTAGGGTTAGGGTTATGCCTAGGGTTAGGGTTCACAAAACCACAAAGCCAGGAGCTCCAGAGATACTCCCCATGCAAAAGGCAGGCCAAGTTGAGCGTAGCACATCCAAATCCCCTCTCCCTCTTCGTCATTCTGCTCGGAACTCACCACAGCCCAATGCCCGATTTCTGCCTCAGTCTAGGGTTAGGCTTAAGGCTAGGGTTAGGGTTATGCCTAGGGTTAGGGTTATGCCTAGGGTTAGGGTTCAGAAAACCACAAAGCCAGGAGCTCCAGGGATACTCACCATGCAAAAGGCAGGCCAAGTTGAGCGTAGCACATCCAAATCCCCTCTCCCTCTTCGTCATTCTGCTCGGAACTCACCACAGCCCAATGCCCGATTACTGCCTCAGTCTAGGGTTAGGCTTAGGGCTAGGGTTAAGGTTATGCCTAGGGTTAGGGTTCAGAAAACCACAAAGCCAGGAGCTCCAGGGATACTCACCATGCAAAAGGCAGGCCAAGTTGAGCGTAGCACATCCAAATCCCCTCTCCCTCTTCGTCATTCTGCTCGGAACTCACCACAGCCCAATGCCCAATTACTGCCTCAGTCTAGGGTTAGGCTTAGGGCTAGGGTTAGGGTTATGCCTAGGGTTAGGGTTCACAAAACCACAAAGCCAGGAGCTCCAGGGATACTCACCATGCAAAAGGCAGGCCAAGTTGAGCGTAGCACATCCAAATCCTTGCTCCCTCTTCGTCATTCTGCTCGGAACTCACCACAGCCCAATGCCCGATTTCTGCCTCAGTCTAGGGTTAGGCTTAGGGCTAGGGTTAGGGTTATGCCTAGGGTTAGGGTTCACAAAACCACAAAGCCAGGAGCTCCAGGGATACTCCCCATGCAAAAGGCAGGCCAAGTTGAGCGTAGCACATCCAAATCCTTGCTCCCTCTTTGTCATTCTGCTCGGAACTCACCACAGCCCAATGCCCGATTACTGCCTCAGTCTAGGGTTAAGCTTAGGGCTAGGGTTAGGGTTATGCCTAGGGTTAGGGTTCAGAAAACCACAAAGCCAGGAGCTCCAGGGATACTCACCATGCAAAAGGCAGGCCAAGTTGAGCGTAGCACATCCAAATCCTTGCTCCCTCTACGTCATTCTGCTCGGAACTCACCACAGCCCAATGCCCGATTACTGCCTCAGTCTAGGGTTAGGCTTAGGGCTAGGGTTAGGGTTATGCCTAGGGTTAGGGTTCACAAAACCACAAAGCCAGGAGCTCCAGGGATACTCACCATGCAAAAGGCAGGCCAAGTTGAGCGTAGCACATCCAAATCCCCTCTCCCTGTTCGTCATTCTGCTCGGAACTCACCACAGCCCAATGCCCGATTTCTGCCTCAGTCTAGGGTTAGGCTTAGGGCTAGGGTTAGGGTTATGCCTAGGGTTAGGGTTCACAAAACCACAAAGCCAGGAGCTCCAGGGATACTCACCATGCAAAAGGCAGGCCAAGTTGAGCGTAGCACATCCAAATCCTTGCTCCCTCTTTGTCATTCTGCTCGGAACTCACCACAGCCCCATGCCCGATTTCTGCCTCAGTCTAGGGTTAGGCTTAGGGCTAGGGTTAGGGTTATGCCTAGGGTTAGGGTTCAGAAAACCACAAAGCCAGGAGCTCCAGGGATACTCCCCATGCAAAAGGCAGGCCAAGTTGAGCGCAGCCAATCCAAATCCTTGCTCCCTCTTCGTCATTCTGCTCGGAACTCCCCACAGCCCAATGCCCGATTACTGCCTCAGTCTAGGGTTAGGGTTAGGCTTAGGGCTAGGGTTAGGGTTATGCCTAGGGTTAGGGTTCACAAAACCACAAAGCCAGGAGCTCCAGGGACACTGATCATGCGAAAGGCAGGCCAAGTTAAGCACGGCACATCCAAAACCTTGCTCCCTCTTCTTCTTTCTGCAAGGGTTAGGGTTAGGGGCTCGGGTTAGGGTTAGGGGTTAGGGTTAGGGGTAGGGTTAGGGTTAGGGTTTTGACTAGGGTTAGGGTTCACAAAACCACAAAGCCAGGGGACCCAGGCACACTAAGCATGCAAAAGGCAGGCCAAGTTGAGCGTAGCACATCCAAATCCCCTCTCCCTCTACGTCATTCTGCTCGGAACTCACCACAGCCCAATGCCCGATTTCTGCCTCAGTCTAGGGTTAGGCTTAAGGCTAGGGTTAGGGTTATGCCTAGGGATAGGGTTATGCCTAGGGTTAGGGTTCAGAAAACCACAAAGCCAGGAGCTCCAGGGATACTCACCATGCAAAAGGCAGGCCAAGTTGTGCGTAGCACATCCAAATCCCCTCTCACTCTTCGTCATTCTGCTCGGAACTCACCACAGCCCAATGCCCGATTACTGCCTCAGTCTAGGGTTAGGCTTAGGGCTAGGGTTAGGGTTATGCCTAGGGTTAGGGTTCACAAAACCACAAAGCCAGGAGCTCCAGGGATACTCACCATGCAAAAGGCAGGCCAAGTTGAGCGTAGCACATCCAAATCCCCTCTCCCTCTTCGTCATTCTGCTCGGAACTCACCACAGCCCAATGCCCGATTACTGCCTCAGTCTAGGGTTAGGCTTAGCGCTAGGGTTAGGGTTATGCCTAGGGTTAGGGTTCACAAAACCACAAAGCCAGGAGCTCCAGGGATACTCACCATGCAAAAGGCAGGCCAAGTTGAGCGTAGCACATCCAAATCCCCTCTCCCTCTTTGTCATTCTGCTCGGAACTCCCCACAGCCCAATGCCCGATTACTGGCTCAGTCTAGGGTTAGGTTTAGGGCTAGGGTTAGGGTTATGCCTAGGGTTAGGGTTCACAAAACCACAAAGCCAGGAGCTCCAGGGATACTCACCATGCAAAAGGCAGGCCAAGTTGAGCATAGCACATCCAAATCCTTGCTCCCTCTACGTCATTCTGCTCAGAACTTCCCACAGCCCAATGCCAGATTACTGGCTCAGTCTAGGGTTAGGCTTAGGGCTAGGGTTAGGGTTATGCCTAGGGTTAGGGTTCACAAAACCACAATGCCAGGAGCTCCAGGGACACTGATCATGCGAAAGGCAGGCCAAGTTAAGCACGGCACATCCAAAACCTTGCTCCCTCTTCTTCTTTCTGCAAGGGTTAGGGTTAGGGGCTCGGGTTAGTGTTAGGGGTTAGGGTTAGGGGTAGGGTTAGGGTTAGGGTTTTGACTAGGGTTAGGATTGAGAAAACGACAAAGCCAGGGGACCCAGGCACACTAAGCATGCAAAAGGCAGGCCAAGTTGAGCGTAGCACATCCAAATCCCCTCTCCCTCTTCGTCATTCTGCTCGGAATTCACCACAGCCCAATGCCCGATTTCTGCCTCAGTCTAGGGTTAGGCTTAGGGCTAGGGTTAGGGTTATGCCTAGGGTTAGGGTTCAGAAAACCACAAAGCCAGGAGCTCCAGGGATACTCACCATGCAAAAGGCAGGCCAAGTTGAGCGTAGCACATCCAAATCCCCTCTCCCTCTTCGTCATTCTGCTCGGAACTCACCACAGCCCAATGCCCGATTTCTGCCTCAGTCTAGGGTTAGGCTTAGGGCTAGGGTTAGGGTTATGCCTAGGGTTAGGGTTCAGAAAACCACAAAGCCAGGAGCTCCAGGGATACTCACCATGCAAAAGGCAGGCCAAGTTGAGTGTAGCACATCCAAATCCTTGCTCCCTCTTCTTCATTCTGCTCGGAACTCACCACAGCCCAATGCCCGATATCTGCCTCAGTCTAGGGTTAGGCTTAGGGCTAGGGTTAGGGTTATGCCTAGGGTTAGGGTTCACAAAACCACAAAGCCAGGAGCTCCAGGGATACTCACCATGCAAAAGGCAGGCCAAGTTGAGCGTAGCACATCCAAATCCCCTCTCCCTCTTCGTCATTCTGCTCGGAACTCACCACAGCCCAATGCCCGATTTCTGCCTCAGTCTAGGGTTAGGCTTAGGGCTAGGGTTAGGGTTATGCCTAGGGTTAGGGTTCACAAAACCACAAAGCCAGGAGCTCCAGGGATACTCACCATGCAAAAGGCAGGCCAAGTTGAGCGTAGCACATCCAAATCATTGCTCCCTCTTTGTCATTCTGCTCGGAACTCACCACAGCCCCATGCTCGATTTCTGCCTCAGCCTAGGGTTAGGCTTAGGGCTAGGGTTAGGGTTATGCCTAGGGTTAGGGTTCAGAAAACCACAAAGCCAGGAGCTCCAGGGATACTCCCCATGCAAAAGGCAGGCCAAGTTGAGCGCAGCCAATCCAAATCCTTGCTCCCTCTTCGTCATTCTGCTCGGAACTCCCCACAGCCCAATGCCCGATTTCTGCCTCAGTCTAGGGTTAGGCTTAGGGCTAGGGTTAGGGTTATGCCTAGGGTTAGGGTTCAGAAAACCACAAAGCCAGGAGCTCCAGGGATACTCCCCATGCAAAAGGCAGGCCAAGTTGAGCGTAGCACATCCAAATCCTTGCTCCCTCTTTGTCATTCTGCTCAGAACTTCCGACAGCCCAATGCCAGATTACTGGCTCAGTCTAGGGTTAGGCTTAGGGCTAGGGTTAGGGTTATGCCTAGGGTTAGGGTTCACAAAACCACAAAGCCAGGAGCTCCAGGGACACTGATCATGCGAAAGGCAGGCCAAGTTAAGCACGGCACATCCAAAACCTTGCTCCCTCTTCTTCTTTCTGCAAGGGTTAGGGTTAGGGGCTCGGGTTAGTGTTAGGGGTTAGGGTTAGGCTTAGGGCTAGGGTTAGGGTTATGCCTAGGGTTAGGGTTCAGAAAACCACAAAGCCAGGAGCTCCAGGGATACTCACCATGCAAAAGGCAGGCCAAGTTGAGTGTAGCACATCCAAATCCTTGCTCCCTCTTCTTCATTCTGCTCGGAACTCACCACAGCCCAATGCCCGATTTCTGCCTCAGTCTAGGGTTCGGCTTGGGGCTAGGGTTAGGGTTATGCCTAGGGTTAGGGTTCAGAAAACCACAAAGCCAGGAGCTCCAGGGATACTCCCCATGCAAAAGGCAGGCCAAGTTGAGCGTAGCACATCCAAATCCCCTCTCCCTCTTTGTCATTCTGCTCGGAACTCCCCACAGCCCAATGCCCGATTTCTGCCTCAGTCTAGGGTTCGGCTTAGGGCTAGGGTTAGGGTTATGCCTAGGGTTAGGGTTCACAAAACCACAAAGCCAGGAGCTCCAGAGATACTCCCCATGCAAAAGGCAGGCCAAGTTGAGCGTAGCACATCCAAATCCTTGCTCCCTCTTCGTCATTCTGCTCGGAACTCACCACAGCCCAATGCCCGATTTCTGCCTCAGTCTAGGGTTAGGTTTAGGGCTAGGGTTAGGGTTATGCCTAGGGTTAGGGTTCAGAAAACCACAAAGCCAGGAGCTCCAGGGATACTCACCATGCAAAAGGCAGGCCAAGTTGAGCGTAGCACATCCAAATCCTTGCTCCCTCTTTGTCATTCTGCTCGGAACTCACCACAGCCCAATGCCCGATTACTGCCTCAGTCTAGGGTTAGGCTTAGGGCTAGGGTTAGGGTTATGCCTAGGGTTAGGGTTCACAAAACCACAAAGCCAGGAGCTCCAGGGATACTCCCCATGCAAAAGGCAGGCCAAGTTGAGCGCAGCCAATCCAAATCCTTGCTCCCTCTTCGTCATTCTGCTCGGAACTCCCCACAGCCCAATGCCCGATTTCTGCCTCAGTCTAGGGTTAGGCTTAGGGCTAGGGTTAGGGTTATGCCTAGGGTTAGGGTTCACAAAACCACAAAGCCAGGAGCTCCAGGGATACTCCCCATGCAAAAGGCAGGCCAAGTTGAGCGCAGCCAATCCAAATCCTTGTTCCCTCTTCGTCATTCTGCTCGGAACTCCCCACAGCCCAATGCCCGATTTCTGCCTCAGTCTAGGGTTAGGCTTAGGGCTAGGGTTAGGGTTATGCCTAGGGTTAGGGTTCACAAAACCACAAAGCCAGGAGCTCCAGGGACACTGATCATGCGAAAGGCAGGCCAAGTTAAGCACGGCACATCCAAAACCTTGCTCCCTCTTCTTCTTTCTGCAAGGGGTTGGGTTAGGGGCTCGGGTTAGGGTTAGGGGTTAGGGTTAGGGGTAGGGTTAGGGTTAGGGTTTTGACTAGGGTTAGGGTTCACAAAACCACAAAGCCAGGGGACCCAGGCACACTAAGCATGCAAAAGGCAGGCCAAGTTGAGCGTAGCACATCCAAATCCTTGCTCCCTCTTCGTCATTCTGCTCGGAACTCACCACAGCCCAATGCCCGATTTCTGCCTCAGTCTAGGGTTAGGCTTAAGGCTAGGGTTAGGGTTATGCCTAGGGTTAGGGTTATGCCTAGGGTTAGGGTTCAGAAAACCACAAAGCCAGGAGCTCCAGGGATACTCACCATGCAAAAGGCAGGCCAAGTTGAGCGTAGCACATCCAAATCCCCTCTCCCTCTTCGTCATTCTTCTCGGAACTCCCCACAGCCCAATGCCCGATTACTGCCTCAGTCTAGGGTTAGGCTTAGGGCTAGGGTTAGGGTTATGCCTAGGGTTAGGGTTCACAAAACCACAAAGCCAGGAGCTCCAGGGATACTCACCATGCAAAAGGCAGGCCAAGTTGAGCGTAGCACATCCAAATCCCCTCTCCCTCTTCGTCATTCTGCTCGGAACTCACCACAGCCCAATGCCCGATTACTGCCTCAGTCTAGGGTTAGGCTTAGGGCTAGGGTTAGGGTTATGCCTAGGGTTAGGGTTCACAAAACCACAAAGCCAGGAGCTCCAGGGATACTCACCATGCAAAAGGCAGGCCAAGTTGAGTGTAGCACATCCAAATCCCCTCTCCCTCTTTGTCATTCTGCTCGGAACTCCCCACAGCCCAATGCCCGATTACTGGCTCAGTCTAGGGTTAGGCTTAGGGCTAGGGTTAGGGTTATGCCTAGGGTTAGGGTTCAGAAAACCACAAAGCCAGGAGCTCCAGAGATACTCACCATGCAAAAGGCAGGCCAAGTTGAGCGTAGCACATCCAAATCCCCTCTCCCTCTTTGTCATTCTGCTCGGAACTCCCCACAGCCCAATGCCCGATTTCTGCCTCAGTCTAGGGTTAGGCTTAGGGCTAGGATTAGGGTTATGCTTAGGGTTAGGGTTCAGAAAACCACAAAGCCAGGAGCTCCAGGGATACTCACCATGCAAAAGGCAGGCCAAGTTGAGCGTAGCACATCCAAATCCCCTCTCCCTCTTCGTCATTCTGCTCGGAACTCCCCACAGCCCAATGCCCGATTTCTGCCTCAGTCTAGGGTTCGGCTTGGGGCTAGGGTTAGGGTTATGCCTAGGGTTAGGGTTCAGAAAACCACAAAGCCAGGAGCTCCAGGGATACTCCCCATGCAAAAGGCAGGCCAAGTTGAGCGTAGCACATCCAAATCCCCTCTCCCTCTTTGTCATTCTGCTCGGAACTCCCCACAGCCCAATGCCCGATTTCTGCCTCAGTCTAGGGTTCGGCTTAGGGCTAGGGTTAGGGTTATGCCTAGGGTTAGGGTTCACAAAACCACAAAGCCAGGAGCTCCAGAGATACTCCCCATGCAAAAGGCAGGCCAAGTTGAGCGTAGCACATCCAAATCCCCTCTCCCTCTTCGTCATTCTGCTCGGAACTCACCACAGCCCAATGCCCGATTTCTGCCTCAGTCTAGGGTTAGGCTTAAGGCTAGGGTTAGGGTTATGCCTAGGGTTAGGGTTATGCCTAGGGTTAGGGTTCACAAAACCACAAAGCCAGGAGCTCCAGGGATACTCACCATGCAAAAGGCAGGCCAAGTTGAGCGTAGCACATCCAAATCCCCTCTCCCTCTTCGTCATTCTGCTCGGAACTCACCACAGCCCAATGCCCGATTACTTCCTCAGTCTAGGGTTAGGCTTAGGGCTAGGGTTAAGGTTATGCCTAGGGTTAGGGTTCAGAAAACCACAAAGCCAGGAGCTCCAGGGATACTCACCATGCAAAAGGCAGGCCAAGTTGAGCGTAGCACATCCAAATCCCCTCTCCCTGTTCGTCATTCTGCTCGGAACTCACCACAGCCCAATGCCCAATTACTGCCTCAGTCTAGGGTTAGGCTTAGGGCTAGGGTTAGGGTTATGCCTAGGGTTAGGGTTCACAAAACCACAAAGCCAGGAGCTCCAGGGATACTCACCATGCAAAAGGCAGGCCAAGTTGAGCGTAGCACATCCAAATCCTTGCTCCCTCTTCGTCATTCTGCTCGGAACTCACCACAGCCCAATGCCCGATTTCTGCCTCAGTCTAGGGTTAGGCTTAGGGCTAGGGTTAGGGTTATGCCTAGGGTTAGGGTTCACAAAACCACAAAGCCAGGAGCTCCAGGGATACTCCCCATGCAAAAGGCAGGCCAAGTTGAGCGTAGCACATCCAAATCCTTGCTCCCTCTTTGTCATTCTGCTCGGAACTCACCACAGCCCAATGCCCGATTACTGCCTCAGTCTAGGGTTAAGCTTAGGGCTAGGGTTAGGGTTATGCCTAGGGTTAGGGTTCAGAAAACCACAAAGCCAGGAGCTCCAGGGATACTCACCATGCAAAAGGCAGGCCAAGTTGAGCGTAGCACATCCAAATCCTTGCTCCCTCTACGTCATTCTGCTCGGAACTCACCACAGCCCAATGCCCGATTACTGCCTCAGTCTAGGGTTAGGCTTAGGGCTAGGGTTAGGGTTATGCCTAGGGTTAGGGTTCACAAAACCACAAAGCCAGGAGCTCCAGGGATACTCACCATGCAAAAGGCAGGCCAAGTTGAGCGTAGCACATCCAAATCCCCTCTCCCTGTTCGTCATTCTGCTCGGAACTCACCACAGCCCAATGCCCGATTTCTGCCTCAGTCTAGGGTTAGGCTTAGGGCTAGGGTTAGGGTTATGCCTAGGGTTAGGGTTCACAAAACCACAAAGCCAGGAGCTCCAGGGATACTCACCATGCAAAAGGCAGGCCAAGTTGAGCGTAGCACATCCAAATCCTTGCTCCCTCTTTGTCATTCTGCTCGGAACTCCCCACAGCCCCATGCCCGATTTCTGCCTCAGTCTAGGGTTAGGCTTAGGGCTAGGGTTAGGGTTATGCCTAGGGTTAGGGTTCAGAAAACCACAAAGCCAGGAGCTCCAGGGATACTCCCCATGCAAAAGGCAGGCCAAGTTGAGCGCAGCCAATCCAAATCCTTGCTCCCTCTTCGTCATTCTGCTCGGAACTCCCCACAGCCCAATGCCCGATTACTGCCTCAGTCTAGGGTTAGGGTTAGGCTTAGGGCTAGGGTTAGGGTTATGCCTAGGGTTAGGGTTCACAAAACCACAAAGCCAGGAGCTCCAGGGACACTGATCATGCGAAAGGCAGGCCAAGTTAAGCACGGCACATCCAAAACCTTGCTCCCTCTTCTTCTTTCTGCAAGGGTTAGGGTTAGGGGCTCGGGTTAGGGTTAGGGGTTAGGGTTAGGGGTAGGGTTAGGGTTAGGGTTTTGACTAGGGTTAGGGTTCACAAAACCACAAAGCCAGGGGACCCAGGCACACTAAGCATGCAAAAGGCAGGCCAAGTTGAGCGTAGCACATCCAAATCCCCTCTCCCTCTACGTCATTCTGCTCGGAACTCACCACAGCCCAATGCCCGATTTCTGCCTCAGTCTAGGGTTAGGCTTAAGGCTAGGGTTAGGGTTATGCCTAGGGATAGGGTTATGCCTAGGGTTAGGGTTCAGAAAACCACAAAGCCAGGAGCTCCAGGGATACTCACCATGCAAAAGGCAGGCCAAGTTGTGCGTAGCACATCCAAATCCCCTCTCCCTCTTCGTCATTCTGCTCGGAACTCACCACAGCCCAATGCCCGATTACTGCCTCAGTCTAGGGTTAGGCTTAGGGCTAGGGTTAGGGTTATGCCTAGGGTTAGGGTTCACAAAACCACAAAGCCAGGAGCTCCAGGGATACTCACCATGCAAAAGGCAGGCCAAGTTGAGCGTAGCACATCCAAATCCCCTCTCCCTCTTCGTCATTCTGCTCGGAACTCACCACAGCCCAATGCCCGATTACTGCCTCAGTCTAGGGTTAGGCTTAGCGCTAGGGTTAGGGTTATGCCTAGGGTTAGGGTTCACAAAACCACAAAGCCAGGAGCTCCAGGGATACTCACCATGCAAAAGGCAGGCCAAGTTGAGCGTAGCACATCCAAATCCCCTCTCCCTCTTTGTCATTCTGCTCGGAACTCCCCACAGCCCAATGCCCGATTACTGGCTCAGTCTAGGGTTAGGTTTAGGGCTAGGGTTAGGGTTATGCCTAGGGTTAGGGTTCACAAAACCACAAAGCCAGGAGCTCCAGGGATACTCACCATGCAAAAGGCAGGCCAAGTTGAGCGTAGCACATCCAAATCCTTGCTCCCTCTACGTCATTCTGCTCAGAACTTCCCACAGCCCAATGCCAGATTACTGGCTCAGTCTAGGGTTAGGCTTAGGGCTAGGGTTAGGGTTATGCCTAGGGTTAGGGTTCACAAAACCACAATGCCAGGAGCTCCAGGGACACTGATCATGCGAAAGGCAGGCCAAGTTAAGCACGGCACATCCAAAACCTTGCTCCCTCTTCTTCTTTCTGCAAGGGTTAGGGTTAGGGGCTCGGGTTAGTGTTAGGGGTTAGGGTTAGGGGTAGGGTTAGGGTTAGGGTTTTGACTAGGGTTAGGATTGAGAAAACGACAAAGCCAGGGGACCCAGGCACACTAAGCATGCAAAAGGCAGGCCAAGTTGAGCGTAGCACATCCAAATCCCCTCTCCCTCTTCGTCATTCTGCTCGGAATTCACCACAGCCCAATGCCCGATTTCTGCCTCAGTCTAGGGTTAGGCTTAGGGCTAGGGTTAGGGTTATGCCTAGGGTTAGGGTTCAGAAAACCACAAAGCCAGGAGCTCCAGGGATACTCACCATGCAAAAGGCAGGCCAAGTTGAGCGTAGCACATCCAAATCCCCTCTCCCTCTTCGTCATTCTGCTCGGAACTCACCACAGCCCAATGCCCGATTTCTGCCTCAGTCTAGGGTTAGGCTTAGGGCTAGGGTTAGGGTTATGCCTAGGGTTAGGGTTCAGAAAACCACAAAGCCAGGAGCTCCAGGGATACTCACCATGCAAAAGGCAGGCCAAGTTGAGTGTAGCACATCCAAATCCTTGCTCCCTCTTCTTCATTCTGCTCGGAACTCACCACAGCCCAATGCCCGATTTCTGCCTCAGTCTAGGGTTAGGCTTAGGGCTAGGGTTAGGGTTATGCCTAGGGTTAGGGTTCACAAAACCACAAAGCCAGGAGCTCCAGGGATACTCACCATGCAAAAGGCAGGCCAAGTTGAGCGTAGCACATCCAAATCCCCTCTCCCTGTTCGTCATTCTGCTCGGAACTCACCACAGCCCAATGCCCGATTTCTGCCTCAGTCTAGGGTTAGGCTTAGGGCTAGGGTTAGGGTTATGCCTAGGGTTAGGGTTCACAAAACCACAAAGCCAGGAGCTCCAGGGATACTCACCATGCAAAAGGCAGGCCAAGTTGAGCGTAGCACATCCAAATCATTGCTCCCTCTTTGTCATTCTGCTCGGAACTCACCACAGCCCCATGCTCGATTTCTGCCTCAGCCTAGGGTTAGGCTTAGGGCTAGGGTTAGGGTTATGCCTAGGGTTAGGGTTCAGAAAACCACAAAGCCAGGAGCTCCAGGGATACTCCCCATGCAAAAGGCAGGCCAAGTTGAGCGCAGCCAATCCAAATCCTTGCTCCCTCTTCGTCATTCTGCTCGGAACTCCCCACAGCCCAATGCCCGATTTCTGCCTCAGTCTAGGGTTAGGCTTAGGGCTAGGGTTAGGGTTATGCCTAGGGTTAGGGTTCACAAAACCACAAAGCCAGGAGCTCCAGGGATACTCACCATGCAAAAGGCAGGCCAAGTTGAGCGTAGCACATCCAAATCCTTGCTCCCTCTTCGTCATTCTGCTCGGAACTCACCACAGCCCAATGCCCGATTTCTGCCTCAGTCTAGGGTTAGGCTTAGGGCTAGGGTTAGGGTTATGCCTAGGGTTAGGGTTCACAAAACCACAAAGCCAGGAGCTCCAGGGATACTCCCCATGCAAAAGGCAGGCCAAGTTGAGCGTAGCACATCCAAATCCTTGCTCCCTCTTTGTCATTCTGCTCGGAACTCACCACAGCCCAATGCCCGATTACTGCCTCAGTCTAGGGTTAAGCTTAGGGCTAGGGTTAGGGTTATGCCTAGGGTTAGGGTTCAGAAAACCACAAAGCCAGGAGCTCCAGGGATACTCACCATGCAAAAGGCAGGCCAAGTTGAGCGTAGCACATCCAAATCCTTGCTCCCTCTACGTCATTCTGCTCGGAACTCACCACAGCCCAATGCCCGATTACTGCCTCAGTCTAGGGTTAGGCTTAGGGCTAGGGTTAGGGTTATGCCTAGGGTTAGGGTTCACAAAACCACAAAGCCAGGAGCTCCAGGGATACTCACCATGCAAAAGGCAGGCCAAGTTGAGCGTAGCACATCCAAATCCCCTCTCCCTGTTCGTCATTCTGCTCGGAACTCACCACAGCCCAATGCCCGATTTCTGCCTCAGTCTAGGGTTAGGCTTAGGGCTAGGGTTAGGGTTATGCCTAGGGTTAGGGTTCACAAAACCACAAAGCCAGGAGCTCCAGGGATACTCACCATGCAAAAGGCAGGCCAAGTTGAGCGTAGCACATCCAAATCCTTGCTCCCTCTTTGTCATTCTGCTCGGAACTCCCCACAGCCCCATGCCCGATTTCTGCCTCAGTCTAGGGTTAGGCTTAGGGCTAGGGTTAGGGTTATGCCTAGGGTTAGGGTTCAGAAAACCACAAAGCCAGGAGCTCCAGGGATACTCCCCATGCAAAAGGCAGGCCAAGTTGAGCGCAGCCAATCCAAATCCTTGCTCCCTCTTCGTCATTCTGCTCGGAACTCCCCACAGCCCAATGCCCGATTACTGCCTCAGTCTAGGGTTAGGGTTAGGCTTAGGGCTAGGGTTAGGGTTATGCCTAGGGTTAGGGTTCACAAAACCACAAAGCCAGGAGCTCCAGGGACACTGATCATGCGAAAGGCAGGCCAAGTTAAGCACGGCACATCCAAAACCTTGCTCCCTCTTCTTCTTTCTGCAAGGGTTAGGGTTAGGGGCTCGGGTTAGGGTTAGGGGTTAGGGTTAGGGGTAGGGTTAGGGTTAGGGTTTTGACTAGGGTTAGGGTTCACAAAACCACAAAGCCAGGGGACCCAGGCACACTAAGCATGCAAAAGGCAGGCCAAGTTGAGCGTAGCACATCCAAATCCCCTCTCCCTCTACGTCATTCTGCTCGGAACTCACCACAGCCCAATGCCCGATTTCTGCCTCAGTCTAGGGTTAGGCTTAAGGCTAGGGTTAGGGTTATGCCTAGGGATAGGGTTATGCCTAGGGTTAGGGTTCAGAAAACCACAAAGCCAGGAGCTCCAGGGATACTCACCATGCAAAAGGCAGGCCAAGTTGTGCGTAGCACATCCAAATCCCCTCTCCCTCTTCGTCATTCTGCTCGGAACTCACCACAGCCCAATGCCCGATTACTGCCTCAGTCTAGGGTTAGGCTTAGGGCTAGGGTTAGGGTTATGCCTAGGGTTAGGGTTCACAAAACCACAAAGCCAGGAGCTCCAGGGATACTCACCATGCAAAAGGCAGGCCAAGTTGAGCGTAGCACATCCAAATCCCCTCTCCCTCTTCGTCATTCTGCTCGGAACTCACCACAGCCCAATGCCCGATTACTGCCTCAGTCTAGGGTTAGGCTTAGCGCTAGGGTTAGGGTTATGCCTAGGGTTAGGGTTCACAAAACCACAAAGCCAGGAGCTCCAGGGATACTCACCATACAAAAGGCAGGCCAAGTTGAGCGTAGCACATCCAAATCCCCTCTCCCTCTTTGTCATTCTGCTCGGAACTCCCCACAGCCCAATGCCCGATTACTGGCTCAGTCTAGGGTTAGGTTTAGGGCTAGGGTTAGGGTTATGCCTAGGGTTAGGGTTCACAAAACCACAAAGCCAGGAGCTCCAGGGATACTCACCATGCAAAAGGCAGGCCAAGTTGAGCATAGCACATCCAAATCCTTGCTCCCTCTACGTCATTCTGCTCAGAACTTCCCACAGCCCAATGCCAGATTACTGGCTCAGTCTAGGGTTAGGCTTAGGGCTAGGGTTAGGGTTATGCCTAGGGTTAGGGTTCACAAAACCACAATGCCAGGAGCTCCAGGGACACTGATCATGCGAAAGGCAGGCCAAGTTAAGCACGGCACATCCAAAACCTTGCTCCCTCTTCTTCTTTCTGCAAGGGTTAGGGTTAGGGGCTCGGGTTAGTGTTAGGGGTTAGGGTTAGGGGTAGGGTTAGGGTTAGGGTTTTGACTAGGGTTAGGATTGAGAAAACGACAAAGCCAGGGGACCCAGGCACACTAAGCATGCAAAAGGCAGGCCAAGTTGAGCGTAGCACATCCAAATCCCCTCTCCCTCTTCGTCATTCTGCTCGGAATTCACCACAGCCCAATGCCCGATTTCTGCCTCAGTCTAGGGTTAGGCTTAGGGCTAGGGTTAGGGTTATGCCTAGGGTTAGGGTTCAGAAAACCACAAAGCCAGGAGCTCCAGGGATACTCACCATGCAAAAGGCAGGCCAAGTTGAGCGTAGCACATCCAAATCCCCTCTCCCTCTTCGTCATTCTGCTCGGAACTCACCACAGCCCAATGCCCGATTTCTGCCTCAGTCTAGGGTTAGGCTTAGGGCTAGGGTTAGGGTTATGCCTAGGGTTAGGGTTCAGAAAACCACAAAGCCAGGAGCTCCAGGGATACTCACCATGCAAAAGGCAGGCCAAGTTGAGTGTAGCACATCCAAATCCTTGCTCCCTCTTCTTCATTCTGCTCGGAACTCACCACAGCCCAATGCCCGATATCTGCCTCAGTCTAGGGTTAGGCTTAGGGCTAGGGTTAGGGTTATGCCTAGGGTTAGGGTTCACAAAACCACAAAGCCAGGAGCTCCAGGGATACTCACCATGCAAAAGGCAGGCCAAGTTGAGCGTAGCACATCCAAATCCCCTCTCCCTGTTCGTCATTCTGCTCGGAACTCACCACAGCCCAATGCCCGATTTCTGCCTCAGTCTAGGGTTAGGCTTAGGGCTAGGGTTAGGGTTATGCCTAGGGTTAGGGTTCACAAAACCACAAAGCCAGGAGCTCCAGGGATACTCACCATGCAAAAGGCAGGCCAAGTTGAGCGTAGCACATCCAAATCATTGCTCCCTCTTTGTCATTCTGCTCGGAACTCACCACAGCCCCATGCTCGATTTCTGCCTCAGCCTAGGGTTCGGCTTAGGGCTAGGGTTAGGGTTATGCCTAGGGTTAGGGTTCAGAAAACCACAAAGCCAGGAGCTCCAGGGATACTCCCCATGCAAAAGGCAGGCCAAGTTGAGCGCAGCCAATCCAAATCCTTGCTCCCTCTTCGTCATTCTGCTCGGAACTCCCCACAGCCCAATGCCCGATTTCTGCCTCAGTCTAGGGTTAGGCTTAGGGCTAGGGTTAGGGTTATGCCTAGGGTTAGGGTTCAGAAAACCACAAAGCCAGGAGCTCCAGGGATACTCCCCATGCAAAAGGCAGGCCAAGTTGAGCGTAGCACATCCAAATCCTTGCTCCCTCTTTGTCATTCTGCTCAGAACTTCCGACAGCCCAATGCCAGATTACTGGCTCAGTCTAGGGTTAGGCTTAGGGCTAGGGTTAGGGTTATGCCTAGGGTTAGGGTTCACAAAACCACAAAGCCAGGAGCTCCAGGGACACTGATCATGCGAAAGGCAGGCCAAGTTAAGCACGGCACATCCAAAACCTTGCTCCCTCTTCTTCTTTCTGCAAGGGTTAGGGTTAGGGGCTCGGGTTAGTGTTAGGGGTTAGGGTTAGGCTTAGGGCTAGGGTTAGGGTTATGCCTAGGGTTAGGGTTCAGAAAACCACAAAGCCAGGAGCTCCAGGGATACTCACCATGCAAAAGGCAGGCCAAGTTGAGTGTAGCACATCCAAATCCTTGCTCCCTCTTCTTCATTCTGCTCGGAACTCACCACGGCCCAATGCCCGATGTCTGCCTCAGTCTAGGGTTAGGCTTAGGGCTAGGGTTAGGGTTATGCCTAGGGTTAGGGTTCACAAAACCACAAAGCCAGGAGCTCCAGGGATACTCACCATGCAAAAGGCAGGCCAAGTTGAGCGTAGCACATCCAAATCATTGCTCCCTCTTTGTCATTCTGCTCAGAACTCACCACAGCCCCATGCCCGATTTCTGCCTCAGTCTAGGGTTAGGCTTAGGGCTAGGGTTAGGGTTATGCCTAGGGTTAGGGTTCAGAAAACCACAAAGCCAGGAGCTCCAGGGATACTCCCCATGCAAAAGGCAGGCCAAGTTGAGCGCAGCCAATCCAAATCCTTGCTCCCTCTTCGTCATTCTGCTCGGAACTCCCCACAGCCCAATGCCCGATTTCTGCCTCAGTCTAGGGTTAGGCTTAGGGCTAGGGTTAGGGTTATGCCTAGGGTTAGGGTTCAGAAAACCACAAAGCCAGGAGCTCCAGGGATACTCACCATGCAAAAGGCAGGCCAAGTTGAGTGTAGCACATCCAAATCCCCTCTCCCTCTTCGTCATTCTGCTCGGAACTTCCCACAGCCCAATGCCAGATTACTGGCTCAGTCTAGGGTTAGGCTTAGGGCTAGGGTTAGGGTTATGCCTAGGGTTAGGGTTCACAAAACCACAAAGCCAGGAGCTCCAGGGATACCATGCAAAAGGCAGGCCAAGTTGAGCGTAGCACATCCAAATCCTTGCTCCCTCTTCGTCATTCTGCTCGGAACTCCCCACAGCCCAATGCCCGATTACTGGCTCAGTCTAGGGTTAGGCTTAGGGCTAGGGTTAGGGTTATGCCTAGGGTTAGGGTTCACAAAACCACAAAGCCAGGAGCTCCAGGGATACTCACCATGCAAAAGGCAGGCCAAGTTGAGTGTAGCACATCCAAATCCTTGCTTCCTCTTCGTCATTCTGCTCGGAACTCCCCACAGCCCAATGCCCGATTTCTGCCTCAGTCTAGGGTTAGGCTTAGGGCTAGGGTTAGGGTTATGCCTAGGGTTAGGGTTCACAAAACCACAAAGCCAGGAGCTCCAGGGATACTCCCCATGCAAAAGGCAGGCCAAGTTGAGCGTAGCACATCCAAATCCTTGCTCCCTCTTTGTCATTCTGCTCGGAACTCACCACAGCCCAATGCCCGATTTCTGCCTCAGTCTAGGGTTAGGTTTAGGGCTAGGGTTAGGGTTATGCCTAGGGTTAGGGTTCACAAAACCACAAAGCCAGGAGCTCCAGGGATACTCACCATGCAAAAGGCAGGCCAAGTTGAGCGTAGCACATCCAAATCCTTGCTCCCTCTTCGTCATTCTGCTCGGAACTCCCCACAGCCCAATGCCCGATTTCTGCCTCAGTCTAGGGTTAGGCTTAGGGCTAGGGTTAGGGTTATGCCTAGGGTTAGGGTTCACAAAACCACAAAGCCAGGAGCTCCAGGGATACTCACCATGCAAAAGGCAGGCCAAGTTGAGCGTAGCACATCCAAATCCTTGCTCCCTCTTTGTCATTCTGCTCGGAACTCACCACAGCCCAATGCCCGATTACTGCCTCAGTCTAGGGTTAAGCTTAGGGCTAGGGTTAGGGTTATGCCTAGGGTTAGGGTTCAGAAAACCACAAAGCCAGGAGCTCCAGGGATACTCACCATGCAAAAGGCAGGCCAAGTTGTGCGTAGCACATCCAAATCCCCTCTCCCTCTTCGTCATTCTGCTCGGAACTTACCACAGCCCAATACCAGATTACTGCCTCAGTCTAGGGTTAGGCTTAGGGCTACGGTTAGGGTTATGCCTAGGGTTAGGGTTCAGAAAACCACAAAGCCAGGAGCTCCAGGGATACTCCCCATGCAAAAGGCAGGCCAAGTTGAGCGCAGCCAATCCAAATCCTTGCTCCCTCTTCGTCATTCTGCTCGCAACTCCCCACAGCCCAATGCCCGATTTCTGCCTCAGTCTAGGGTTAGGCTTAGGGCTAGGGTTAGGGTTATGCCTAGGGTTAGGGTTCAGAAAACCACAAAGCCAGGAGCTCCAGGGATACTCCCCATGCAAAAGGCAGGCCAAGTTGAGCGTAGCACATCCAAATCCTTGCTCCCTCTTTGTCATTCTGCTCAGAACTTCCGACAGCCCAATGCCAGATTACTGGCTCAGTCTAGGGTTAGGCTTAGGGCTAGGGTTAGGGTTATGCCTAGGGTTAGGGTTCACAAAACCACAAAGCCAGGAGCTCCAGGGACACTGATCATGCGAAAGGCAGGCCAAGTTAAGCACGGCACATCCAAAACCTTGCTCCCTCTTCTTCTTTCTGCAAGGGTTAGGGTTAGGGGCTCGGGTTAGTGTTAGGGGTTAGGGTTAGGCTTAGGGCTAGGGTTAGGGTTATGCCTAGGGTTAGGGTTCAGAAAACCACAAAGCCAGGAGCTCCAGGGATACTCACCATGCAAAAGGCAGGCCAAGTTGAGTGTAGCACATCCAAATCCTTGCTCCCTCTTCTTCATTCTGCTCGGAACTCACCACGGCCCAATGCCCGATGTCTGCCTCAGTCTAGGGTTAGGCTTAGGGCTAGGGTTAGGGTTATGCCTAGGGTTAGGGTTCACAAAACCACAAAGCCAGGAGCTCCAGGGATACTCACCATGCAAAAGGCAGGCCAAGTTGAGCGTAGCACATCCAAATCATTGCTCCCTCTTTGTCATTCTGCTCAGAACTCACCACAGCCCCATGCCCGATTTCTGCCTCAGTCTAGGGTTAGGCTTAGGGCTAGGGTTAGGGTTATGCCTAGGGTTAGGGTTCAGAAAACCACAAAGCCAGGAGCTCCAGGGATACTCCCCATGCAAAAGGCAGGCCAAGTTGAGCGCAGCCAATCCAAATCCTTGCTCCCTCTTCGTCATTCTGCTCGGAACTCCCCACAGCCCAATGCCCGATTTCTGCCTCAGTCTAGGGTTAGGCTTAGGGCTAGGGTTAGGGTTATGCCTAGGGTTAGGGTTCAGAAAACCACAAAGCCAGGAGCTCCAGGGATACTCACCATGCAAAAGGCAGGCCAAGTTGAGTGTAGCACATCCAAATCCCCTCTCCCTCTTCGTCATTCTGCTCGGAACTTCCCACAGCCCAATGCCAGATTACTGGCTCAGTCTAGGGTTAGGCTTAGGGCTAGGGTTAGGGTTATGCCTAGGGTTAGGGTTCACAAAACCACAAAGCCAGGAGCTCCAGGGATACTCCCCATGCAAAAGGCAGGCCAAGTTGAGTGTAGCACATCCAAATCCTTGCTTCCTCTTCGTCATTCTGCTCGGAACTCCCCACAGCCCAATGCCCGATTTCTGCCTCAGTCTAGGGTTAGGCTTAGGGCTAGGGTTAGGGTTATGCCTAGGGTTAGGGTTCACAAAACCACAAAGCCAGGAGCTCCAGGGATACTCCCCATGCAAAAGGCAGGCCAAGTTGAGCGTAGCACATCCAAATCCTTGCTCCCTCTTTGTCATTCTGCTCGGAACTCACCACAGCCCAATGCCCGATTTCTGCCTCAGTCTAGGGTTAGGTTTAGGGCTAGGGTTAGGGTTATGCCTAGGGTTAGGGTTCAGAAAACCACAAAGCCAGGAGCTCCAGGGATACTCACCATGCAAAAGGCAGGCCAAGTTGAGCGTAGCACATCCAAATCCTTGCTCCCTCTTCGTCATTCTGCTCGGAACTCCCCACAGCCCAATGCCCGATTTCTGCCTCAGTCTAGGGTTAGGCTTAGGGCTAGGGTTAGGGTTATGCCTAGGGTTAGGGTTCAGAAAACCACAAAGCCAGGAGCTCCAGGGATACTCCCCATGCAAAAGGCAGGCCAAGTTGAGCGTAGCACATCCAAATCCTTGCTCCCTCTTTGTCATTCTGCTCGGAACTCACCACAGCCCAATGCCCGATTACTGCCTCAGTCTAGGGTTAAGCTTAGGGCTAGGGTTAGGGTTATGCCTAGGGTTAGGGTTCAGAAAACCACAAAGCCAGGAGCTCCAGGGATACTCACCATGCAAAAGGCAGGCCAAGTTGTGCGTAGCACATCCAAATCCCCTCTCCCTCTTCGTCATTCTGCTCGGAACTTACCACAGCCCAATACCAGATTACTGCCTCAGTCTAGGGTTAGGCTTAGGGCTACGGTTAGGGTTATGCCTAGGGTTAGGGTTCAGAAAACCACAAAGCCAGGAGCTCCAGGGATAGTCAGCATGCAAAAGGCATACCAAGGTGAGGAGGACACCGCCCAAACCTTGCTCCCTCTTTGTCATACTGCTCAGAACTTGCCACAACCCTCTGCCGGATTTCTGGCTCAAGGTAGGGTTAGGGATAGGGTTAGGCCTTGGGTTAGGGTTAGGGTTACGCCTAGGGTTAAGGTTGAGAAAACCACAAAGCCAGGAGCTCCAGGGACACTGATCATGTGAAAGGCAGGCCAAGTTAAGCACGGCACATCCAAAACCACAAAGTGGGGAGGGGGGGGCCGGCGCGCCCGCGCATGCGCAGTGGGGGGTGGGGGGGCGCAGCGTGCCCGCGCATGCGCAGCACTGGGGGGGTGGGCTCGGCCTGGGGGTGCCTTTTGTGCTGCTCCTCCGTTGGGCTGCCTTGAGAGCGGAATCAAGGTTGGAAAAGACCTCGGAGATCACTGAGTGCAACCAGCACCCTCACGGCCACCGCTGACCACGTCCGTCCATGCCACAGCCACAAGTGTTGGAGCACTCCCAGGGGTGGGCACTCCAAACCTCCCTGGGCAGCTGTGCCAAGGCCTGAGCGCCCTTTCCATGGAGGAATTTCCCCAATATCCACCCTGAGCCTCCCCTGGCCCAGCCTGAGGCCGTTCCCTCTCCTCCTGTCCCTGTTCCCTGGGAGCAGAGCCCGACCCCCCCGGCTGCCCCCTCCTGTCAGGGGCTTGTGCAGAGCCACAAGGTCCCGCCTGAGCCTCCTTTGCTGCAGGCTGTGCCCCTTTCCCAGCTCTCTCAGGAACTCTCCAGCCCCTTGCCAGCTCCGTTCCCTTGCCTGGACTGGCTCCAGCCCCTCCGTGTCCCTCTTGTCCCAGAGGTGCTGCCAGCACTGCAGGTGCCCCAGCAGTGCCAGCACAGGGACGGGCCCAGCGCGCCCGGGCATGTGCAGTGGGGTGGGGGGGGGGGGCCCAGAGCGCCCGCGCATGCGCAGTGGGAAGGGTGGGGGGGGGGCCAGCGCGCCCGCGCATGCGCAGTGGGGGGTGGGGGGGGCCCAGAGCGCCCGCGCATGCGCAGTGGGTGGGGGGGGGCGGGGGGGGCCCCGGCCGGCGCACCGCGCATGCGCAGTGGGTGGGGGGGACGGCAGGCGCGCCCGCGCATGCGCAGTGGGGGGTGGGGGGGGGGGGGGCCCAGAGCGCCCGCGCATGCGCAGTGTGTGGGGGGGGGCCGGCCAGCTCGCCCGCGCATGCGCAGTGGGGGTGGGGGGGGCCCTGCGTGCCGGCGCATGCGCAGTGGGCGTGGGGGGGGCCGGCAGGCGCCCGCGCATGCGCAGTGGGGGGGGGGGGGGGGGGGGGGCCCAGCCTGCCGGCGCATGCGCAGTGGGTGGGGGGGACGGCAGGCGCGCCCGCGCATGCGCAGTGGGGTGGGGGCCCGGCCTGGGTGTGCCTTTTGTTCTGGTCCTCCGTGGGGCTGCCTTGAGAGCGGAATCAAGGTTGGAAAAGACCTCGGAGATCACTGAGTGCAACCAGCACCAGCACGGCCACCGCTGACCACGTCCATGCCATGCCACAGCCACAGGTGTTGGAGCACTCCCAGGGGTGGGCACTCCAAACCTCCCTGGGCAGCTGTGCCAAGGCCTGAGCGCCCTTTCCATGGAGGAATTTCCCCAATATCCACCCTGAGCCTCCCCTGGCCCAGCCTGAGGCCGTTCCCTCTCCTCCTGTCCCTGTTCCCTGGGAGCAGAGCCCGACCCCCCCGGCTGCCCCCTCCTGTCAGGGGCTTGTGCAGAGCCACAAGGTCCCGCCTGAGCCTCCTTTGCTGGAGGCTGTGCCCCTTTCCCAGCTCTCTCAGGAACTCTCCAGCCCCTTGCCAGCTCCGTTCCCTTGCCTGGACTGGCTCCAGCCCCTCCGTGTCCCTCTTGTCCCAGAGGTGCTGCCAGCACTGCAGGTGCCCCAGCAGTGCCAGCACAGGGACGGGCCCAGCGCGCCCGCGCATGCGCAGTGGGGGGTGGGGGGGGCCCAGAGCGCCCGCGCATGCGCAGTGGGTGGGGGGGGCGGGGGGGGCCCCGGCCGGCGCACCGCGCATGCGCAGTGGGTGGGGGGGACGGCAGGCGCGCCCGCGCATGCGCAGTGGGGGGTGGCGGGGGGGGGGGCCCAGAGCGCCCGCGCATGCGCAGTGTGTGGGGGGGGGGCGGGGGGTCCCCGGCCGGCGCACCGCGCATGCGCAGTGGGTGGGGGGGACGGGGGGGCCCCGGCCGGCGCACCGCGCATGCGCAGTGGGGTGGGGGCCCGGCCAGGGCGCCCGCGCATGCGCAGTGGGTGTTGGGGGGGTCGTCCAGCTCTCCCGCGCATGCGCAGTGGGGAGGGGGCCCGGCCAGCTCGCCCGCGCATGCGCAGTGGGGGGTGGGGGGGGGGGGGGCCCAGAGCGCCCGCGCATGCGCAGTGTGTGGGGGGGGGCCGGCCAGCTCGCCCGCGCATGCGCAGTGGGGGTGGGGGGGGCCCTGCGTGCCGGCGCATGCGCAGTGGGCGTGGGGGGGGCCGGCAGGCGCCCGCGCATGCGCAGTGGGGGTGGGGGCAGCCGTCCAGCTCTCCCGCGCATGCGCAGTGGGGGGGGGGGGGGGGGGGGGGCCCAGCCTGCCGGCGCATGCGCAGTGGGTGGGGGGGACGGCAGGCGCGCCCGCGCATGCGCAGTGGGGTGGGGGCCCGGCCTGGGTGTGCCTTTTGTTCTGGTCCTCCGTGGGGCTGCCTTGAGAGCGGAATCAAGGTTGGAAAAGACCTCGGAGATCACTGAGTGCAACCAGCACCAGCACAGCCACCGCTGACCACGTCCATGCCATGCCACAGCCACAGGTGTTGGAGCACTCCCAGGGGTGGGCACTCCAAACCTCCCTGGGCAGCTGTGCCAAGGCCTGAGCGCCCTTTCCATGGAGGAATTTCCCCAATATCCACCCTGAGCCTCCCCTGGCCCAGCCTGAGGCCGTTCCCTCTCCTCCTGTCCCTGTTCCCTGGGAGCAGAGCCCGACCCCCCCGGCTGCCCCCTCCTGTCAGGGGCTTGTGCAGAGCCACAAGGTCCCGCCTGAGCCTCCTTTGCTGCAGGCTGTGCCCCTTTCCCAGCTCTCTCAGGAACTCTCCAGCCCCTTGCCAGCTCCGTTCCCTTGCCTGGACTGGCTCCAGCCCCTCCGTGTCCCTCTTGTCCCAGAGGTGCTGCCAGCACTGCAGGTGCCCCAGCAGTGCCAGCACAGGGACGGGCCCAGCGCGCCCGCGCATGCGCAGTGGGGGGTGGGGGGGGCCCAGAGCGCCCGCGCATGCGCAGTGGGTGGGGGGGGGGCGGGGCCCCGGCCGGCGCACCGCGCATGCGCAGTGGGTGGGGGGGGACGGCAGGCGCGCCCGCGCATGCGCAGTGGGGGGTGTGGGGGGGGGGGCAGCTCTCCCGCGCATGTGTAGTGGGGTGGGGGGGGCCCAGAGCGCCCGCGCATGCGCAGTGGGCTGGGGGGGGCCAGCGCGCCCGCGCATGCGCAGTGGGGGGTGGGGGGGGGGGGGGGGCCCAGCCGGCCGGCGCATGCGCAGTGGGGTGTGGGGGGGGGGGGGGGCCTAGCCTGCCGGCGCATGCGCAGTGGGGAGGGGGGGGGGGGGGGCCAGCGCGCCCGCGCATGCGCAGTGGGGGGTGGGGGGGGCCCAGAGCGCCCGCGCATGCGCAGTGGGTGGGGGGGGGCGGGGGGGGCCCCGGCCGGCGCACCGCGCATGCGCAGTGGGTGGGGGGACGGCAGGCGCGCCCGCGCATGCGCAGAGGGGAGGGGGGGGGGGGGGGCCAGCGCGCCCGCGCATGCGCAGTGGGGGGTGGGGGGGGCCCAGAGCGCCCGCGCATGCGCAGTGGGTGGGGGGTGGGGGGGGCACCGGCCGGCGCACCGCGCATGCGCAGTGGGGGGTGGGGGGGGGGGGGGGGCAGCTCTCCCGCGCATGTGCAGTGGGGTGGGGGGGGCCCAGAGCGCCCGCGCATGCGCAGTGGGCTGGGGGGGGCCAGCGCGCCCGCGCATGCGCAGTGGGGGTGGGGGGGGGCCCAGCGTAACGGCGCATGCGCAGTGGGGGTGGGGGGGGCCGGCATGCGCACCGCGCATGCGCAGTGGGGGTGGGGGGGGCCGTCCAGCTCTCCTGCGCAGGCGCAGTGGGGTGGGGGCCCGGCCAGGGCGCCCGCGCATGCGCAGTGGGGAGGGGGGGGGGGGGGCCAGCGCGCCCGCGCATGCGCAGTGGGGGGTGGGCGGGGCCCAGAGCGCCCGCGCATGCGCAGTGGGGGTGGGGGGGCCGGCAGGCGCCCGCGCATGCGCAGTAGGGGTGGGGGGGGCCGTCCAGCTCTCCCGCGCATGCGCAGTGGGGTGGGGGCCCGGCCAGGGCGCCCGTGCATGCGCAGTGGGATGGGGGGCCCAGCCTGGGTGTGCCTTTTGTTCTGGTCCTCCGTGGGGCTGCCTTGAGAGCGGAATCAAGGTTGGAAAAGACCTCGGAGATCACTGAGTGCAACCAGCACCAGCACGGCCACCGCTGACCACGTCCATGCCATGCCACAGCCACAGGTGTTGGAGCACTCCCAGGGGTGGGCACTCCAAACCTCCCTGGGCAGCTGTGCCAAGGCCTGAGCGCCCTTTCCATGGAGGAATTTCCCCAATATCCACCCTGAGCCTCCCCTGGCCCAGCCTGAGGCCGTTCCCTCTCCTCCTGTCCCTGTTCCCTGGGAGCAGAGCCCGACCCCCCCGGCTGCCCCCTCCTGTCAGGGGCTTGTGCAGAGCCACAAGGTCCCGCCTGAGCCTCCTTTGCTGCAGGCTGTGCCCCTTTCCCAGCTCTCTCAGGAACTCTCCAGCCCCTTGCCAGCTCCGTTCCCTTGCCTGGACTGGCTCCAGCCCCTCCGTGTCCCTCTTGTCCCCGAGGTGCTGCCAGCACTGCAGGTGCCCCAGCAGTGCCAGCACAGGGACGGGCCCAGCGCGCCCGCGCATGCGCAGTGGGGGGTGGGGGGGGCCCAGAGCGCCCGCGCATGCGCAGTGGGTGGGGGGGGGCGGGGGGGGCCCCGGCCGGCGCACCGCGCATGCGCAGTGGGTGGGGGGGACGGCAGGCGCGCCCGCGCATGCGCAGTGGGGGGTGGGGGGGGGGGGGGGGCCCAGAGCGCCCGCGCATGCGCAGTGGGTAGGGGGGACGGGCCCAGCGCGCCCGCGCATGCGCAGTGGGTGGGGGGGGGGGGGGGGCCCCGGCCGGCGCACCGCGCATGCGCAGTGGGGGGTGGGGGGGGGGGGGGGCAGCTCTCCCGCGCATGTGCAGTGGGGTGGGGGGGGCCCAGAGCGCCCGCGCATGCGCAGTGGGCTGGGGGGGGGGCCAGCGCGCCCGCGCATGCGCAGTGGGGGGTGGGGGGGGGGGGGCCCAGCCGGCCGGCTCATGCGCAGTGGGGGGTGTGGGGGGGGGGGGGGGCAACAGCCTGCCGGCGCATGCGCAGTGGGGGTGGGGGGGGCCCAGCGTAACGGCGCATGCGCAGTGGGGGTGGGGGGGCCGGCAGGCGCACCGCGCATGCGCAGTGGGGGTGGGGGGGGCCGTCCAGCTCTCCTGCGCAGGCGCAGTGGGGTGGGGGCCCGGCCAGGGCGCCCGCGCATGCGCAGTGGGGAGGGGGGGGGGGGGGGCCAGCGCGCCCGCGCATGCGCAGTGGGGGGTGGGCGGGGCCCAGAGCGCCCGCGCATGCGCAGTGGGTGGGGGGGGACGGCAGGCGCGCCCGCGCATGCGCAGTGGGAGGTGGGGGGGGGGGGCCCAGCTCTCCCGCGCATGCGCAGTGGGGAGGGGGCCCGGCCAGCTCGCCCGCGCATGCGCAGTGGGGGTGGGCGGGGCCCAGAGCGCCCGCGCATGCGCAGTGGGGGTGGGGGGGCCGGCAGGCGCCCGCGCATGCGCAGTAGGGGTGGGGGGGCCGTCCAGCTCTCCCGCGCATGCGCAGTGGGGTGGGGGCCCGGCCAGGGCGCCCGTGCATGCGCAGTGGGATGGGGGGCCCAGCCTGGGTGTGCCTTTTGTTCTGGTCCTCCGTGGGGCTGCCTTGAGAGCGGAATCAAGGTTGGAAAAGACCTCGGAGATCACTGAGTGCAACCAGCACCAGCACGGCCACCGCTGACCACGTCCATGCCATGCCACAGCCACAGGTGTTGGAGCACTCCCAGGGGTGGGCACTCCAAACCTCCCTGGGCAGCTGTGCCAAGGCCTGAGCGCCCTTTCCATGGAGGAATTTCCCCAATATCCACCCTGAGCCTCCCCTGGCCCAGCCTGAGGCCGTTCCCTCTCCTCCTGTCCCTGTTCCCTGGGAGCAGAGCCCGACCCCCCCGGCTGCCCCCTCCTGTCAGGGGCTTGTGCAGAGCCACAAGGTCCCGCCTGAGCCTCCTTTGCTGCAGGCTGTGCCCCTTTCCCAGCTCTCTCAGGAACTCTCCAGCCCCTTGCCAGCTCCGTTCCCTTGCCTGGACTGGCTCCAGCCCCTCCGTGTCCCTCTTGTCCCAGAGGTGCTGCCAGCACTGCAGGTGCCCCAGCAGTGCCAGCACAGGGACGGGCCCAGCGCGCCCGCGCATGCGCAGTGGGGGGCGGGGGGGGCCCAGAGCGCCCGCGCATGCGCAGTGGGTGGGGGGGGCGGGGGGGGCCCCGGCCGGCGCACCGCGCATGCGCAGTGGGGGGTGTGGGGGGGGGGGGGGCAGCTCTCCCGCGCATGTGCAGTGGGGTGGGGGGGGGGCCCAGAGCGCCCGCGCATGCGCAGTGGGCTGGGGGGGGCCAGCGCGCCCGCGCATGCGCAGTGGGGGGTGGGGGGGGGGGGGGCCCAGCCGGCCGGCGCATGCGCAGTGGGGGGTGTGTGTGGGGGGGGGGGGGGGGGCAACAGCCTGCCGGCGCATGCGCAGTGGGGGTGGGGGGGGCCCAGCGTAACGGCGCATGCGCAGTGGGGGTGGGGGGGGCCGGCAGGCGCACCGCGCATGCGCAGTGGGGGTGGGGGGGCCGTCCAGCTCTCCCGCGCATGCGCAGTGGGGTGGGGGCCCGGCCCGCGCGCCCGCGCATGCGCAGTGGGGGTGGGGGGGCCGGCAGGCGCCCGCGCATGCGCAGTAGGGGTGGGGGGGGCCGTCCAGCTCTCCCGCGCATGCGCAGTGGGGTGGGGGCCCGGCCAGGGCGCCCGTGCATGCGCAGTGGGATGGGGGGCCCAGCCTGGGTGTGCCTTTTGTTCTGGTCCTCCGTGGGGCTGCCTTGAGAGCGGAATCAAGGTTGGAAAAGACCTCGGAGATCACTGAGTGCAACCAGCACCAGCACGGCCACCGCTGACCACGTCCATGCCATGCCACAGCCACAGGTGTTGGAGCACTCCCAGGGGTGGGCACTCCAAACCTCCCTGGGCAGCTGTGCCAAGGCCTGAGCGCCCTTTCCATGGAGGAATTTCCCCAATCTCCACCCTGAGCCTCCCCTGGCCCAGCCTGAGGCCGTTCCCTCTCCTCCTGTCCCTGTTCCCTGGGAGCAGAGCCCGACCCCCCCGGCTGCCCCCTCCTGTCAGGGGCTTGTGCAGAGCCACAAGGTCCCGCCTGAGCCTCCTTTGCTGGAGGCTGTGCCCCTTTCCCAGCTCTCTCAGGAACTCTCCAGCCCCTTGCCAGCTCCGTTCCCTTGCCTGGACTGGCTCCAGCCCCTCCGTGTCCCTCTTGTCCCAGAGGTGCTGCCAGCACTGCAGGTGCCCCAGCAGTGCCAGCACAGGGACGGGCCCAGCGCGCCCGCGCATGCGCAGTGGGGGGTGGGGGGGGCCCAGAGCGCCCGCGCATGCGCAGTGGGTGGGGGAGGGGGGGGGCCCCGGCCGGCGCACCGCGCATGCGCAGTGGGTGGGGGGGGACGGCAGGCGCGCCCGCGCATGCGCAGTGGGGGGTGTGGGGGGGGGGCATCTCTCCCGCGCATGTGTAGTGGGGTGGGGGGGGCCCAGAGCGCCCGCGCATGCGCAGTGGGTGGGGGGGGCCAGCGCGCCCGCGCATGCGCAGTGGGGGGTGGGGGGGGGGGGGCCCAGCCGGCCGGCGCATGCGCAGTGGGGGGTGGGGGGGGGGGGGGGGGGGGCAACAGCCTGCCGGCGCATGCGCAGTGGGGGTGGGGGGGGCCCAGCGTAACGGCGCATGCGCAGTGGGGGTGGGGGGGGCCGGCAGGCGCACCGCGCATGCGCAGTGGGGGTGGGGGGGCCGGCAGGCGCCCGCGCATGCGCAGTAGGGGTAGGGGGGGCCTAGCCTGCCGGCGCATGCGCAGTGGGGGTGGGGGGGGCCCAGCGTAACGGCGCATGCGCAGTGGGGGTGGGGGGGGCCGGCAGGCGCACCGCGCATGCGCAGTGGGGGTGGGGGGGGCCGTCCAGCTCTCCTGCGCATGCGCAGTGGGGTGGGGGCCCGGCCAGGGCGCCCGCGCATGCGCAGTGGGGAGGGGGGGGGGGGGGCCAGCGCGCCCGCGCATGCGCAGTGGGGGGTGGGCGGGGCCCAGAGCGCCCGCGCATGCGCAGTGGGTGGGGGGGGACGGCAGGCGCGCCCGCGCATGCGCAGTGGGAGGTGGGGGGGGGGGGGGGCCCAGCTCTCCCGCGCATGCGCAGTGGGGAGGGGGCCCGGCCAGCTCGCCCGCGCATGCGCAGTGGGGGTGGGCGGGGCCCAGAGCGCCCGCGCATGCGCAGTGGGGGTGGGGGGGCCGGCAGGCGCCCGCGCATGCGCAGTAGGGGTGGGGGGGGCCGTCCAGCTCTCCCGCGCATGCGCAGTGGGGTGGGGGCCCGGCCAGGGCGCCCGTGCATGCGCAGTGGGATGGGGGGCCCAGCCTGGGTGTGCCTTTTGTTCTGGTCCTCCGTGGGGCTGCCTTGAGAGCGGAATCAAGGTTGGAAAAGACCTCGGAGATCACTGAGTGCAACCAGCACCAGCACGGCCACCGCTGACCACGTCCATGCCATGCCACAGCCACAGGTGTTGGAGCACTCCCAGGGGTGGGCACTCCAAACCTCCCTGGGCAGCTGTGCCAAGGCCTGAGCGCCCTTTCCATGGAGGAATTTCCCCAATATCCACCCTGAGCCTCCCCTGGCCCAGCCTGAGGCCGTTCCCTCTCCTCCTGTCCCTGTTCCCTGGGAGCAGAGCCCGACCCCCCCGGCTGCCCCCTCCTGTCAGGGGCTTGTGCAGAGCCACAAGGTCCCGCCTGAGCCTCCTTTGCTGCAGGCTGTGCCCCTTTCCCAGCTCTCTCAGGAACTCTCCAGCCCCTTGCCAGCTCCGTTCCCTTGCCTGGACTGGCTCCAGCCCCTCCGTGTCCCTCTTGTCCCAGAGGTGCTGCCAGCACTGCAGGTGCCCCAGCAGTGCCAGCACAGGGACGGGCCCAGCGCGCCCGGGCATGTGCAGTGGGGTGGGGGGGGGGGCCCAGAGCGCCCGCGCATGCGCAGTGGGGAGGGGGGGCCCAGCGCGCCCGCGCATGCGCAGTGGGGTGTGGGGGGGGGGGGGCCTAGCCTGCCGGCGCATGCGCAGTGGGGAGGGGGGGGGGGGGGCCAGCGCGCCCGCGCATGCGCAGTGGGGGGTGGGGGGGGCCCAGAGCGCCCGCGCATGCGCAGTGGGTGGGGGGGGCGGGGGGGGCCCCGGCCGGCGCACCGCGCATGCGCAGTGGGTGGGGGGACGGCAGGCGCGCCCGCGCATGCGCAGTGGGCTGGGGGGGGGGGGGGGGGGGCAGCGCGCCCGCGCATGCGCAGTGGGGGGTGGGGGGGGCCCAGAGCGCCCGCGCATGCGCAGTGGTTGGGGGGGGGGGGGGGCCCAGCCGGCCGGCGCACCGCGCATGCGCAGTGGGGGGTGGGGGGGGGGGGGGCAGCTCTCCCGCGCATGTGCAGTGGGGTGGGGGGGGCCCAGAGCGCCCGCGCATGCGCAGTGGGCTGGGGGGGGCCAGCGCGCCCGCGCATGCGCAGTGGGGGGTGGGGGGGGGGGCCCAGCCGGCCGGCGCATGCGCAGTGGGGGGGTGTGGGGGGGGGGGGGCAACAGCCTGCCGGCGCATGCGCAGTGGGGGTGGGGGGGGCCCAGCGTAACGGCGCATGCGCAGTGGGGGTGGGGGGGGCCGGCAGGCGCACCGCGCATGCGCAGTGGGGAGGGGGGGCCCAGCGCGCCCGCGCATGCGCAGTGGAAGGTGGGGGGGGCCTAGCCTGCCGGCGCATGCGCAGTGGGTGGGGGGGGCGTGGGGGGGCCCCGGCCGGCGCACCGCGCATGCGCAGTGGGTGGGGGGGACGGCAGGCGCGCCCGCGCATGCGCAGTGGGGGGTGGGGGGGGCCCAGAGCGCCCGCGCATGCGCAGTGGGTGGGGTGGGGGGGGCCCCGGCCGGCGCACCGCGCATGCGCAGTGGGTGGGGTGGGACGGCAGGCGCGCCCGCGCATGCGCAGTGGGGGGTGGGGGGGGGGGGGGGCAGCTCTCCCGCGCATGTGCAGTGGGGAGGGGGGGGGCCCAGCGTGCCGGCGCATGCGCAGTGGGGGTGTGGGGGGCCGGCAGGCGCCCGCGCATGCGCAGTGGGGGGTGGGGGGGGTCGTCCAGCTCTCCCGCGCATGCGCAGTGGGGGGAGGGGGGGGGGCCAGCGCGCCCGCGCATGCGCAGTGGGGGGTGGGGGGGGCCCAGAGCGCCCGCGCATGCGCAGTGGGTGGGGGGGGGGGGGGGGGGGGGCCCCGGCCGGCGCACCGCGCATGCGCAGTGGGTGGGGGGGGACGGCAGGCGCGCCCGCGCATGCGCAGTGGGAGGTGGGGGGGGGGGGGGGGGCCCAGCTCTGCCGCGCATGTGCAGTGGGGTGGGGGGGGGGCCCAGAGCGCATGCGCATGCGCAGTGGGGTGGGGGCACGGCCAGCGCCCCCGTGCATGCGCAGTGGGATGGGGGGCCCAGCTTGGGGGTGCCTTTTGTTCTGGTCCTCCGTGGGGCTGCCTTGAGAGCGGAATCAAGGTTGGAAAAGACCTCGGAGATCACTGAGTGCAACCAGCACCAGCACGGCCACCGCTGACCACGTCCATGCCATGCCACAGCCACAGGTGTTGGAGCACTCCCAGGGGTGGGCACTCCAAACCTCCCTGGGCAGCTGTGCCAAGGCCTGAGCGCCCTTTCCATGGAGGAATTTCCCCAATATCCACCCTGAGCCTCCCCTGGCCCAGCCTGAGGCCGTTCCCTCTCCTCCTGTCCCTGTTCCCTGGGAGCAGAGCCCGACCCCCCCGGCTGCCCCCTCCTGTCAGGGGCTTGTGCAGAGCCACAAGGTCCCGCCTGAGCCTCCTTTGCTGCAGGCTGTGCCCCTTTCCCAGCTCTCTCAGGAACTCTCCAGCCCCTTGCCAGCTCCGTTCCCTTGCCTGGACTGGCTCCAGCCCCTCCGTGTCCCTCTTGTCCCCGAGGTGCTGCCAGCACTGCAGGTGCCCCAGCAGTGCCAGCACAGGGACGGGCCCAGCGCGCCCGCGCATGCGCAGTGGGGGGTGGGGGGGGCCCAGAGCGCCCGCGCATGCGCAGTGGGTGGGGGGGGGCGGGGGGGGCCCCGGCCGGCGCACCGCGCATGAGCAGTGGGTGGGGGGGACGGCAGGCGCGCCCGCGCATGCGCAGTGGGGGGTGGGGGGGGGGGGGGGCCCAGAGCGCCCGCGCATGCGCAGTGGGTAGGGGGGACGGGCCCAGCGCGCCCGCGCATGCCCAGTCGGGGGTGGGGGGGGGGGGGGCAACAGCCTGCCGGCGCATGCGCAGTGGGGGTGGGGGGGTCCCAGCGTAACGGCGCATGCGCAGTGGGGGTGGGGGGGCCGTCCAGCTCTCCCGCGCATGCGCAGTGGGGTGGGGGCCCGGCCAGGGCGCCCGCGCATGCGCAGTGGGGTGGGGGCCCGGCCTGGGGGTGCCTTTTGTTCTGGTCCTCCGTGGGGCTGCCTTGAGAGCGGAATCAAGGTTGGAAAAGACCTCGGAGATCACTGAGTGCAACCAGCACCAGCACGGCCACCGCTGACCACGTCCATGCCATGCCACAGCCACAGGTGTTGGAGCACTCCCAGGGGTGGGCACTCCAAACCTCCCTGGGCAGCTGTGCCAAGGCCTGAGCGCCCTTTCCATGGAGGAATTTCCCCAATATCCACCCTGAGCCTCCCCTGGCCCAGCCTGAGGCCGTTCCCTCTCCTCCTGTCCCTGTTCCCTGGGAGCAGAGCCCGACCCCCCCGGCTGCCCCCTCCTGTCAGGGGCTTGTGCAGAGCCACAAGGTCCCGCCTGAGCCTCCTTTGCTGCAGGCTGTGCCCCTTTCCCAGCTCTCTCAGGAACTCTCCAGCCCCTTGCCAGCTCCGTTCCCTTGCCTGGACTGGCTCCAGCCCCTCCGTGTCCCTCTTGTCCCAGAGGTGCTGCCAGCACTGCAGGTGCCCCAGCAGTGCCAGCACAGGGACGGGCCCAGCGCGCCCGGGCATGTGCAGTGGGGTGGGGGGGGGGGGGGGCCCAGAGCGCCTGCGCATGCGCAGTGGGAAGGGTGGGGGGGGCCAGCGCGCCCGCGCATGCGCAGTGGGGTGTGGGGGGGGGGGGGGGCCTAGCCTGCCGGCGCATGCGCAGTGGGTGGGGGGGGCGGGGGGGGGGCCCCCGGCCGGCGCACCGCGCATGCGCAGTGGGTGGGGGGGACGACAGGCGCGCCCGCGCATGCGCAGTGGGAGGTGGGGGAGGGGGGGGGGGGCCCAGAGCGCCCGCGCATGCGCAGTGGGGGGTGGGGGGGCCTGGAGGCGCACCGCGCATGCGCAAGGGGGGCGGGGGGGGCGGGGGGGGCCCCGGCCGGCGTACCGCGCATGCGCAGTGGGTGGCGGGGGGCGGGGGGGGCCCCGGCCGGCGCACCGCGCATGCGCAGTGGGGTGGGGGCCCGGCCAGGGCGCCCGCGCATGCGCAGTGGGGGTTGGGGGGTCGTCCAGCTCTCCCGCGCATGCGCAGTGGGGAGGGGGCCCGGCCAGCTCGCCCGCGCATGCGCAGTGGGGGTGGGGGGGGGGCCAGCGTGCCGGCGCATGCGCAGTGGGGGGGGGGGGGGGGGGGGGCCAGCGCGCCCGCGCATGCGCAGTGGGGGTGGGGGGGGCCCAGAGCGCCCGCGCATGCGCAGTGGGTGGGGGGGGGGGGGGGGGGGGCCCGGCCGGCGCACCGCGCATGCGCAGTGGGGGGTGGGGGGGGGGGGGGGGGCAGCTCTCCCGCGCATGTGCAGTGGGGTGGGGGGGGCCCAGAGCGCCCGCGCATGCGCAGTGGGCTGGGGGGGGCCAGCTCGCCCGCGCATGCGCAGTGGGGGGTGGGGGGGGGGGGGGCCAGCCGGCCGGCGCATGCGCAGGTGGGGGGTGTGGGGGGGGGGGGGGGGGGGGCAACAGCCTGCCGGCGCATGCGCAGTGGGGGTGGGGGGGGCCCAGCGTAACGGCGCATGCGCAGTGGGCGTGGGGGGGGCCGGCAGGCGCACCGCGCATGCGCAGTGGGGGTGGGGGGGCCGGCAGGCGCCCGCGCATGCGCAGTAGGGGTAGGGGGGGCCTAGTCTGCCGGCGCATGCGCAGTGGGTGGGGGGGGGCGGCGGGGGGCCCCGGCCGGCGCACCGCGCATGCGCAGAGGGTGGGGGGGGACGCCAGGCGCGCCCGCGCATGCGCAGTGGGAGGTGGGGGGGGGGGGGGGGGGGGCCAGAGCGCCCGCGCATGCGCAGTGGGGAGGGGGCTGGCCAGCGCGCCCGCGCATGCGCAGTGGGGAGGGGGGGGGCCCAGCGTGCCGGCGCATGCGCAGTGGGGGTGTGGGGGGCCGGCAGGCGCCCGCGCATGCGCAGTAGGGGTGGGGGGGGCCGTCCAGCTCTCCCGCGCATGTGCAGTGGAAGGTGGGGGCCCGGCCAGGGCGCCCGCGCATGCGCAGTGGGTGGGGGGGACAGGCCCAGCGCGCCCGCGCATGCGCATTAGGGGGTGGGGGGGGCAACAGCCTGCCGGCGCATGCGCAGTGGGGGTGGGGGGGGCCCAGCGTAACGGCGCATGCGCAGTGGGGGTGGGGGGGCCGGCAGGCGCACCGCGCATGCGCAGTGGGGGTGGGGGGGGCCGTCCAGCTCTCCCGCGCATGCGCAGTGGGGTGGGGGCCTGGCCAGGGCGCCCGCGCATGCGCAGTGGGGAGGGGGGTGGGGGGGCCAGGGCGCCCGCGCATGCGCAGTGGGGGTGGGGGGGGCCCAGCGTGCCGGCGCATGCGCAGTGGGGTGGGGGCCCGGCCTGGGTGTGCCTTTTGTTCTGGTCCTCCGTGGGGCTGCCTTGAGAGCGGAATCAAGGTTGGAAAAGACCTCGGAGATCACTGAGTGCCACCAGCAGCAGCACGGCCAGCGCTGACCACGTCCGCCCATGCCACAGCCACAGGTGTTGGAGCACTCCCAGGGGTGGGCACTCCAAACCTCCCTGGGCAGCTGTGCCAAGGCCTGAGCGCCCTTTCCATGGAGGAATTTCCCCAATATCCACCCTGAGCCTCCCCTGGCCCAGCCTGAGGCCGTTCCCTCTCCTCCTGTCCCTGTTCCCTGGGAGCAGAGCCCGACCCCCCCGGCTGCCCCCTCCTGTCAGGGGCTTGTGCAGAGCCACAAGGTCCCGCCTGAGCCTCCTTTGCTGCAGGCTGTGCCCCTTTCCCAGCTCTCTCAGGAACTCTCCAGCCCCTTGCCAGCTCCGTTCCCTTGCCTGGACTGGCTCCAGCCCCTCCGTGTCCCTCTTGTCCCAGAGGTGCTGCCAGCACTGCAGGTGCCCCAGCAGTGCCAGCACAGGGACGGGCCCAGCGCGCCCGGGCATGTGCAGTGGGGTGGGGGGGGGGGGGCCCAGAGCACCCGCGCATGCGCAGTGGGGAGGGGGGGGGGCCAGCGCGCCCGCGCATGCGCAGTGGGGGGTGGGGGGGGCCCAGAGCACCCGCGCATGCGCAGTGGGTGGGGGGGGGGGGGGGCCCCCGGCCGGCGCACCGCGCATGCGCAGTGGGTGGGGGGGGACGGCAGGCGCGCCCGCGCATGCGCAGTGGGGGGTGGGGGGGGGGGGGCAGCTCTCCCGCGCATGTGCAGTGGGGTGGGGGGGGGGCCCAGAGCGCCCGCGCATGCGCAGTGGGCTGGGGGGGGCCAGCGCGCCCGCGCATGCGCAGTGGGGGGTGGGGGGGGGGGGGGGGCCCAGCCGGCCGGCGCATGCGCAGTGGGGGTGGGGGGGGCCCAGCGTAACGGCGCATGCGCAGTGGGGGTGGGGGGGGCCGGCAGGCGCACCGCGCATGCGCAGTGGGGGTGGGGGGGCCGTCCAGCTCTCCCGCGCATGCGCAGTGGGGTGGGGGCCCGGCCCGCGCGCCCGCGCATGCGCAGTGGGGGTGGGGGGGCCGGCAGGCGCCCGCGCATGCGCAGTAGGGGTGGGGGGGGCCGTCCAGCTCTCCCGCGCATGCGCAGTGGGGTGGGGGCCCGGCCAGGGCGCCCGTGCATGCGCAGTGGGATGGGGGGCCCAGCCTGGGTGTGCCTTTTGTTCTGGTCCTCCGTGGGGCTGCCTTGAGAGCGGAATCAAGGTTGGAAAAGACCTCGGAGATCACTGAGTGCAACCAGCACCAGCACGGCCACCGCTGACCACGTCCATGCCATGCCACAGCCACAGGTGTTGGAGCACTCCCAGGGGTGGGCACTCCAAACCTCCCTGGGCAGCTGTGCCAAGGCCTGAGCGCCCTTTCCATGGAGGAATTTCCCCAATATCCACCCTGAGCCTCCCCTGGCCCAGCCTGAGGCCGTTCCCTCTCCTCCTGTCCCTGTTCCCTGGGAGCAGAGCCCGACCCCCCCGGCTGCCCCCTCCTGTCAGGGGCTTGTGCAGAGCCACAAGGTCCCGCCTGAGCCTCCTTTGCTGCAGGCTGTGCCCCTTTCCCAGCTCTCTCAGGAACTCTCCAGCCCCTTGCCAGCTCCGTTCCCTTGCCTGGACTGGCTCCAGCCCCTCCGTGTCCCTCTTGTCCCAGAGGTGCTGCCAGCACTGCAGGTGCCCCAGCAGTGCCAGCACAGGGACGGGCCCAGCGCGCCCGGGCATGTGCAGTGGGGTGGGGGGGGGGGGCCCAGAGCGCCCGCGCATGCGCAGTGGGGAGGGGGGGGGGCCAGCGCGCCCGCGCATGCGCAGTGGGGTGTGGGGGGGGCCCAGAGCGCCCGCGCATGCGCAGTGGGTGGGGGGGGGGGGGGGGGGCCCCGGCCGGCGCACCGCGCATGCGCAGTGGGTGGGGGGGGACGGCAGGCGCGCCCGCGCATTCGCAGTGGGGGGTGGGGGGGGGGGGGGGCAGCTCTCCCGCGCATGTGCAGTGGGGTGGGGGGGGGGCCCAGAGCGCCCGCGCATGCGCAGTGGGCTGGGGGGTCCAGCGCGCCCGCGCATGCGCAGTGGGGGGTGGGGGGGGGGGGGCCCAGCCGGCCGGCGCATGCGCAGTGGGGGGTGTGGGGGGGGGGGGGGGGGGGGGGCAACAGCCTGCCGGCGCATGCGCAGTGGGGGTGGGGGGGGCCCAGCGTAACGGCGCATGCGCAGTGGGGGTGGGGGGGGCCGGCAGGCGCACCGCGCATGCGCAGTGGGGGTGGGGGGGCCGGCAGGCGCACCGCGCATGCGCAGTGGGGTGGGGGCCCGGCCCGCGCGCCCGCGCATGCGCAGTGGGGGTGGGGGGGCCGGCAGGCGCCCGCGCATGCGCAGTAGGGGTGGGGGGGGCCGTCCAGCTCTCCCGCGCATGCGCAGTGGGGTGGGGGCCCGGCCAGGGCGCCCGTGCATGCGCAGTGGGATGGGGGGCCCAGCCTGGGTGTGCCTTTTGTTCTGGTCCTCCGTGGGGCTGCCTTGAGAGCGGAATCAAGGTTGGAAAAGACCTCGGAGATCACTGAGTGCAACCAGCACCAGCACGGCCACCGCTGACCACGTCCATGCCATGCCACAGCCACAGGTGTTGGAGCACTCCCAGGGGTGGGCACTCCAAACCTCCCTGGGCAGCTGTGCCAAGGCCTGAGCGCCCTTTCCATGGAGGAATTTCCCCAATATCCACCCTGAGCCTCCCCTGGCCCAGCCTGAGGCCGTTCCCTCTCCTCCTGTCCCTGTTCCCTGGGAGCAGAGCCCGACCCCCCCGGCTGCCCCCTCCTGTCAGGGGCTTGTGCAGAGCCACAAGGTCCCGCCTGAGCCTCCTTTGCTGCAGGCTGTGCCCCTTTCCCAGCTCTCTCAGGAACTCTCCAGCCCCTTGCCAGCTCCGTTCCCTTGCCTGGACTGGCTCCAGCCCCTCCGTGTCCCTCTTGTCCCAGAGGTGCTGCCAGCACTGCAGGTGCCCCAGCAGTGCCAGCACAGGGACGGGCCCAGCGTGCCCGGGCATGTGCAGTGGAGTGGGGGGGGGGGCCCAGAGCGCCCGCGCATGCGCAGTGGGGAGGGGGGGGGCCAGCGCGCCCGCGCATGCGCAGTGGGGGGTGGGGGGGGCCCTAGCCTGCCGGCGCATGCGCAGTGGGTGGGGGGGGGGGGGGGGGGGGCCCGGCCGGCGCACCGCGCATGCGCAGTGGGTGGGGGGGACGGCAGGCGCGCCCGCGCATGCGCAGTGGGAGGTGGGGGGGGGGGGGGGGGGCCCAGAGCGCCCGCGCATGCGCAGTGGGTAGGGGGCTGGCCAGCGGGCCCGCGCATGCGCAGTGGGGATGGGGGGGTCCCCACCGTGTCGCCGCATGCGCAGTGGGGAGGGGGGGGCCGGCAGGCGCACCGCGCATGCGCAGTGGGTGGGGGGGACGGCAGGCGCGCCCGCGCATGCGCAGTAGGGGTGGGGGGGGGGCCCAGAGCGCCCGCGCATGCGCAGTGGGGGGAGGGGGGGGTAGGGCCAGCGCGCCCGCGCATGCGCAGTGGGAGGGGGGGGCCCGGCCTGGGGGTGCCTTTTGTGCTGCTCCTCCGTGGGGCTGCCTTGAGAGCGGAATCAAGGTTGGAAAAGACCTCGGAGATCACTGAATGCAACCAGCACCCTCACCGCCACCGCTGACCACGTCCGTCCATGCCACAGCCACAGGTGTTGGAGCACTCCCAGGGGTGGGCACTCCAAACCTCCCTGGGCAGCTGTGCCAAGGCCTGAGCGCCCTTTCCATGGAGGAATTTCCCCAATATCCACCCTGAGCCTCCACTGGCCCAGCCTGAGGCCGTTCCCTCTCCTCCTGTCCCTGTTCCCTGGGAGCAGAGCCCGACCCCCCCGGCTGCCCCCTCCTGTCAGGGACTTGTGCAGAGCCACAAGGTCCCGCCTGAGCCTCCTTTGCTCCGGGCTGTGCCCCTTTCCCAGCTCTCTCAGGAACTCTCCAGCCCCTTGCCAGCTCCGTTCCCTTGCCTGGACTCTGGTTAGGGTTAGAGTTAGGGACTCGGTTTAGGGTTAGTGTTAGGGGTTAGGGTTATGCCTAGGGTTAGGATTGAGAAAACCACAAAGCCAGGAGACCCAGGCACACTAACGGTGTAAAAGACCTACCAAGGTGACAGCAGCATATCCAAAACCTTGCTCCCTCTTCGTCATTCTGCTCAGAACTCGCCACAGCCTAAGGCCCAGTTTCTGGCTTGAGCTAGGGTTAGGGTTAGGGTTAGGCTTACGCCTAGGGTTAGGGTTGAGGAAACCACAAAGCCAGGAGCTCCAGGCGTACTCACCATGCAAAAGACATACCATGGTGACCGCAGCACATCCGAAACCTTCCTCCCTCTTCGTCATTCTGCTCAGAACTCGCCACAACCCTCTGCTGGATTTCTGGCTCAAGGTAGGGGTTGGGTCAGGGTTACGCCTAGGGTTAGGGTTCGGGTTGAGAAAACCACAAAGCCAGGAGCTCCAGGGATAGTCAGCATGCAAAAGGCATACCAAGGTGAGGAGGACACAGCCCAAGCCTTGCTCCCTCTTTGTCATTCTGCTCAGAACTTGCCACAACCCTCTGCCGGATTTCTGGCTCAAGGTAGGGTTAGGGATAGGGTTACGCCTTGGGTTAGGGTTAGGGTTACGCCTAGGGTTAAGGTTGAGAAAACCACAAAGCCAAGAGCTCCAGAGACACTGATCATGCAAAAGGCAGGCCAAGTTAAGCCTGGCACATCCAAAACCTTGCTCCCTCTTCTTCTTTCTGCAAGGGTTAGGGTTAGGGTTAGGGGCTCGGGTGAGGGTTAGGGGTTAGGGTTCGTGTTATGCCTAGGGTTAGGATTGAGAAAACCACAAAGCCAGGGGACCCAGGCACACTAACCATGCAAAAGGCCGGTCAAGTTAAGCACAGCACATCAAAACCCTGCTCCCTCTTCCTCTTTCTGCTCGGAACTCCCCACAGACCGATGCCCGATTACTGGCTCAATCTACGGTTAGAGTTAGGTTTAGGCGTTCTCCTAGGGTTAGGCTTGAGAAAACCACAAAGCCAGGAGCTCCAGGGATACTCAGCATGCAAAAGGCATACCAAGGTGAGGAGGACACCGCCCAAACCTAGCTCCCTCTTCGTCATTCTGCTCAGAACTTGCCACAACACTCTGCCGGATTTCTGGCTCAAGGTAGGGTTAGGGATAGGGTTAGGCCTCGGGTTAGGGCAAGGGTTACGCCTAGGGTTAAGGTTGAGAAAACCACAAAGCCAGGGGACCCAGGGACACTAACCATGCAAAAGGCCGGTCAAGTTAAGCACAGCACATCAAAACCTTGCTCCCTCTTTCTCTTTCTGCTCGGAACTCACCACAGCCTAAGGCCCAGTTTCTGGCTTGAGCTAGGGTTAGGGTTTGGTTTAGGGTTAGGGTTAGGGTTAGGCTTACGCCTAGGGTTAGGGTTGAGGAAACCACAAAGCCAGGAGCTCCAGGCGTACTCACCATGCAAAAGACATACCATGGTGACCGCAGCACATCCGAAACCTTGCTCCCTCTTCCTCTTTCTGCTCAGAACTCGCCACAACCCTCTGCCGGATTTCTGGCTCAAGGTAGGGTTAGGGTTAGGGTTATGCCTAGGGTTTGGGTTGAGAAAACCACAAAGCCAGGAGCTCCAGGGACACTGATCATGCGAAAGGCAGGACAAGTTACACACAGCACATCCAAAACCTTGCTCCCTCTTCTTCTTTCTGCAAGGGTTAGGGTTAGAGTTAGGGGCTCGGTTTAGGGTTAGTGTTAGGGGTTAGGGTTCGTGTTATGCCTAGGGTTAGGATTGAGAAAACCACAAAGCCAGGAGACCCAGGCACACTAACCGTGTAAAAGACCTACCAAGGTGACAGCAGCATATCCAAAACCTTGCTCCCTCTTCGTCATTCTGCTCAGAACTCGCCACAGCCTAAGGCCCAGTTTCTGGCTTGAGCTAGGGTTAGGGTTAGGGTTAGGGTTAGGCTTACGCCTAGGGTTAGGGTTGAGGAAACCACAAAGCCAGGAGCTCCCGGCGTACTCACCATGCAAAAGACATACCATGGTGACCACAGCACATCCGAAACCTTGCTCCCTCTTCCTCTTTCTGCTCAGAACTCGCCACAACCCTCTGCTGGATTTCTGGCACAAGGTAGGGTTAGGGTTAGGGTTATGCCTAGGGTTTGGGTTGAGAAAACCACAAAGCCAGGAGCTCCAGGGACACTGATCATGCGAAAGGCAGGACAAGTTACACACAGCACATTCAAAACCTTGCTCCCTCTTCTTCTTTCTGCAAGGGTTAGGGTTAGAGTTAGGGGCTCGGTTTAGGGTTAGTGTTAGGGGTTAGGGTTCGTGTTATGCCTAGGGTTAGGATTGAGAAAACCACAAAGCCAGGAGACCCAGGCACACTAACCGTGTAAAAGACCTACCAAGGTGACAGCAGCATATCCAAAACCTTGCTCCCTCTTCGTCATTCTGCTCAGAACTCGCCACAGCCTAAGGCCCAGTTTCTGGCTTGAGCTAGGGTTAGGGTTAGGGTTAGGGTTAGGCTTACGCCTAGGGTTAGGGTTGAGGAAACCACAAAGCCAGGAGCTCCAGGCGTACTCACCATGCAAAAGACATACCATGGTGACCGCAGCACATCCGAAACCTTGCTCCCTCTTCCTCTTTCTGCTCAGAACTCGCCACAACCCTCTGCCGGATTTCTGGCTCAAGGTAGGGTTAGGGTTAGGGTTATGCCTAGGGTTTGGGTTGAGAAAACCACAAAGCCAGGAGCTCCAGGGACACTGATCATGCGAAAGGCAGGACAAGTTACGCACAGCACATCCAAAACCTTGCTCCCTCTTCTTCTTTCTGCAAGGGTTAGGGTTAGAGTTAGGGGCTCGGTTTAGTAGGGTTAGTGTTAGGGGTTAGGGTTCGTGTTATGCCTAGGGTTAGGATTGAGAAAACCACAAAGCCAGGAGACCCAGGCACACTAACCGTGTAAAAGACCTACCAAGGTGACAGCAGCATATCCAAAACCTTGCTCCCTCTTCGTCATTCTGCTCAGAACTCGCCACAGCCTAAGGCCCAGTTTCTGGCTTGAGCTAGGGTTAGGGTTTGGTTTAGGGTTAGGGTTAGGGTTAGGCTTACGCCTAGGGTTAGGGTTGAGGAAACCACAAAGCCAGGAGCTCCCGGCGTACTCACCATGCAAAAGACATACCATGGTGACCACAGCAAATCCGAAACCTTGCTCCCTCTTCCTCTTTCTGCTCAGAAGTCGCCACAACCCTCTGCTGGATTTCTGGCTCAAGGTAGGGTTAGGGTTAGGGTTATGCCTAGGGTTTGGGTTGAGAAAACCACAAAGCCAGGAGCTCCAGGGACACAGATCATGCAAAGGCAGGACAAGTTACGCACGGCACATCCAAAACCTTGCTCCCTCTTCTTCTTTCTGCAAGGGTAAGGGTTAGGGTTAGGGGCTCGGGTTTGGGTTAGGCTTGGGGGTTAGGGTTCGGGTTATGCCTGGGGTTAGGATTGAGAAAACCACAAAGCCAGGAAACCCAGGGACACTAACCATGTAAAAGGCAGGCCAGCTTAAGCATGGCATATCAAAACCTTCCTCCCTCTTCCTCTTTCTGCGCGGAACTCACCATAGCCCGATGACCGATTAGTGGCTCAATCTACGGTTAGGGTTAGGGTTAGGCGTTCTCCTAGGGTTAGGCTTGAGAAAACCACAAAGCCAGGAGCTCCAGGGATACTCAGCATGTAAAAGGCATACCAAGGTGAGGAGGACACCGCCCAAACCTTGCTCCCTCTTTGTCATTCTGCTCAGAACTTGCCACAACACTCTGCCGGATTTCTGGCTCAAGGTAGGGTTAGGGATAGGGTTAGGCCTTGGGTTAGGGTAAGGGTTACTCCTAGGGTTAAGGTTGAGAAAACCACAAAGCCAGGGGACCCAGGGACACTAACCATGCAAAAGGCCGGTCAAGTTAAGCACAGCACATCAAAACCTTGCTCCCTCTTTCTCTTTCTGCTCGGAACTCACCACAGCCTAAGGCCCAGTTTCTGGCTTGAGCTAGGGTTAGGGTTTGGTTTAGGGTTAGGGTTAGGGTTAGGCTTACGCCTAGGGTTAGGGTTGAGGAAACCACAAAGCCAGGAGCTCCCGGCGTACTCACCATGCAAAAGACATACCATGGTGACCACAGCACATCCGAAACCTTGCTCCCTCTTCCTCTTTCTGCTCAGAACTCGCCACAACCCTCTGCCGGATTTCTGGCTCAAGGTAGGGTTAGGGTTATGCCTAGGGTTTGGGTTGAGAAAACCACAAAGCCAGGAGCTCCAGGGACACTGATCATGCGAAAGGCAGGACAAGTTACACACAGCACATCCAAAACCTTGCTCCCTCTTCTTCTTTCTGCAAGGGTTAGGGTTAGAGTTAGGGGCTCGGTTTAGGGTTAGTGTTAGGGGTTAGGGTTCGTGTTATGCCTAGGGTTAGGATTGAGAAAACCACAAAGCCAGGAGACCCAGGCACACTAACCGTGTAAAAGACCTACCAAGGTGACAGCAGCATATCCAAAACCTTGCTCCCTCTTCGTCATTCTGCTCAGAACTCGCCACAGCCTAAGGCCCAGTTTCTGGCTTGAGCTAGGGTTAGGGTTAGGGTTAGGGTTAGGCTTACGCCTAGGGTTAGGGTTGAGGAAACCACAAAGCCAGGAGCTCCAGGCGTACTCACCATGCAAAAGACATACCATGGTGACCGCAGCACATCCGAAACCTTGCTCCCTCTTCCTCTTTCTGCTCAGAACTCGCCACAACCCTCTGCCGGATTTCTGGCTCAAGGTAGGGTTAGGGTTAGGGTTATGCCTAGGGTTTGGGTTGAGAAAACCACAAAGCCAGGAGCTCCAGGGACACTGATCATGCGAAAGGCAGGACAAGTTACGCACAGCGCATCCAAAACCTTGCTCCCTCTTCTTCTTTCTGCAAGGGTTAGGGTTAGAGTTAGGGGCTCGGTTTAGTAGGGTTAGTGTTAGGGGTTAGGGTTCGTGTTATGCCTAGGGTTAGGATTGAGAAAACCACAAAGCCAGGAGACCCAGGCACACTAACCGTGTAAAAGACCTACCAAGGTGACAGCAGCATATCCAAAACCTTGCTCCCTCTTCGTCATTCTGCTCAGAACTCGCCACAGCCTAAGGCCCAGTTTCTGGCTTGAGCTAGGGTTAGGGTTTGGTTTAGGGTTAGGGTTAGGGTTAGGCTTACGCCTAGGGTTAGGGTTGAGGAAACCACAAAGCCAGGAGCTCCCGGCGTACTCACCATGCAAAAGACATACCATGGTGACCACAGCACATCCGAAACCTTGCTCCCTCTTCCTCTTTCTGCTCAGAACTCGCCACAACCCTCTGCTGGATTTCTGGCTCAAGGTAGGGTTAGGGTTAGGGTTATGCCTAGGGTTTGGGTTGAGAAAACCACAAAGCCAGGAGCTCCAGGGACACTGATCATGCGAAAGGCAGGACAAGTTACGCACGGCACATCCAAAACCTTGCTCCCTCTTCTTCTTTCTGCAAGGGTAAGGGTTAGGGTTAGGGGCTCGGGTTTGGGTTAGGCTTAGGGGTTAGGGTTAGGGTTATGCCTGGGGTTAGGATTGAGAAAACCACAAAGCCAGGAAACCCAGGGACACTAACCATGTAAAAGGCAGGCCAGCTTAAGCATGGCATATCAAAACCTTCCTCCCTCTTCCTCTTTCTGCGCGGAACTCACCATAGCCCGATGACCGATTAGTGGCTCAATCTACGGTTAGGGTTAGGGTTAGGCGTTTTCCTAGGGTTAGGCTTGAGAAAACCACAAAGCCAGGAGCTCCAGGGATACTCAGCATGTAAAAGGCATACCAAGGTGAGGAGGACACCGCCCAAACCTTGCTCCCTCTTTGTCATTCTGCTCAGAATTGCCACAACCCTCTGCCGGATTTCTGGCTCAAGGTAGGGTTAGGGATAGGGTTAGGCCTTGGGTTAGGGTTAGGGTTATGCCTAGGGTTTGGGTTCAGAAAACCACAAAGCCAGGAGCTCCAGGGACACTGATCATGCGAAAGGCAGGACAAGTTAGGCACGGCACATCCAAAACCTTGCTCCCTCTTCTTCTTTCTGCAAGGGTTAGGGTTAGAGTTAGGGGCTCGGTTTAGGGTTAGTGTTAGGGGTTAGGTTTAGGGTTATGCCTAGGGTTAGGATTGAGAAAACCACAAAGCCAGGAGACTCAGGGACACTAACCGTGTAAAAGACCTACCAAGGTGACAGCAGCATATCCAAAACCTTGCTCCCTCTTCGTCATTCTGCTCAGAACTCGCCACAGCCTAAGGCCCAGTTTCTGGCTTGAGCTAGGGTTAGGGTTAGGGTTAGGGTTAGGGTTAGGGTTAGGCTTACGCCTAGGGTTAGGGTTGAGGAAACCACAAAGCCAGGAGCTCCAGGCGTACTCACCATGCAAAAGACATACCATGGTGACCGCAGCACATCCGAAACCTTGCTCCCTCTTCCTCTTTCTGCTCAGAACTCGCCACAACCCTCTGCTGGATTTCTGGCTCAAGGTAGGGTTAGGGTTAGGGTTATGCCTAGGGTTTGGGTTGAGAAAACCACAAAGCCAGGAGCTCCAGGGACACTGATCATGCGAAAGGCAGGACACGTTACGCACGGCACATCCAAAACCTTGCTCCCTCTTCTTCTTTCTGCAAGGGTAAGGGTTAGGGTTAGGGGCTCGGGTTTGGGTTAGGCTTAGGGGTTAGGGTTAGGGTTATGCCTGGGGTTAGGATTGAGAAAACCACAAAGCCAGGAAACCCAGGGACACTAACCATGTAAAAGGCAGGCCAGCTTAAGCATGGCATATCAAAACCTTCCTCCCTCTTCCTCTTTCTGCGCGGAACTCACCATAGCCCGATGACCGATTAGTGGCTCAATCTACGGTTAGGGTTAGGGTTAGGCGTTCTCCTAGGGTTAGGCTTGAGAAAACCACAAAGCCAGGAGCTCCAGGGATACTCAGCATGTAAAAGGCATACCAAGGTGAGGAGGACACAGCCCAAACCTTGCTCCCTCTTTGTCATTCTGCTCAGAATTGCCACAACCCTCTGCCGGATTTCTGGCTCAAGGTAGGGTTAGGGATAGGGTTAGGCCTTGGGTTAGGGTTAGGGTTATGCCTAGGGTTTGGGTTCAGAAAACCACAAAGCCAGGAGCTCCAGGGACACTGATCATGCGAAAGGCAGGACAAGTTAGGCACGGCACATCCAAAACCTTGCTCCCTCTTCTTCTTTCTGCAAGGGTTAGGGTTAGAGTTAGGGGCTCGGTTTAGGGTTAGTGTTAGGGGTTAGGTTTAGGGTTATGCCTAGGGTTAGGATTGAGAAAACCACAAAGCCAGGAGACTCAGGGACACTAACCGTGTAAAAGACCTACCAAGGTGACAGCAGCATATCCAAAACCTTGCTCCCTCTTCGTCATTCTGCTCAGAACTCGCCACAGCCTAAGGCCCAGTTTCTGGCTTGAGCTAGGGTTAGGGTTAGGGTTAGGGTTAGGGTTAGGGTTAGGCTTACGCCTAGGGTTAGGGTTGAGGAAACCACAAAGCCAGGAGCTCCCGGCGTACTCACCATGCAAAAGACATACCATGGGGACCACAGCACATCCGAAACCTTGCTCCCTCTTCCTCTTTCTGCTCAGAACTCGCCACAACCCTCTGCCGGATTTCTGGCTCAAGGTAGGGTTAGGGTTATGCCTAGGGTTAGGGTTCACAAAACCACAAAGCCAGGAGCTCCAGGGACACTGATCATGCGAAAGGCAGGACACGTTACGCACGGCACATCCAAAACCTTGCTCCCTCTTCTTCTTTCTGCAAGGGTTAGGGTTAGGGTTAGGGGCTCGGGTTTGGGTTAGGCTTAGGGGTTAGGGTTTGTGTTATGCCTGGGGTTAGGATTGAGAAAACCACAAAGCCAGGAAACCCAGGGACACTAACCATGTAAAAGGCAGGCCAGCTTAAGCATGGCATATCAAAACCTTCCTCCCTCTTCCTCTTTCTGCGCGGAACTCACCATAGCCCGATGACCGATTAGTGGCTCAATCTACGGTTAGGGTTAGGGTTAGGCGTTCTCCTAGGGTTAGGCTTGAGAAAACCACAAAGCCAGGAGCTCCAGGGATACTCAGCATGCAAAAGGCATACCAAGGTGAGGAGGACACAGCCCAAACCTTGCTCCCTCTTTGTCATTCTGCTCAGAATTGCCACAACCCTCTGCCGGATTTCTGGCTCAAGGTAGGGTTAGGGATAGGGTTAGGCCTTGGGTTAGGGTTAGGGTTACTCCTAGGGTTAAGGTTGAGAAAACCACAAAGCCAGGAGCTCCAGGGACACTGATCATGCGAAAGGCAGGCCAAGTTAAGCACGGCACACCCAAAACCTTGCTCCCTCTTCTTCTTTCTGCAAGGGTAAGGGTTAGGGTTAGGGGCTCGGTATAGGGTTAGGGTTAGGGGTTAGGGTTCGTGTTATGCCTAGGGTTAGGATTGAGAAAACCACAAAGCCAGGAGATCCAGGCACACTAACCGTGTAAAAGACCTACCAAGGTGACAGCAGCATATCCAAAACCTTGCTCCCTCTTCGTCATTCTGCTCAGAACTCGCCACAGCCTAAGGCCCAGTTTCTGGCTTGAGCTAGGGTTAGGGTTTGGTTTAGGGTAAGGGTTGGGGTTAGGCTTACGCCTAGGGTTAGGCTTGAGGAAACCACAAAGCCAGGAGCTCCCGGCGTACTCACCATGCAAAAGACATACCATGGTGACCGCAGCACATCCAAAACCTTGCTCCCTCTTCCTCTTTCTGCTCAGAACTCGCCACAACCCTCTGCCGGATTTCTGGCTCAAGGTAGGGTTAGGGTTAAGGTTACGCCTAGGGTTTGGGTTGAGAAAACCACAAAGCCAGGAGCTCCAGGGACACTGATCATGCGAAAGGCAGGCCAAGTTAAGCACAGCACATCCTAAACCTTGCTCCCTCTTCTTTCTGCAAGGGTTAGGGTTAGGGTTAGGGGCTCGGGTTAGGGTTAGGATTAGGGGTTAGGGTTATGCCTAGGGTTAGGATTGAGAAAACCACAAAGCCAGGAGACCCAGGCACACTAACCATGCAAAAGACCTACCAAGGTGACAGCAGCATATCCAAAACCTTGCTCCCTCTTCGTCATTCTGCTCAGAACTCGCCACAGCCTAAGGCCCAGTTTCTGGCTTGAGCTAGGGTTAGGGTTTGGTTTAGGGTTAGGGTTAGGGTTAGGCTTACGCCTAGGGTTAGAGTTGAGGAAACCACAAAGCCAGGAGCTCCCGGCGTACTCACCATGCAAAAGACATACCATGGTGACCGCAGCACATCCAAAACCTTGCTCCCTCTTCCTCTTTCTGCTCAGAACTCGCCACAACCCTCTGCTGGATTTCTGGCTCAAGGTAGGGTTAGGGTTAGGGTTATGCCTAGGGTTTGGGTTGAGAAAAAAACAAAGCCAGGAGCTCCAGGGACACTGATCATGCGAAAGGCAGGACACGTTACGCACGGCACATCCAAAACCTTGCTCCCTCTTCTTCTTTCTGCAAGGGTAAGGGTTAGGGTTAGGGGCTCGGGTTTGGGTTAGGCTTAGGGGTTAGGGTTTGTGTTATGCCTGGGGTTAGGATTGAGAAAACCACAAAGCCAGGAAACCCAGGGACACTAACCATGTAAAAGGCAGGCCAGCTTAAGCATGGCATATCAAAACCTTCCTCCCTCTTCCTCTTTCTGCGCGGAACTCACCATAGCCCGATGACCGATTAGTGGCTCAATCTACGGTTAGGGTTAGGGTTAGGCGTTCTCCTAGGGTTAGGCTTGAGAAAACCACAAAGCCAGGAGCTCCAGGGATACTCAGCATGCAAAAGGCATACCAAGGTGAGGAGGACACAGCCCAAACCTTGCTCCCTCTTTGTCATTCTGCTCAGAATTGCCACAACCCTCTGCCGGATTTCTGGCTCAAGGTAGGGTTAGGGATAGGGTTAGGCCTTGGGTTAGGGTTAGGGTTACTCCTAGGGTTAAGGTTGAGAAAACCACAAAGCCAGGAGCTCCAGGGACACTGATCATGCGAAAGGCAGGCCAAGTTAAGCACGGCACACCCAAAACCTTGCTCCCTCTTCTTCTTTCTGCAAGGGTAAGGGTTAGGGTTAGGGGCTCGGTATAGGGTTAGGGTTAGGGGTTAGGGTTCGTGTTATGCCTAGGGTTAGGATTGAGAAAACCACAAAGCCAGGAGATCCAGGCACACTAACCGTGTAAAAGACCTACCAAGGTGACAGCAGCATATCCAAAACCTTGCTCCCTCTTCGTCATTCTGCTCAGAACTCGCCACAGCCTAAGGCCCAGTTTCTGGCTTGAGCTAGGGTTAGGGTTTGGTTTAGGGTTAGGGTTAGGCTTACGCCTAGGGTTAGGGTTGAGGAAACCACAAAGCCAGGAGCTCCCGGCGTACTCACCATGCAAAAGACATACCATGGTGACCGCAGCACATCCAAAACCTTGCTCCCTCTTCCTCTTTCTGCTCAGAACTCGCCACAACCCTCTGCCGGATTTCTGGCTCAAGGTAGGGTTAGGGTTATGCCTAGGGTTTGGGTTGAGAAAACCACAAAGCCAGGAGCTCCAGGGACACTGATCATGCGAAAGGCAGGACACGTTACGCACGGCACATCCAAAACCTTGCTCCCTCTTCTTCTTTCTGCAAGGGTAAGGGTTAGGGTTAGGGGCTCGGGTTTGGGTTAGGCTTAGGGGTTAGGGTTTGTGTTATGCCTGGGGTTAGGATTGAGAAAACCACAAAGCCAGGAAACCCAGGGACACTAACCATGTAAAAGGCAGGCCAGCTTAAGCATGGCATATCAAAACCTTCCTCCCTCTTCCTCTTTCTGTGCGGAACTCACCATAGCCCGATGACCGATTAGTGGCTCAATCTACGGTTAGGGTTAGGGTTAGGCGTTCTCCTAGGGTTAGGCTTGAGAAAACCACAAAGCCAGGAGCTCCAGGGATACTCAGCATGCAAAAGGCATACCAAGGTGAGGAGGACACAGCCCAAACCTTGCTCCCTCTTTGTCATTCTGCTCAGAACTTGCCACAACCCTCCGCCGGATTTCTGGCTCAAGGTACGGTTAGGGATAGGGTTACGCCTTGGGTTAGGGTTAGGGTTACGCCTAGGGTTAAGGTTGAGAAAACCACAAAGCCAGGAGCTCCAGGGACACTGATCATGCAAAAGGCAGGCCAAGTTAAGCGTGGCACATCCAAAACCTTGCTCCCTCTTCTTCTTTCTGCAAGGGTTAGGGTTAGGGGCTCGGGTGAGGGTTAGGGGTTAGGGTTAGGGGTTAGGGTTAGGGTTTTGCCTAGGGTTAGGATTGAGAAAACGACAAAGCCAGGGGACCCAGGCACACTAACCATGCAAAAGGCCGGTCAAGTTAAGCACAGCACATCAAAACCCTGCTCCCTCTTCCTCTTTCTGCTTGGAACTCACCACAGCCCAATGCCCAGTTTCTGGCTCGGCCTAGGGTTAGGGTTAGGGTTTGGTTTAGGGTTAGGGTTAGGGTTAGCTAACGCCTAGGGTTAGGCTTGAGGAAACCACAAAGCCAGGAGCTCCAGGCGTACTCACAAAGCAAAAGGCATACCAAGGTGACCGCAGCACATCCAAAACCTTGCTCCCTCTTCTTCTTTCTGCAAGGGTTAGGGTTAGGGGCTCGGGTTTGGGTTAGGCTTAGGGGTTAGGGTTATGCCTAGGCTTAGGATTAAGAAAACCACAAAGCCAGGAGACCCAGGGACACTAACCATACAAAAGGCAGTCCAAGTTAAGCATGGCATATCAAAACCTTCCTCCCTCTTCCTCTTTCTGCTCGGAACTCACCACAGACCGATGCCCGATTACTGGCTCAATCTATGGTTAGAGTTAGGTTTAGGCGTTCTCCGAGGGTTAGGCTTGAGAAAACCACAAAGCCAGGAGACCCAGGGACACTAACCATGTAAGAGACCTACCAAGGTGACAGCAGCATATCCAAAACCTTGCTCCCTCTTCGTCATTCTGCTCAGAACTCGCCACAGCCTAAGGCCCAGTTTCTGGCTTGAGCTAGGGTTAGGGTTAGGGTTAGGGTTAGGCTTACGCCTAGGGTTAGGGTTGAGGAAACCACAAAGCCAGGAGCTCCCGGCGTACTCACCATGCAAAAGACATACCATGGTGACCACAGCACAACCGAAACCTTGCTCCCTCTTCCTCTTTCTGCTCAGAACTCGCCACAACCCTCTGCCGGATTTCTGGCTCAAGGTAGGGTTAGGGTTATGCCTAGGGTTTGGGTTGAGAAAACCACAAAGCCAGGAGCTCCAGGGACACTGATCATGTGAAAGGCAGGCCAAGTTAAGCACGGCACATCCAAATCCTTGCTCCCTCTTCTTCTTTCTGCAAGGGTTAGGGTTAGGGGCTCGGGTTAGGGTTAGGGGTTAGGGTTAGGGGTAGGGTTAGGTTTAGCGTTTTGACCAGGGTTAGGATTGAGAAAACCACAAAGCCAGGGGACCCAGGCACACTAAGCATGCAAAAGGCAGGCCAAGTTGAGCGTAGCACATCCAAATCCCCTCTCCCTCTTCGTCATTCTGCTCGGAACTCACCACAGCCCAATGCCCGATTTCTGCCTCAGTCTAGGGTTAGGCTTAGGGCTAGGGTTAGGGTTATGCCTAGGGTTAGGGTTATGCCTAGGGTTAGGGTTCACAAAACCACAAAGCCAGGGGACCCAGGGATACTCACCATGCAAAAGGCAGGCCAAGTTGAGCGTAGCACATCCAAATCCCCTCTCCCTCTTCGTCATTCTGCTCGGAACTTACCACAGCCCAATGCCAGATTACTGGCTCAGTCTAGGGTTAGGCTTAGGGCTAGGGTTAGGGTTATGCCTAGGGTTAGGGTTCACAAAACCACAAAGCCAGGAGCTCCAGGGATACTCACCATGCAAAAGGCAGGCCAAGTTGAGTGTAGCACATCCAAATCCTTGCTCCCTCTTTGTCATTCTGCTCGGAACTCACCACAGCCCCATGCCCGATTACTGGCTCAGTCTAGGGTTAGGCTTAGGGCTAGGGTTAGGGTTATGCCTAGGGTTAGGGTTCACAAAACCACAAAGCCAGGAGCTCCAGGGATACTCCCCATGCAAAAGGCAGGCCAAGTTGAGCGTAGCACATCCAAATCCCCTCTCCCTCTTCATCATTCTGCTCGGAACTCCCCACAGCCCAATGCCCGATTTCTGCCTCAGTCTACGGTTAAGCTTAGGGCTAGGGTTAGGGTTATGCCTAGGGTTAGGGTTCAGAAAACCACAAAGCCAGGAGCTCCAGGGATACTCCCCATGCAAAAGGCAGGCCAAGTTGAGCGTAGCACATCCAAATCCCCTCTCCCTCTTCGTCATTCTGCTCGGAACTCACCACAGCCCAATGCCCGATTACTGCCTCAGTCTAGGGTTAGGCTTAGGGCTAGGATTAGGGTTATGCTTAGGGTTAGGGTTCAGAAAACCACAAAGCCAGGAGCTCCAGGGGTACTCACCATGCAAAAGGCAGGCCAAGTTGAGCGTAGCACATCCAAATCCCCTCTCCCTCTTTGTCATTCTGCTCGGAACTCACCACAGCCCAATGCCCGATTTCTGCCTCAGTCTAGGGTTAGGCTTAGGGCTAGGGTTAGGGTTATGCCTAGGGTTAGGGTTATGCCTAGGGTTAGGGTTCACAAAACCACAAAGCCAGGAGCTCCAGGGATACTCACCATGCAAAAGGCAGGCCAAGTTGAGCGTAGCACATCCAAATCCCCTCTCCCTCTTCGTCATTCTGCTCGGAACTTACCACAACCCAATGCCAGATTACTGCCTCAGTCTAGGATTAGGCTTAGGGCTAGGGTTAGGGTTATGCCTAGGGTTATGGTTCACAAAACCACAAAGCCAGGAGCTCCAGGGATACTCACCATGCAAAAGGCAGGCCAAGTTGAGCGTAGCACATCCAAATCCCCTCTCCCTCTTCGTCATTCTGCTCGGAACTCACCACAGCCCAATGCCCGATTTCTGCCTCAGTCTAGGGTTAGGCTTAGGGCTAGGGTTAGGGTTATGCCTAGGGTTAGGGTTCACAAAACCACAAAGCCAGGAGCTCCAGGGATACTCACCATGCAAAAGGCAGGCCAAGTTGAGCGTAGCACATCCAAATCCCCTCTCCCTCTTCGTCATTCTGCTCGGAACTCACCACAGCCCAATGCCCGATTTCTGCCTCAGTCTAGGGTTAGGCTTAGGGCTAGGGTTAGGGTTATGCCTAGGGTTAGGGTTCACAAAACCACAAAGCCAGGAGCTCCAGGGATACTCACCATGCAAAAGGCAGGCCAAGTTGAGCGTAGCACATCCAAATCCTTGCTCCCTCTTTGTCATTCTGCTCGGAACTCACCACAGCCCCATGCCCGATTTCTGCCTCAGTCTAGGGTTAGGCTTAGGGCTAGGGTTAGGGTTATGCCTAGGGTTAGGGTTCACAAAACCACAAAGCCAGGAGCTCCAGGGATACTCCCCATGCAAAAGGCAGGCCAAGTTGAGCGCAGCCAATCCAAATCCTTGCTCCCTCTTCGTCATTCTGCTCGGAACTCCCCACAGCCCAATGCCCGATTTCTGCCTCAGTCTAGGGTTAGGCTTAGGGCTAGGGTTAGGGTTATGCCTAGGGTTAGGGTTCAGAAAACCACAAAGCCAGGAGCTCCAGGGATACTCACCATGCAAAAGGCAGGCCAAGTTGAGCGTAGCACATCCAAATCCCCTCTCCCTCTTCGTCATTCTGCTCGGAACTTCCCACAGCCCAATGCCCGATTTCTGCCTCAGTCTACGGTTAAGCTTAGGGCTAGGGTTAGGGTTATGCCTAGGGTTAGGGTTCAGAAAACCACAAAGCCAGGAGCTCCAGGGATACTCCCCATGCAAAAGGCAGGCCAAGTTGAGCGTAGCACATCCAAATCCCCTCTCCCTCTTCGTCATTCTGCTCGGAACTCACCACAGCCCAATGCCCGATTACTGGCTCAGTCTAGGGTTAGGCTTAGGGCTAGGATTAGGGTTATGCTTAGGGTTAGGGTTCAGAAAACCACAAAGCCAGGAGCTCCAGGGGTACTCACCATGCAAAAGGCAGGCCAAGTTGAGCGTAGCACATCCAAATCCCCTCTCCCTCTTCGTCATTCTGCTCGGAACTCCCCACAGCCCAATGCCCGATTTCTGCCTCAGTCTAGGGTTCGGCTTAGGGCTAGGGTTAGGGTTATGCCTAGGGTTAGGGTTCACAAAACCACAAAGCCAGGAGCTCCAGGGATACTCCCCATGCAAAAGGCAGGCCAAGTTGAGTGTAGCACATCCAAATCCTTGCTCCCTCTTCGTCATTCTGCTCGGAACTCCCCACAGCCCAATGCCCGATTTCTGCCTCAGTCTACGGTTAGGCTTAGGGCTAGGGTTAGGGTTATGCCTAGGGTTAGGGTTCAGAAAACCACAAAGCCAGGAGCTCCAGGGATACTCCCCATGCAAAAGGCAGGCCAAGTTGAGCGTAGCACATCCAAATCCTTGCTCCCTCTTTGTCATTCTGCTCAGAACTCACCACAGCCCAATGCCCGATTACTGCCTCAGTCTAGGGTTAAGCTTAGGGCTAGGGTTAGGGTTATGCCTAGGGTTAGGGTTCAGAAAACCACAAAGCCAGGAGCTCCAGGGATACTCACCATGCAAAAGGCAGGCCAAGTTGAGCGTAGCACATCCAAATCCTTGCTCCCTCTACGTCATTCTGCTCGGAACTCACCACAGCCCAATGCCCGATTACTGGCTCAGTCTAGGGTTAGGCTTAGGGCTAGGGTTAGGGTTATGCCTAGGGTTAGGGTTCACAAAACCACAAAGCCAGGAGCTCCAGGGATACTCACCATGCAAAAGGCAGGCCAAGTTGAGCGTAGCACATCCAAATCCCCGCTCCCTCTTCGTCATTCTGCTCGGAACTCACCACAGCCCAATGCCCGATTTCTGCCTCAGTCTAGGGTTAGGCTTAGGGCTAGGGTTAGGGTTATGCCTAGGGTTAGGGTTATGCCTAGGGTTAGGGTTCACAAAACCACAAAGCCAGGAGCTCCAGGGATACTCACCATGCAAAAGGCAGGCCAAGTTGAGCGTAGCACATCCAAATCCCCTCTCCCTCTTCGTCATTCTGCTCGGAACTCACCACAGCCCAATGCCCGATTACTGGCTCAGTCTAGGGTTAGGCTTAGGGCTAGGGTTAGGGTTATGCCTAGGGTTAGGGTTCACAAAACCACAAAGCCAGGAGCTCCAGGGATACTCACCATGCAAAAGGCAGGCCAAGTTGAGTGTAGCACATCCAAATCCTTGCTCCCTCTTCTTCATTCTGCTCGGAACTCACCACGGCCCAATGCCCAATATCTGCCTTAGTCTAGGGTTAGGCTTAGGGCTAGGGTTAGGGTTATGCCTAGGGTTAGGGTTCACAAAACCACAAAGCCAGGAGCTCCAGGGATACTCACCATGCAAAAGGCAGGCCAAGTTGAGCGTAGCACATCCAAATCCCCTCTCCCTCTTCGTCATTCTGCTCGGAACTCACCACAGCCCAATGCCCGATTACTGCCTCAGTCTAGGGTTAGGCTTAGGGCTAGGGTTAGGGTTATGCCTAGGGTTAGGGTTCACAAAACCACAAAGCCAGGAGCTCCAGGGATACTCACCATGCAAAAGGCAGGCCAAGTTGAGCGTAGCACATCCAAATCCCCTCTCCCTCTTCGTCATTCTGCTCGGAACTCACCACAGCCCAATGCCCGATTACTGGCTCAGTCTAGGGTTAGGCTTAGGGCTAGGGTTAGGGTTATGCCTAGGGTTAGGGTTCACAAAACCACAAAGCCAGGAGCTCCAGGGATACTCACCATGCAAAAGGTAGGCCAAGTTGAGCGTAGCACATCCAAATCCCCTCTCCCTCTTTGTCATTCTCCTCGGAACTCCCCACAGCCCAATGCCCGATTTCTGCCTCAGTCTACGGTCAGGCTTAGGGCTAGGGTTAGGGTTATGCCTAGGGTTAGGGTTCAGAAAACCACAAAGCCAGGAGCTCCAGGGGTACTCACCATGCAAAAGGCAGGCCAAGTTGAGCGTAGCACATCCAAATCCTTGCTCCCTCTTTGTCATTCTGCTCAGAACTTCCCACAGCCCAATGCCAGATTACTGGCTCAGTCTAGGGTTAGGCTTAGGGCTAGGGTTAGGGTTATGCCTAGGGTTAGGGTTCACAAAACTACAAAGCCAGGAGCTCCAGGGACACTGATCATGCGAAAGGCAGGCCAAGTTAAGCACGGCACATCCAAAACCTTGCTCCCTCTTCTTCTTTCTGCAAGGGTTAGGGTTAGGGGCTCGGGTTAGTGTTAGGGGTTAGGGTTAGGGGTAGGGTTAGGGTTAGGGTTTTGACTAGGGTTAGGATTGAGAAAACGACAAAGCCAGGGGACCCACGCACACTAAGCATGCAAAAGGCAGGCCAAGTTGAGCGTAGCACATCCAAATCCCCTCTCCCTCTTCGTCATTCTGCTCGGAACTCACCACAGCCCAATGCCCAATTTCTGCCTCAGTCTAGGGTTAGGCTTAGGGCTAGGGTTAGGGTTATGCCTAGGGTTAGGGTTATGCCTAGGGTTAGGGTTCACAAAACCACAAAGCCAGGAGCTCCAGGGATACTCACCATGCAAAAGGCAGGCCAAGTTGAGCGTAGCACATCCAAATCCCCTCTCCCTCTTCGTCATTCTGCTCGGAACTTCCCACAGCCCAATGCCAGATTACTGGCTCAGTCTAGGGTTAGGCTTAGGGCTAGGGTTAGGGTTATGCCTAGGGTTAGGGTTCACAAAACCACAAAGCCAGGAGCTCCAGGGATACTCACCATGCAAAAGGCAGGCCAAGTTGAGCGTAGCACATCCAAATCCCCTCTCCCTCTTCGTCATTCTGCTCGGAACTCACCACAGCCCAATGCCCGATTTCTGCCTCAGTCTAGGGTTAGGCTTAGGGCTAGGGTTAGGGTTATGCCTAGGGTTAGGGTTCAGAAAACCACAAAGCCAGGAGCTCCAGGGATACTCACCATGCAAAAGGCAGGCCAAGTTGAGCGTAGCACATCCAAATCCCCTCTCCCTCTTCGTCATTCTGCTCGGAACTCACCACAGCCCAATGCCAGATTACTGGCTCAGTCTAGGGTTAGGCTTAGGGCTAGGGTTAGGGTTATGCCTAGGGTTAGGGTTCACAAAACCACAAAGCCAGGAGCTCCAGGGATACTCCCCATGCAAAAGGCAGGCCAAGTTGAGCGTAGCACATCCAAATCCCCTCTCCCTCTTCGTCATTCTGCTCGGAACTCACCACAGCCCAATGCCCGATTTCTGCCTCAGTCTAGGGTTAGGCTTAGGGCTAGGATTAGGGTTATGCTTAGGGTTAGGGTTCAGAAAACCACAAAGCCAGGAGCTCCAGGGGTACTCACCATGCAAAAGGCAGGCCAAGTTGAGCGTAGCACATCCAAATCCCCTCTCCCTCTTCGTCATTCTGCTCGGAACTCCCCACAGCCCAATGCCCGATTTCTGCCTCAGTCTAGGGTTCGGCTTAGGGCTAGGGTTAGGGTTATGCCTAGGGTTAGGGTTCACAAAACCACAAAGCCAGGAGCTCCAGGGACACTCCCCATGCAAAAGGCAGGCCAAGTTGAGCATAGCACATCCAAATCCTTGCTCCCTCTTCATCATTCTGCTCGGAACTCACCACAGCCCCATGCCCGATTTCTGCCTCAGTCTAGGGTTAGGTTTAGGGCTAGGGTTAGGGTTATGCCTAGGGTTAGGGTTCACAAAACCACAAAGCCAGGAGCTCCAGGGATACTCACCATGCAAAAGGCAGGCCAAGTTGAGCGTAGCACATCCAAATCCTTGCTCCCTCTTCGTCATTCTGCTCGGAACTCCCCACAGCCCAATGCCCGATTTCTGCCTCAGTCTACGGTTAGGCTTAGGGCTAGGGTTAGGGTTATGCCTAGGGTTAGGGTTCACAAAACCACAAAGCCAGGAGCTCCAGGGATACTCCCCATGCAAAAGGCAGGCCAAGTTGAGCGTAGCACATCCAAATCCCCTCTCCCTCTTCGTCATTCTGCTCGGAACTCACCACAGCCCAATGCCCGATTTCTGCCTCAGTCTAGGGTTAGGCTTAGGGCTAGGGTTAGGGTTATGCCTAGGGTTAGGGTTATGCCTAGGGTTAGGGTTCACAAAACCACAAAGCCAGGAGCTCCAGGGATACTCCCCATGCAAAAGGCAGGCCAAGTTGAGCGTAGCACATCCAAATCCCCTCTCCCTCTTCGTCATTCTGCTCGGAACTCACCACAGCCCAATGCCCGATTACTGCCTCAGTCTAGGGTTAGGCTTAGGGCTAGGGTTAGGGTTATGCCTAGGGTTAGGGTTCACAAAACCACAAAGCCAGGAGCTCCAGGGATACTCACCATGCAAAAGGCAGGCCAAGTTGAGCGTAGCACATCCAAATCCCCTCTCCCTCTTCGTCATTCTGCTTGGAACTCACCACAGCCCAATGCCCGATTTCTGCCTCAGTCTAGGGTTAGGCTTAGGGCTAGGGTTAGGGTTATGCCTAGGGTTAGGGTTCACAAAACCACAAAGCCAGGAGCTCCAGGGATACTCACCATGCAAAAGGCAGGCCAAGTTGAGCGTAGCACATCCAAATCCCCTCTCCCTCTTCGTCATTCTGCTCGGAACTCACCACAGCCCAATGCCCGATTTCTGCCTCAGTCTAGGGTTAGGCTTAGGGCTAGGGTTAGGGTTATGCCTAGGGTTAGGGTTCACAAAACCACAAAGCCAGGAGCTCCAGGGATACTCACCATGCAAAAGGCAGGCCAAGTTGAGCGTAGCACATCCAAATCCTTGCTCCCTCTTTGTCATTCTGCTCGGAACACACCACAGCCCCATGCCCGATTTCTGCCTCAGTCTAGGGTTAGGCTTAGGGCTAGGGTTAGGGTTATGCCTAGGGTTAGGGTTCACAAAACCACAAAGCCAGGAGCTCCAGGGATACTCCCCATGCAAAAGGCAGGCCAAGTTGAGCGCAGCCAATCCAAATCCTTGCTCCCTCTTCGTCATTCTGCTCGGAACTCCCCACAGCCCAATGCCCGATTTCTGCCTCAGTCTAGGGTTAGGCTTAGGGCTAGGGTTAGGGTTATGCCTAGGGTTAGGGTTCAGAAAACAACAAAGCCAGGAGCTCCAGGGATACTCACCATGCAAAAGGCAGGCCAAGTTGAGCGTAGCACATCCAAATCCCCTCTCCCTCTTCGTCATTCTGCTCGGAACTTCCCACAGCCCAATGCCCGATTTCTGCCTCAGTCTACGGTTAAGCTTAGGGCTAGGGTTAGGGTTATGCCTAGGGTTAGGGTTCACAAAACCACAAAGCCAGGAGCTCCAGGGATACTCCCCATGCAAAAGGCAGGCCAAGTTGAGCGTAGCACATCCAAATCCCCTCTCCCTCTTCGTCATTCTGCTCGGAACTCACCACAGCCCAATGCCCGATTTCTGCCTCAGTCTAGGGTTAGGCTTAGGGCTAGGAGTAGGGTTATGCTTAGGGTTAGGGTTCAGAAAACCACAAAGCCAGGAGCTCCAGGGGTACTCACCATGCAAAAGGCAGGCCAAGTTGAGCGTAGCACATCCAAATCCCCTCTCCCTCTTCGTCATTCTGCTCGGAACTCCCCACAGCCCAATGCCCGATTTCTGCCTCAGTCTCGGGTTCGGCTTAGGGCTCGGGTTAGGGTTATGCCTAGGGTTAGGGTTCACAAAACCACAAAGCCAGGAGCTCCAGGGATACTCACCATGCAAAAGGCAGGCCAAGTTGAGCATAGCACATCCAAATCCTTGCTCCCTCTTCATCATTCTGCTCGGAACTCACCACAGCCCCATGCCCGATTTCTGCCTCAGTCTAGGGTTAGGTTTAGGGCTAGGGTTAGGGTTATGCCTAGGGTTAGGGTTCAGAAAACCACAAAGCCAGGAGCTCCAGGGATACTCCCCATGCAAAAGGCAGGCCAAGTTGAGCGTAGCACATCCAAATCCTTGCTCCCTCTTCGTCATTCTGCTCGGAACTCCCCACAGCCCAATGCCCGATTTCTGCCTCAGTCTACGGTTAGGCTTAGGGCTAGGGTTAGGGTTATGGCTAGGGTTAGGGTTCAGAAAACCACAAAGCCAGGAGCTCCAGGGATACTCACCATGCAAAAGGCAGGCCAAGTTGAGCGTAGCACATCCAAATCCTTGCTCCCTCTACGTCATTCTGCTCGGAACTCACCACAGCCCAATGCACGATTACTGGCTCAGTCTAGGGTTAGGCTTAGGGCTAGGGTTAGGGTTATGCCTAGGGTTATGGTTCACAAAACCACAAAGCCAGGAGCTCCAGGGATACTCACCATGCAAAAGGCAGGCCAAGTTGAGCGTAGCACATCCAAATCCCCGCTCCCTCTTCGTCATTCTGCTCGGAACTCACCACAGCCCAATGCCCGATTTCTGCCTCAGTCTAGGGTTAGGCTTAGGGCTAGGGTTAGGGTTATGCCTAGGGTTAGGGTTCACAAAACCACAAAGCCAGGAGCTCCAGGGATACTCACCATGCAAAAGGCAGGCCAAGTTGAGCGTAGCACATCCAAATCCTTGCTCCCTCTTTGTCATTCTGCTCAGAACTTCCCACAGCCCAATGCCCGATTACTGGCTCAGTCTAGGGTTAGGCTTAGGGCTAGGGTTAGGGTTATGCCTAGGGTTAGGGTTCACAAAACCACAAAGCCAGGAGCTCCAGGGACACTGATCATGCGAAAGGCAGGCCAAGTTAAGCACGGCACATCCAAAACCTTGCTCCCTCTTCTTCTTTCTGCAAGGGTTAGGGTTAGGGGCTCGGGTTAGTGTTAGGGGTTAGGGTTAGGGGTAGGGTTAGGGTTAGGGTTTTGACTAGGGTTAGGATTGAGAAAACGACAAAGCCAGGGGACCCAGGCACACTAAGCATGCAAAAGGCAGGCCAAGTTGAGCGTAGCACATCCAAATCCCCTCTCCCTCTTCGTCATTCTGCTCGGAATTCACCACAGCCCAATGCCCGATTTCTGCCTCAGTCTAGGGTTAGGCTTAGGGCTAGGGTTAGGGTTATGCCTAGGGTTAGGGTTCAGAAAACCACAAAGCCAGGAGCTCCAGGGATACTCACCATGCAAAAGGCAGGCCAAGTTGAGCGCAGCCAATCCAAATCCTTGCTCCCTCTTCGTCATTCTGCTCGGAACTCCCCACAGCCCAATGCCCGATTTCTGCCTCAGTCTAGGGTTAGGCTTAGGGCTAGGGTTAGGGTTATGCCTAGGGTTAGGGTTCAGAAAACCACAAAGCCAGGAGCTCCAGGGATACTCACCATGCAAAAGGCAGGCCAAGTTGAGCGTAGCACATCCAAATCCCCTCTCCCTCTTCGTCATTCTGCTCGGAACTTCCCACAGCCCAATGCCCGATTTCTGCCTCAGTCTACGGTTAAGCTTAGGGCTAGGGTTAGGGTTATGCCTAGGGTTAGGGTTCAGAAAACCACAAAGCCAGGAGCTCCAGGGATACTCCCCATGTAAAAGGCAGGCCAAGTTGAGCGTAGCACATCCAAATCCCCTCTCCCTCTTCGTCATTCTGCTCGGAACTCACCACAGCCCAATGCCCGATTTCTGCCTCAGTCTAGGGTTAGGCTTAGGGCTAGGATTAGGGTTATGCTTAGGGTTAGGGTTCAGAAAACCACAAAGCCAGGAGCTCCAGGGGTACTCACCATGCAAAAGGCAGGCCAAGTTGAGCGTAGCACATCCAAATCCCCTCTCCCTCTTCGTCATTCTGCTCGGAACTCCCCACAGCCCAATGCACGATTTCTGCCTCAGTCTAGGGTTCGGCTTAGGGCTAGGGTTAGGGTTATGCCTAGGGTTAGGGTTCACAAAACCACAAAGCCAGGAGCTCCAGGGACACTCCCCATGCAAAAGGCAGGCCAAGTTGAGCATAGCACATCCAAATCCTTGCTCCCTCTTCATCATTCTGCTCGGAACTCACCACAGCCCCATGCCCGATTTCTGCCTCAGTCTAGGGTTAGGTTTAGGGCTAGGGTTAGGGTTATGCCTAGGGTTAGGGTTCAGAAAACCACAAAGCCAGGAGCTCCAGGGATACTCCCCATGCAAAAGGCAGGCCAAGTTGAGCGTAGCACATCCAAATCCTTGCTCCCTCTTCGTCATTCTGCTCGCAACTCCCCACAGCCCAATGCCCGATTTCTGCCTCAGTCTACGGTTAGGCTTAGGGCTAGGGTTAGGGTTATGCCTAGGGTTAGGGTTCACAAAACCACAAAGCCAGGAGCTCCAGGGATACTCCCCATGCAAAAGGCAGGCCAAGTTGAGCGTAGCACATCCAAATCCCCTCTCCCTCTTCGTCATTCTGCTCGGAACTCACCACAGCCCAATGCCCGATTTCTGCCTCAGTCTAGGGTTAGGCTTAGGGCTAGGGTTAGGGTTATGCCTAGGGTTAGGGTTATGCCTAGGGTTAGGGTTCACAAAACCACAAAGCCAGGAGCTCCTGGGATACTCACCATGCAAAAGGCAGGCCAAGTTGAGCGTAGCACATCCAAATCCCCTCTCCCTCTTCGTCATTCTGCTCGGAACTCACCACAGCCCAATGCCCGATTACTGCCTCAGTCTAGGGTTAGGCTTAGGGCTAGGGTTAGGGTTATGCCTAGGGTTAGGGTTCACAAAACCACAAAGCCAGGAGCTCCAGGGATACTCACCATGCAAAAGGCAGGCCAAGTTGAGCGTAGCACATCCAAATCCCCTCTCCCTCTTCGTCATTCTGCTCGGAACTCACCACAGCCCAATGCCCGATTTCTGCCTCAGTCTAGGGTTAGGCTTAGGGCTAGGGTTAGGGTTATGCCTAGGGTTAGGGTTCACAAAACCACAAAGCCAGGAGCTCCAGGGATACTCCCCATGCAAAAGGCAGGCCAAGTTGAGCGTAGCACATCCAAATCCCCTCTCCCTCTTCGTCATTCTGCTCGGAACTCACCACAGCCCAATGCCCGATTTCTGCCTCAGTCTAGGGTTAGGCTTAGGGCTAGGGTTAGGGTTATGCCTAGGGTTAGGGTTCACAAAACCACAAAGCCAGGAGCTCCAGGGATACTCCCCATGCAAAAGGCAGGCCAAGTTGAGCGCAGCCAATCCAAATCCTTGCTCCCTCTTCGTCATTCTGCTCGGAACTCCCCACAGCCCAATGCCTGATTTCTGCCTCAGTCTAGGGTTAGGCTTAGGGCTAGGGTTAGGGTTATGCCTAGGGTTAGGGTTCAGAAAACAACAAAGCCAGGAGCTCCAGGGATACTCACCATGCAAAAGGCAGGCCAAGTTGAGCGTAGCACATCCAAATCCCCTCTCCCTCTTCGTCATTCTGCTCGGAACTCACCACAGCCCAATGCCCGATTACTGGCTCAGTCTAGGGTTAGGCTTAGGGCTAGGGTTAGGGTTATGCCTAGGGTTAGGGTTCACAAAACCACAAAGCCAGGAGCTCCAGGGATACTCCCCATGCAAAAGGCAGGCCAAGTTGAGCGTAGCACATCCAAATCCCCTCTCCCTCTTCGTCATTCTGCTCGGAACTCACCACAGCCCAATGCCCGATTTCTGCCTCAGTCTAGGGTTAGGCTTAGGGCTAGGATTAGGGTTATGCTTAGGGTTAGGGTTCAGAAAACCACAAAGCCAGGAGCTCCAGGGGTACTCACCATGCAAAAGGCAGGCCAAGTTGAGCGTAGCACATCCAAATCCCCTCTCCCTCTTCGTCATTCTGCTCGGAACTCCCCACAGCCCAATGCCCGATTTCTGCCTCAGTCTCGGGTTCGGCTTAGGGCTCGGGTTAGGGTTATGCCTAGGGTTAGGGTTCACAAAACCACAAAGCCAGGAGCTCCAGGGATACTCCCCATGCAAAAGGCAGGCCAAGTTGAGCATAGCACATCCAAATCCTTGCTCCCTCTTCATCATTCTGCTCGGAACTCACCACAGCCCAATGCCCGATTTCTGCCTCAGTCTAGGGTTAGGTTTAGGGCTAGGGTTAGGGTTATGCCTAGGGTTAGGGTTCACAAAACCACAAAGCCAGGAGCTCCAGGGATACTCCCCATGCAAAAGGCAGGCCAAGTTGAGCGTAGCACATCCAAATCCTTGCTCCCTCTTCGTCATTCTGCTCGGAACTCCCCACAGCCCAATGCCCGATTTCTGCCTCAGTCTACGGTTAGGCTTAGGGCTAGGGTTAGGGTTATGCCTAGGGTTAGGGTTCAGAAAGCCACAAAGCCAGGAGCTCCAGGGATACTCCCCATGCAAAAGGCAGGCCAAGTTGAGCGTAGCACATCCAAATCCTTGCTCCCTCTTCGTCATTCTGCTCGGAACTCACCACAGCCCAATGCCCGATTACTGCCTCAGTCTAGGGTTAAGCTTAGGGCTAGGGTTAGGGTTATGGCTAGGGTTAGGGTTCAGAAAACCACAAAGCCAGGAGCTCCAGGGATACTCACCATGCAAAAGGCAGGCCAAGTTGAGCGTAGCACATCCAAATCCTTGCTCCCTCTACGTCATTCTGCTCGGAACTCACCACAGCCCAATGCACGATTACTGGCTCAGTCTAGGGTTAGGCTTAGGGCTAGGGTTAGGGTTATGCCTAGGGTTATGGTTCACAAAACCACAAAGCCAGGAGCTCCAGGGATACTCACCATGCAAAAGGCAGGCCAAGTTGAGCGTAGCACATCCAAATCCCCGCTCCCTCTTCGTCATTCTGCTCGGAACTCACCACAGCCCAATGCCCGATTTCTGCCTCAGTCTAGGGTTAGGCTTAGGGCTAGGGTTAGGGTTATGCCTAGGGTTAGGGTTATGCCTAGGGTTAGGGTTCACAAAACCACAAAGCCAGGAGCTCCAGGGATACTCACCATGCAAAAGGCAGGCCAAGTTGAGCGTAGCACATCCAAATCCCCTCTCCCTCTTCGTCATTCTGCTCGGAACTCACCACAGCCCAATGCCCGATTACTGGCTCAGTCTAGGGTTAGGCTTAGGGCTAGGGTTAGGGTTATGCCTAGGGTTAGGGTTCACAAAACCACAAAGCCAGGAGCTCCAGGGATACTCACCATGCAAAAGGCAGGCCAAGTTGAGCGTAGCACATCCAAATCCTTGCTCCCTCTTCGTCATTCTGCTCGGAACTCACCACAGCCCAATGCCCGATTACTGCCTCAGTCTAGGGTTAGGCTTAGGGCTAGGGTTAGGGTTATGCCTAGGGTTAGGGTTCAGAAAACCACAAAGCCAGGAGCTCCAGGGATACTCACCATGCAAAAGGCAGGCCAAGTTGAGCGTAGCACATCCAAATCCCCTCTCCCTCTTCGTCATTCTGCTCGGAACTTCCCACAGCCCAATGCCAGATTACTGGCTCAGTCTAGGGTTAGGCTTAGGGCTAGGGTTAGGGTTATGCCTAGGGTTAGGGTTCACAAAACCACAAAGCCAGGAGCTCCAGGGATACTCCCCATGCAAAAGGCAGGCCAAGTTGAGCGTAGCACATCCAAATCCTTGCTCCCTCTTTGTCATTCTGCTCAGAACTTCCCACAGCCCAATGCCAGATTACTGGCTCAGTCTAGGGTTAGGCTTAGGGCTAGGGTTAGGGTTATGCCTAGGGTTAGGGTTCAGAAAACCACAAAGCCAGGAGCTCCAGGGACACTGATCATGCGAAAGGCAGGCCAAGTTAAGCACGGCACATCCAAAACCTTGCTCCCTCTTCTTCTTTCTGCAAGGGTTAGGGTTAGGGGCTCGGGTTAGTGTTAGGGGTTAGGGTTAGGGGTAGGGTTAGGGTTAGGGTTTTGACTAGGGTTAGGGTTCACAAAACCACAAAGCCAGGGGACCCAGGCACACTAAGCATGCAAAAGGCAGGCCAAGTTGAGCGTAGCACATCCAAATCCCCTCTCCCTCTTCGTCATTCTGCTCGGAACTCACCACAGCCCAATGCCCGATTTCTGCCTCAGTCTAGGGTTAGGCTTAGGGCTAGGGTTAGGGTTATGCCTAGGGTTAGGGTTCAGAAAACCACAAAGCCAGGAGCTCCAGGGATACTCACCATGCAAAAGGCAGGCCAAGTTGAGTGTAGCACATCCAAATCCTTGCTCCCTCTTCTTCATTCTGCTCGGAACTCACCACGGCCCAATGCCCGATATCTGCCTCAGTCTAGGGTTAGGCTTAGGGCTAGGGTTAGGGTTATGCCTAGGGTTAGGGTTCACAAAACCACAAAGCCAGGAGCTCCAGGGATACTCCCCATGCAAAAGGCAGGCCAAGTTGAGCGTAGCACATCCAAATCCTTGCTCCCTCTTTGTCATTATGCTCGGAACTCACCACAGCCCAATGCCCGATTACTGCCTCAGTCTAGGGTTAGGCTTAGGGCTAGGGTTAGGGTTATGCCTAGGGTTAGGGTTCAGAAAACCACAAAGCCAGGAGCTCCTGGGATACTCACCATGCAAAAGGCAGGCCAAGTTGAGCGTAGCACATCCAAATCCTTGCTCCCTCTTCTTCATTCTGCTCGGAACTCACCACAGCCCAATGCCCGATTACTGGCTCAGTCTATGGTTAGGCTTAGGGCTAGGGTTAGGGTTATGCCTAGGGTTAGGGTTCACAAAACCACAAAGCCAGGAGCTCCAGGGATACTCCCCATGCAAAAGGCAGGCCAAGTTGAGCGTAGCACATCCAAATCCTTGCTCCCTCTTTGTCATTATGCTCGGAACTCACCACAGCCCAATGCCCGATTACTGCCTCAGTCTAGGGTTAGGCTTAGGGCTAGGGTTAGGGTTATGCCTAGGGTTAGGGTTCAGAAAACCACAAAGCCAGGAGCTCCAGGGATACTCCCCATGCAAAAGGCAGGCCAAGTTGAGCGTAGCACATCCAAATCCCCTCTCCCTCTTCGTCATTCTGCTCGGAACTCACCACAGCCCAATGCCCGATTACTGCCTCAGTCTAGGGTTAGGCTTAGGGCTAGGGTTAGGGTTATGCCTAGGGTTAGGGTTCACAAAACCACAAAGCCAGGAGCTCCAGGGATACTCACCATGCAAAAGGCAGGCCAAGTTGAGCGTAGCACATCCAAATCCCCTCTCCCTCTTCGTCATTCTGCTCGGAACTCACCACAGCCCAATGCCCGATTACTGCCTCAGTCTAGGGTTAGGCTTAGGGCTAGGGTTAGGGTTATGCCTAGGGTTAGGGTTCACAAAACCACAAAGCCAGGAGCTCCAGGGATACTCCCCATGCAAAAGGCAGGCCAAGTTGAGCGTAGCACATCCAAATCCTTGCTCCCTCTTCTTCATTCTGCTCAGAACTTCCCACAGCCCAATGCCAGATTACTGGCTCAGTCTAGGGTTGGGCTTAGGGCTAGGGTTAGGGTTATGCCTAGGGTTAGGGTTCACAAAACCACAAAGCCAGGAGCTCCAGGGACACTGATCATGCGAAAGGCAGGCCAAGTTAAGCACGGCACATCCAAAACCTTGCTCCCTCTTCTTCTTTCTGCAAGGGTTAGGGTTAGGGGCTCGGGTTAGTGTTAGGGGTTAGGGTTAGGGGTAGGGTTAGGGTTAGGGTTTTGACTAGGGTTAGGATTGAGAAAACGACAAAGCCAGGGGACCCACGCACACTAAGCATGCAAAAGGCAGGCCAAGTTGAGCGTAGCACATCCAAATCCCCTCTCCCTCTTCGTCATTCTGCTCGGAACTCACCACAGCCCAATGCCCGATTACTGCCTCAGTCTAGGGTTAGGCTTAGGGCTAGGGTTAGGGTTATGCCTAGGGTTAGGGTTCACAAAACCACAAAGCCAGGAGCTCCAGGGATACTCACCATGCAAAAGGCAGGCCAAGTTGAGTGTAGCACATCCAAATCCTTGCTCCCTCTTCTTCATTCTGCTCGGAACTCACCACAGCCCAATGCCCGATATCTGCCTCAGTCTAGGGTTAGGCTTAGGGCTAGGGTTAGGGTTATGCCTAGGGTTATGGTTCACAAAACCACAAAGCCAGGAGCTCCAGGGATACTCACCATGCAAAAGGCAGGCCAAGTTGAGCGTAGCACATCCAAATCCCCGCTCCCTCTTCGTCATTCTGCTCGGAACTCACCACAGCCCAATGCCCGATTTCTGCCTCAGTCTAGGGTTAGGCTTAGGGCTAGGGTTAGGGTTATGCCTAGGGTTAGGGTTATGCCTAGGGTTAGGGTTCACAAAACCACAAAGCCAGGAGCTCCAGGGATACTCACCATGCAAAAGGCAGGCCAAGTTGAGCGTAGCACATCCAAATCCTTGCTCCCTCTTCGTCATTCTGCTCGGAACTCACCACAGCCCAATGCCCGATTACTGCCTCAGTCTAGGGTTAGGCTTAGCGCTAGGGTTAGGGTTATGCCTAGGGTTAGGGTTCACAAAACCACAAAGCCAGGAGCTCCAGGGATACTCACCATGCAAAAGGCAGGCCAAGTTGAGCGTAGCACATCCAAATCCCCTCTCCCTCTTCCTCATTCTGCTCGGAACTTCCCACAGCCCAATGCCAGATTACTGGCTCAGTCTAGGGTTAGGCTTAGGGCTAGGGTTAGGGTTATGCCTAGGGTTAGGGTTCACAAAACCACAAAGCCAGGAGCTCCAGGGATACTCCCCATGCAAAAGGCAGGCCCAGTTGAGCGTAGCACATCCAAATCCTTGCTCCCTCTTTGTCATTCTGCTCAGAACTTCCCACAGCCCAATGCCAGATTACTGGCTCAGTCTAGGGTTAGGCTTAGGGCTAGGGTTAGGGTTATGCCTAGGGTTAGGGTTCACAAAACCACAAAGCCAGGAGCTCCAGGGACACTGATCATGCGAAAGGCAGGCCAAGTTAAGCACGGCACATCCAAAACCTTGCTCCCTCTTCTTCTTTCTGCAAGGGTTAGGGTTAGGGGCTCGGGTTAGTGTTAGGGGTTAGGGTTAGGGGTATGGTTAGGGTTAGGGTTTTGACTAGGGTTAGGATTGAGAAAACGACAAAGCCAGGGGACCCACGCACACTAAGCATGCAAAAGGCAGGCCAAGTTGAGCGTAGCACATCCAAATCCCCTCTCCCTCTTCGTCATTCTGCTCGGAACTCACCACAGCCCAATGCCCGATTTCTGCCTCAGTCTAGGGTTAGGCTTAGGGCTAGGGTTAGGGTTATGCCTAGGGTTAGGGTTCAGAAAACCACAAAGCCAGGAGCTCCAGGGATACTCACCATGCAAAAGGCAGGCCAAGTTGAGTGTAGCACATCCAAATCCTTGCTCCCTCTTCTTCATTCTGCTCGGAACTCACCACGGCCCAATGCCCGATATCTGCCTCAGTCTAGGGTTAGGCTTAGGGCTAGGGTTAGGGTTATGCCTAGGGTTAGGGTTCACAAAACCACAAAGCCAGGAACTCCAGGGATACTCCCCATGCAAAAGGCAGGCCAAGTTGAGCATAGCACATCCAAATCCTTGCTCCCTCTTCGTCATTCTGCTCGGAACTCACCACAGCCCAATGCCCGATTACTGCCTCAGTCTAGGGTTAGGCTTAGGGCTAGGGTTAGGGTTATGCCTAGGGTTAGGGTTCACAAAACCACAAAGCCAGGAGCTCCTGGGATACTCACCATGCAAAAGGCAGGCCAAGTTGAGCGTAGCACATCCAAATCCTTGCTCCCTCTTCTTCATTCTGCTCGGAACTCACCACAGCCCAATGCCCGATTACTGGCTCAGTCTATGGTTAGGCTTAGGGCTAGGGTTAGGGTTATGCCTAGGGTTAGGGTTCAGAAAACCACAAAGCCAGGAGCTCCAGGGATACTCACCATGCAAAAGGCAGGCCAAGTTGAGCGTAGCACATCCAAATCCTTGCTCCCTCTTCGTCATTATGCTCGGAACTCACCACAGCCCAATGCCCGATTACTGCCTCAGTCTAGGGTTAGGCTTAGGGCTAGGGTTAGGGTTATGCCTAGGGTTAGGGTTCAGAAAACCACAAAGCCAGGAGCTCCAGGGATACTCACCATGCAAAAGGCAGGCCAAGTTGAGCGTAGCACATCCAAATCCCCTCTCCCTCTTCGTCATTCTGCTCGGAACTCACCACAGCCCAATGCCCGATTACTGCCTCAGTCTAGGGTTAGGCTTAGGGCTAGGGTTAGGGTTATGCCTAGGGTTAGGGTTCACAAAACCACAAAGCCAGGAGCTCCAGGGATACTCACCATGCAAAAGGCAGGCCAAGTTGAGCGTAGCACATCCAAATCCCCTCTCCCTCTTTGTCATTCTGCTCGGAACTCACCACAGCCCAATGCCCGATTACTGCCTCAGTCTAGGGTTAGGCTTAGGGCTAGGGTTAGGGTTATGCCTAGGGTTAGGGTTCACAAAACCACAAAGCCAGGAGCTCCAGGGATACTCCCCATGCAAAAGGCAGGCCAAGTTGAGCGTAGCACATCCAAATCCTTGCTCCCTCTTTGTCATTCTGCTCAGAACTTCCCACAGCCCAATGCCAGATTACTGGCTCAGTCTAGGGTTAGGCTTAGGGCTAGGGTTAGGGTTATGCCTAGGGTTAGGGTTCACAAAACCACAAAGCCAGGAGCTCCAGGGACACTGATCATGCGAAAGGCAGGCCAAGTTAAGCACGGCACATCCAAAACCTTGCTCCCTCTTCTTCTTTCTGCAAGGGTTAGGGTTAGGGGCTCGGGTTAGTGTTAGGGGTTAGGGTTAGGGGTAGGGTTAGGGTTAGGGTTTTGACTAGGGTTAGGATTGAGAAAACGACAAAGCCAGGGGACCCACGCACACTAAGCATGCGAAAGGCAGGCCAAGTTGAGCGTAGCACATCCAAATCCCCTCTCCCTCTTCGTCATTCTGCTCGGAACTCACCACAGCCCAATGCCCGATTACTGCCTCAGTCTACGGTTAGGCTTAGGGCTAGGGTTAGGGTTATGCCTAGGGTTAGGGTTCAGAAAACCACAAAGCCAGGAGCTCCAGGGATACTCCCCATGCAAAAGGCAGGCCAAGTTGAGCGTAGCACATCCAAATCCCCTCTCCCTCTTCTTCATTCTGCTCGGAACTCACCACAGCCCAATGCCCGATATCTGCCTCAGTCTAGGGTTAGGCTTAGGGCTAGGGTTAGGGTTATGCCTAGGGTTAGGGTTCACAAAACCACAAAGCCAGGAGCTCCAGGGATACTCACCATGCAAAAGGCAGGCCAAGTTGAGCGTAGCACATCCAAATCCCCTCTCCCTCTTCGTCATTCTGCTCGGAACTCCCCACAGCCCAATGCCCGATTTCTGCCTCAGTCTAGGGTTCGGCTTAGGGCTAGGGTTAGGGTTATGCCTAGGGTTAGGGTTCACAAAACCACAAAGCCAGGAGCTCCAGGGATACTCCCCATGCAAAAGGCAGGCCAAGTTGAGCGTAGCACATCCAAATCCTTGCTCCCTCTTCGTCATTCTGCTCGGAACTCCCCACAGCCCCATGCCCGATTTCTGCCTCAGTCTAGGGTTAGGCTTAGGGCTAGGGTTAGGGTTATGCCTAGGGTTAGGGTTCACAAAACCACAAAGCCAGGAGCTCCAGGGACACTGATCATGCGAAAGGCAGGCCAAGTTAAGCACGGCACATCCAAAACCTTGCTCCCTCTTCTTCTTTCTGCAAGGGTTAGGGTTAGGGGCTCGGGTTAGTGTTAGGGGTTAGGGTTAGGGGTAGGGTTAGGGTTAGGGTTTTGACTAGGGTTAGGATTGAGAAAACGACAAAGCCAGGGGACCCAGGCACACTAAGCATGCAAAAGGCAGGCCAAGTTGAGCGTAGCACATCCAAATCCCCTCTCCCTTTTCGTCATTCTGCTCGGAACTCACCACAGCCCAATGCCCGATTTCTGCCTCAGTCTAGGGTTAGGCTTAGGGCTAGGGTTAGGGTTATGCCTAGGGTTAGGGTTCAGAAAACCACAAAGCCAGGAGCTCCAGGGATACTCACCATGCAAAAGGCAGGCCAAGTTGAGCGTAGCACATCCAAATCATTGCTCCCTCTTTGTCATTCTGCTCGGAACTCACCACAGCCCCATGCTCGATTTCTGCCTCAGTCTAGGGTTAGGCTTAGGGCTAGGGTTAGGGTTATGCCTAGGGTTAGGGTTCAGAAAACCACAAAGCCAGGAGCTCCAGGGATACTCCCCATGCAAAAGGCAGGCCAAGTTGAGCGCAGCCAATCCAAATCCTTGCTCCCTCTTCGTCATTCTGCTCGGAACTCCCCACAGCCCAATGCCCGATTTCTGCCTCAGTCTAGGGTTAGGCTTAGGGCTAGGGTTAGGGTTATGCCTAGGGTTAGGGTTCAGAAAACCACAAAGCCAGGAGCTCCAGGGATACTCCCCATGCAAAAGGCAGGCCAAGTTGAGCGCAGCCAATCCAAATCCTTGCTCCCTCTTCGTCATTCTGCTCGGAACTCCCCACAGCCCAATGCCCGATTTCTGCCTCAGTCTAGGGTTAGGCTTAGGGCTAGGGTTAGGGTTATGCCTAGGGTTAGGGTTCACAAAACCACAAAGCCAGGAGCTCCAGGGATACTCACCATGCAAAAGGCAGGCCAAGTTGAGCGTAGCACATCCAAATCCCCTCTCCCTCTTTGTCATTCTCCTCGGAACTCCCCACAGCCCAATGCCCGATTACTGGCTCAGTCTAGGGTTAGGCTTAGGGCTAGGGTTAGGGTTATGCCTAGGGTTAGGGTTCACAAAACCACAAAGCCAGGAGCTCCAGGGATACTCCCCATGCAAAAGGCAGGCCAAGTTGAGCGTAGCACATCCAAATCCTTGCTCCCTCTTTGTCATTCTGCTCAGAACTTCCCACAGCCCAATGCCAGATTACTGGCTCAGTCTAGGGTTAGGCTTAGGGCTAGGGTTAGGGTTATGCCTAGGGTTAGGGTTCACAAAACCACAAAGCCAGGAGCTCCAGGGACACTGATCATGCGAAAGGCAGGCCAAGTTAAGCACGGCACATCCAAAACCTTGCTCCCTCTTCTTCTTTCTGCAAGGGTTAGGGTTAGGGGCTCGGGTTAGTGTTAGGGGTTAGGGTTAGGGGTAGGGTTAGGGTTAGGGTTTTGACTAGGGTTAGGATTGAGAAAACCACAAAGCCAGGGGACCCACGCACACTAAGCATGCAAAAGGCAGGCCAAGTTGAGCGTAGCACATCCAAATCCCCTCTCCCTCTTCATCATTCTGCTCGGAACTCACCACAGCCCAATGCCCGATTACTGCCTCAGTCTACGGTTAGGCTTAGGGCTAGGGTTAGGGTTATGCCTAGGGTTAGGGTTCACAAAACCACAAAGCCAGGAGCTCCAGGGATACTCACCATGCAAAAGGCAGGCCAAGTTGAGCGTAGCACATCCAAATCCCCTCTCCCTCTTCGTCATTCTGCTCGGAACTCACCACAGCCCAATGCCCGATTTCTGCCTCAGTCTAGGGTTAGGCTTAGGGCTAGGGTTAGGGTTATGCCTAGGGTTAGGGTTCACAAAACAACAAAGCCAGGAGCTCCAGGGATACTCACCATGCAAAAGGCAGGCCAAGTTGAGCGTAGCACATCCAAATCCCCTCTCCCTCTTCGTCATTCTGCTCGGAACTCCCCACAGCCCAATGCCCGATTTCTGCCTCAGTCTAGGGTTCGGCTTAGGGCTCGGGTTAGGGTTATGCCTAGGGTTAGGGTTCACAAAACCACAAAGCCAGGAGCTCCAGGGATACTCCCCATGCAAAAGGCAGGCCAAGTTGAGCATAGCACATCCAAATCCTTGCTCCCTCTTCATCATTCTGCTCGGAACTCACCACAGCCCCATGCCCGATTTCTGCCTCAGTCTAGGGTTAGGTTTAGGGCTAGGGTTAGGGTTATGCCTAGGGTTAGGGTTCAGAAAACCACAAAGCCAGGAGCTCCAGGGATACTCCCCATGCAAAAGGCAGGCCAAGTTGAGCGCAGCCAATCCAAATCCTTGCTCCCTCTTCGTCATTCTGCTCGGAACTCCCCACAGCCCAATGCCCGATTTCTGCCTCAGTCTACGGTTAGGCTTAGGGCTAGGGTTAGGGTTAGGGTTATGCCTAGGGTTAGGGTTCAGAAAGCCACAAAGCCAGGAGCTCCAGGGATACTCCCCATGCAAAAGGCAGGCCAAGTTGAGCGTAGCACATCCAAATCCTTGCTCCCTCTTTGTCATTCTGCTCGGAACTCACCACAGCCCAATGCCCGATTACTGCCTCAGTCTAGGGTTAAGCTTAGGGCTAGGGTTAGGGTTATGGCTAGGGTTAGGGTTCAGAAAACCACAAAGCCAGGAGCTCCAGGGATACTCACCATGCAAAAGGCAGGCCAAGTTGAGCGTAGCACATCCAAATCCTTGCTCCCTCTACGTCATTCTGCTCGGAACTCACCACAGCCCAATGCACGATTACTGGCTCAGTCTAGGGTTAGGCTTAGGGCTAGGGTTAGGGTTATGCCTAGGGTTATGGTTCACAAAACCACAAAGCCAGGAGCTCCAGGGATACTCACCATGCAAAAGGCAGGCCAAGTTGAGCGTAGCACATCCAAATCCCCGCTCCCTCTTCGTCATTCTGCTCGGAACTCACCACAGCCCAATGCCCGATTTCTGCCTCAGTCTAGGGTTAGGCTTAGGGCTAGGGTTAGGGTTATGCCTAGGGTTAGGGTTATGCCTAGGGTTAGGGTTCACAAAACCACAAAGCCAGGAGCTCCAGGGATACTCACCATGCAAAAGGCAGGCCAAGTTGAGCGTAGCACATCCAAATCCCCTCTCCCTCTTCGTCATTCTGCTCGGAACTCACCACAGCCCAATGCCCGATTTCTGCCTCAGTCTAGGGTTAGGCTTAGGGCTAGGGTTAGGGTTATGCCTAGGGTTAGGGTTATGCCTAGGGTTAGGGTTCACAAAACCACAAAGCCAGGAGCTCCAGGGATACTCACCATGCAAAAGGCAGGCCAAGTTGAGCGTAGCACATCCAAATCCCCTCTCCCTCTTCGTCATTCTGCTCGGAACTCACCACAGCCCAATGCCCGATTACTGCCTCAGTCTAGGGTTAGGCTTAGGGCTAGGGTTAGGGTTATGCCTAGGGTTAGGGTTCACAAAACCACAAAGCCAGGAGCTCCAGGGATACTCACCATGCAAAAGGCAGGCCAAGTTGAGCGTAGCACATCCAAATCCCCTCTCCCTCTTCGTCATTCTGCTCGGAACTCACCACAGCCCAATGCCCGATTTCTGCCTCAGTCTAGGGTTAGGCTTAGGGCTAGGGTTAGGGTTATGCCTAGGGTTAGGGTTCACAAAACAACAAAGCCAGGAGCTCCAGGGATACTCACCATGCAAAAGGCAGGCCAAGTTGAGCGTAGCACATCCAAATCCCCTCTCCCTCTTCGTCATTCTGCTCGGAACTCCCCACAGCCCAATGCCCGATTTCTGCCTCAGTCTAGGGTTCGGCTTAGGGCTCGGGTTAGGGTTATGCCTAGGGTTAGGGTTCACAAAACCACAAAGCCAGGAGCTCCAGGGATACTCCCCATGCAAAAGGCAGGCCAAGTTGAGCGCAGCCAATCCAAATCCTTGCTCCCTCTTCGTCATTCTGCTCGGAACTCCCCACAGCCCAATGCCCGATTTCTGCCTCAGTCTACGGTTAGGCTTAGGGCTAGGGTTAGGGTTATGCCTAGGGTTAGGGTTCAGAAAGCCACAAAGCCAGGAGCTCCAGGGATACTCCCCATGCAAAAGGCAGGCCAAGTTGAGCGTAGCACATCCAAATCCTTGCTCCCTCTTTGTCATTCTGCTCGGAACTCACCACAGCCCAATGCCCGATTACTGCCTCAGTCTAGGGTTAAGCTTAGGGCTAGGGTTAGGGTTATGGCTAGGGTTAGGGTTCAGAAAACCACAAAGCCAGGAGCTCCAGGGATACTCACCATGCAAAAGGCAGGCCAAGTTGAGCGTAGCACATCCAAATCCTTGCTCCCTCTACGTCATTCTGCTCGGAACTCACCACAGCCCAATGCACGATTACTGGCTCAGTCTAGGGTTAGGCTTAGGGCTAGGGTTAGGGTTATGCCTAGGGTTATGGTTCACAAAACCACAAAGCCAGGAGCTCCAGGGATACTCACCATGCAAAAGGCAGGCCAAGTTGAGCGTAGCACATCCAAATCCCCGCTCCCTCTTCGTCATTCTGCTCGGAACTCACCACAGCCCAATGCCCGATTTCTGCCTCAGTCTAGGGTTAGGCTTAGGGCTAGGGTTAGGCTTAGGGCTAGGGTTAGGGTTATGCCTAGGGTTAGGGTTCACAAAACCACAAAGCCAGGAGCTCCAGGGATACTCACCATGCAAAAGGCAGGCCAAGTTGAGCGTAGCACATCCAAATCCCCTCTCCCTCTTCGTCATTCTGCTCGGAACTCACCACAGCCCAATGCCCGATTACTGGCTCAGTCTAGGGTTAGGCTTAGGGCTAGGGTTAGGGTTATGCCTAGGGTTAGGGTTCACAAAACCACAAAGCCAGGAGCTCCAGGGATACTCACCATGCAAAAGGCAGGCCAAGTTGAGCGTAGCACATCCAAATCCTTGCTCCCTCTTCGTCATTCTGCTCGGAACTCACCACAGCCCAATGCCCGATTACTGCCTCAGTCTAGGGTTAGGCTTAGGGCTAGGGTTAGGGTTATGCCTAGGGTTAGGGTTCACAAAACCACAAAGCCAGGAGCTCCAGGGATACTCCCCATGCAAAAGGCAGGCCAAGTTGAGCGTAGCACATCCAAATCCTTGCTCCCTCTTTGTCATTCTGCTCAGAACTTCCCACAGCCCAATGCCAGATTACTGGCTCAGTCTAGGGTTAGGCTTAGGGTTAGGGTTAGGGTTATGCCTAGGGTTAGGGTTCAGAAAACCACAAAGCCAGGCGCTCCAGGGACACTGATCATGCGAAAGGCAGGCCAAGTTAAGCACGGCACATCCAAAACCTTGCTCCCTCTTCTTTCTGCAAGGGTTAGGGTTAGGGGCTCGGGTTAGTGTTAGGGGTTAGGGTTAGGGGTAGGGTTAGGGTTAGGGTTTTGACTAGGGTTAGGATTGAGAAAACGACAAAGCCAGGGGACCCAGGCACACTAAGCATGCAAAAGGCAGGCCAAGTTGAGCGTAGCACATCCAAATCCCCTCTCCCTCTTCGTCATTCTGCTCGGAACTCACCACAGCCCAATGCCCGATTTCTGCCTCAGTCTAGGGTTAGGCTTAGGGCTAGGGTTAGGGTTATGCCTAGGGTTAGGGTTCAGAAAACCACAAAGCCAGGAGCTCCAGGGATACTCACCATGCAAAAGGCAGGCCAAGTTGAGTGTAGCACATCCAAATCCTTGCTCCCTCTTCTTCATTCTGCTCGGAACTCACCACGGCCCAATGCCCGATATCTGCCTCAGTCTAGGGTTAGGCTTAGGGCTAGGGTTAGGGTTATGCCTAGGGTTAGGGTTCACAAAACCACAAAGCCAGGAGCTCCAGGGATACTCACCATGCAAAAGGCAGGCCAAGTTGAGCGTAGCACATCCAAATCCTTGCTCCCTCTTTGTCATTATGCTCGGAACTCACCACAGCCCAATGCCCGATTACTGCCTCAGTCTAGGGTTAGGCTTAGGGCTAGGGTTAGGGTTATGCCTAGGGTTAGGGTTCAGAAAACCACAAAGCCAGGAGCTCCTGGGATACTCACCATGCAAAAGGCAGGCCAAGTTGAGCGTAGCACATCCAAATCCTTGCTCCCTCTTCTTCATTCTGCTCGGAACTCACCACAGCCCAATGCCCGATTACTGGCTCAGTCTATGGTTAGGCTTAGGGCTAGGGTTAGGGTTATGCCTAGGGTTAGGGTTCAGAAAACCACAAAGCCAGGAGCTCCAGGGATACTCACCATGCAAAAGGCAGGCCAAGTTGAGCGTAGCACATCCAAATCCCCTCTCCCTCTTCGTCATTCTGCTCGGAACTCACCACAGCCCAATGCCCGATTACTGCCTCAGTCTAGGGTTAGGCTTAGGGCTAGGGTTAGGGTTATGCCTAGGGTTAGGGTTCACAAAACCACAAAGCCAGGAGCTCCAGGGATACTCACCATGCAAAAGGCAGGCCAAGTTGAGCGTAGCACATCCAAATCCCCTCTCCCTCTTCGTCATTCTGCTCGGAACTCACCACAGCCCAATGCCCGATTACTGCCTCAGTCTAGGGTTAGGCTTAGGGCTAGGGTTAGGGTTATGCCTAGGGTTAGGGTTCACAAAACCACAAAGCCAGGAGCTCCTGGGATACTCACCATGCAAAAGGCAGGCCAAGTTGAGCGTAGCACATCCAAATCCTTGCTCCCTCTTTGTCATTCTGCTCAGAACTTCCCACAGCCCAATGCCAGATTACTGGCTCAGTCTAGGGTTGGGCTTAGGGCTAGGGTTAGGGTTATGCCTAGGGTTAGGGTTCACAAAACCACAAAGCCAGGAGCTCCAGGGACACTGATCATGCGAAAGGCAGGCCAAGTTAAGCACGGCACATCCAAAACCTTGCTCCCTCTTCTTCTTTCTGCAAGGGTTAGGGTTAGGGGCTCGGGTTAGTGTTAGGGGTTAGGGTTAGGGGTAGGGTTAGGGTTAGGGTTTTGACTAGGGTTAGGATTGAGAAAACGACAAAGCCAGGGGACCCACGCACACTAAGCATGCAAAAGGCAGGCCAAGTTGAGCGTAGCACATCCAAATCCCCTCTCCCTCTTCGTCATTCTGCTCGGAACTCACCACAGCCCAATGCCCGATTACTGCCTCAGTCTAGGGTTAGGCTTAGGGCTAGGGTTAGGGTTATGCCTAGGGTTAGGGTTCACAAAACCACAAAGCCAGGAGCTCCAGGGATACTCACCATGCAAAAGGCAGGCCAAGTTGAGTGTAGCACATCCAAATCCTTGCTCCCTCTTCTTCATTCTGCTCGGAACTCACCACAGCCCAATGCCCGATTACTGCCTCAGTCTAGGGTTAGGCTTAGGGCTAGGGTTAGGGTTATGCCTAGGGTTATGGTTCACAAAACCACAAAGCCAGGAGCTCCAGGGATACTCACCATGCAAAAGGCAGGCCAAGTTGAGCGTAGCACATCCAAATCCCCGCTCCCTCTTCGTCATTCTGCTCGGAACTCACCACAGCCCAATGCCCGATTTCTGCCTCAGTCTAGGGTTAGGCTTAGGGCTAGGGTTAGGGTTATGCCTAGGGTTAGGGTTATGCCTAGGGTTAGGGTTCACAAAACCACAAAGCCAGGAGCTCCAGGGATACTCACCATGCAAAAGGCAGGCCAAGTTGAGCGTAGCACATCCAAATCCCCTCTCCCTCTTCGTCATTCTGCTCGGAACTCACCACAGCCCAATGCCCGATTACTGGCTCAGTCTAGGGTTAGGCTTAGGGCTAGGGTTAGGGTTATGCCTAGGGTTAGGGTTCACAAAACCACAAAGCCAGGAGCTCCAGGGATACTCACCATGCAAAAGGCAGGCCAAGTTGAGCGTAGCACATCCAAATCCTTGCTCCCTCTTCGTCATTCTGCTCGGAACTCACCACAGCCCAATGCCCGATTACTGCCTCAGTCTAGGGTTAGGCTTAGCGCTAGGGTTAGGGTTATGCCTAGGGTTAGGGTTCACAAAACCACAAAGCCAGGAGCTCCAGGGATACTCACCATGCAAAAGGCAGGCCAAGTTGAGCGTAGCACATCCAAATCCCCTCTCCCTCTTCGTCATTCTGCTCGGAACTCCCCACAGCCCAATGCCAGATTACTGGCTCAGTCTAGGGTTAGGCTTAGGGCTAGGGTTAGGGTTATGCCTAGGGTTAGGGTTCAGAAAACCACAAAGCCAGGAGCTCCAGGGATACTCCCCATGCAAAAGGCAGGCCCAGTTGAGCGTAGCACATCCAAATCCTTGCTCCCTCTTTGTCATTCTGCTCAGAACTTCCCACAGCCCAATGCCAGATTACTGGCTCAGTCTAGGGTTAGGCTTAGGGCTAGGGTTAGGGTTATGCCTAGGGTTAGGGTTCACAAAACCACAAAGCCAGGAGCTCCAGGGACACTGATCATGCGAAAGGCAGGCCAAGTTAAGCACGGCACATCCAAAACCTTGCTCCCTCTTCTTCTTTCTGCAAGGGTTAGGGTTAGGGGCTCGGGTTAGTGTTAGGGGTTAGGGTTAGGGGTAGGGTTAGGGTTAGGGTTTTGACTAGGGTTAGGATTGAGAAAACGACAAAGCCAGGGGACCCAGGCACACTAAGCATGCAAAAGGCAGGCCAAGTTGAGCGTAGCACATCCAAATCCCCTCTCCCTCTTCGTCATTCTGCTCGGAACTCACCACAGCCCAATGCCCGATTTCTGCCTCAGTCTAGGGTTAGGCTTAGGGCTAGGGTTAGGGTTATGCCTAGGGTTAGGGTTCACAAAACCACAAAGCCAGGAGCTCCAGGGATACTCACCATGCAAAAGGCAGGCCAAGTTGAGTGTAGCACATCCAAATCCTTGCTCCCTCTTCTTCATTCTGCTCGGAACTCACCACGGCCCAATGCCCGATATCTGCCTCAGTCTAGGGTTAGGCTTAGGGCTAGGGTTAGGGTTATGCCTAGGGTTAGGGTTCACAAAACCACAAAGCCAGGAACTCCAGGGATACTCCCCATGCAAAAGGCAGGCCAAGTTGAGCGTAGCACATCCAAATCCCCTCTCCCTCTTCGTCATTCTGCTCGGAACTCACCACAGCCCAATGCCCGATTACTGGCTCAGTCTATGGTTAGGCTTAGGGCTAGGGTTAGGGTTATGCCTAGGGTTAGGGTTCACAAAACCACAAAGCCAGGAGCTCCAGGGATACTCACCATGCAAAAGGCAGGCCAAGTTGAGCGTAGCACATCCAAATCCCCTCTCCCTCTTCGTCATTCTGCTCGGAACTCACCACAGCCCAATGCCCGATTACTGCCTCAGTCTAGGGTTAGGCTTAGGGCTAGGGTTAGGGTTATGCCTAGGGTTAGGGTTCACAAAACCACAAAGCCAGGAGCTCCAGGGATACTCCCCATGCAAAAGGCAGGCCAAGTTGAGCGTAGCACATCCAAATCCTTGCTCCCTCTTTGTCATTCTGCTCAGAACTTCCCACAGCCCAATGCCAGATTACTGGCTCAGTCTAGGGTTAGGCTTAGGGCTAGGGTTAGGGTTATGCCTAGGGTTAGGGTTCACAAAACCACAAAGCCAGGAGCTCCAGGGACACTGATCATGCGAAAGGCAGGCCAAGTTAAGCACGGCACATCCAAAACCTTGCTCCCTCTTCTTCTTTCTGCAAGGGTTAGGGTTAGGGGCTCGGGTTAGTGTTAGGGGTTAGGGTTAGGGGTAGGGTTAGGGTTAGGGTTTTGACTAGGGTTAGGGTTCACAAAACCACAAAGCCAGGGGACCCAGGCACACTAAGCATGCAAAAGGCAGGCCAAGTTGAGCGTAGCACATCCAAATCCCCTCTCCCTCTTCGTCATTCTGCTCGGAACTCACCACAGCCCAATGCCCGATTTCTGCCTCAGTCTAGGGTTAGGCTTAGGGCTAGGGTTAGGGTTATGCCTAGGGTTAGGGTTCACAAAACCACAAAGCCAGGAGCTCCAGGGATACTCCCCATGCAAAAGGCAGGCCAAGTTGAGCGTAGCACATCCAAATCCCCTCTCCCTCTTCGTCATTCTGCTCGGAACTCACCACAGCCCAATGCCCGATTACTGCCTCAGTCTAGGGTTAGGCTTAGGGCTAGGGTTAGGGTTATGCCTAGGGTTAGGGTTCACAAAACCACAAAGCCAGGAGCTCCAGGGATACTCACCATGCAAAAGGCAGGCCAAGTTGAGCGTAGCACATCCAAATCCCCTCTCCCTCTTCGTCATTCTGCTCGGAACTCACCACAGCCCAATGCCCGATTTCTGCCTCAGTCTAGGGTTAGGCTTAGGGCTAGGGTTAGGGTTATGCCTAGGGTTAGGGTTCACAAAACAACAAAGCCAGGAGCTCCAGGGATACTCACCATGCAAAAGGCAGGCCAAGTTGAGCGTAGCACATCCAAATCCCCTCTCCCTCTTCGTCATTCTGCTCGGAACTCCCCACAGCCCAATGCCCGATTTCTGCCTCAGTCTAGGGTTCGGCTTAGGGCTCGGGTTAGGGTTATGCCTAGGGTTAGGGTTCACAAAACCACAAAGCCAGGAGCTCCAGGGATACTCCCCATGCAAAAGGCAGGCCAAGTTGAGCATAGCACATCCAAATCCTTGCTCCCTCTTCATCATTCTGCTCGGAACTCACCACAGCCCCATGCCCGATTTCTGCCTCAGTCTAGGGTTAGGTTTAGGGCTAGGGTTAGGGTTATGCCTAGGGTTAGGGTTCAGAAAACCACAAAGCCAGGAGCTCCAGGGATACTCCCCATGCAAAAGGCAGGCCAAGTTGAGCGCAGCCAATCCAAATCCTTGCTCCCTCTTCGTCATTCTGCTCGGAACTCCCCACAGCCCAATGCCCGATTTCTGCCTCAGTCTACGGTTAGGCTTAGGGCTAGGGTTAGGGTTAGGGTTATGCCTAGGGTTAGGGTTCAGAAAGCCACAAAGCCAGGAGCTCCAGGGATACTCCCCATGCAAAAGGCAGGCCAAGTTGAGCGTAGCACATCCAAATCCTTGCTCCCTCTTTGTCATTCTGCTCGGAACTCACCACAGCCCAATGCCCGATTACTGCCTCAGTCTAGGGTTAAGCTTAGGGCTAGGGTTAGGGTTATGGCTAGGGTTAGGGTTCAGAAAACCACAAAGCCAGGAGCTCCAGGGATACTCACCATGCAAAAGGCAGGCCAAGTTGAGCGTAGCACATCCAAATCCTTGCTCCCTCTACGTCATTCTGCTCGGAACTCACCACAGCCCAATGCACGATTACTGGCTCAGTCTAGGGTTAGGCTTAGGGCTAGGGTTAGGGTTATGCCTAGGGTTATGGTTCACAAAACCACAAAGCCAGGAGCTCCAGGGATACTCACCATGCAAAAGGCAGGCCAAGTTGAGCGTAGCACATCCAAATCCCCGCTCCCTCTTCGTCATTCTGCTCGGAACTCACCACAGCCCAATGCCCGATTTCTGCCTCAGTCTAGGGTTAGGCTTAGGGCTAGGGTTAGGGTTATGCCTAGGGTTAGGGTTATGCCTAGGGTTAGGGTTCACAAAACCACAAAGCCAGGAGCTCCAGGGATACTCACCATGCAAAAGGCAGGCCAAGTTGAGCGTAGCACATCCAAATCCCCTCTCCCTCTTCGTCATTCTGCTCGGAACTCACCACAGCCCAATGCCCGATTTCTGCCTCAGTCTAGGGTTAGGCTTAGGGCTAGGGTTAGGGTTATGCCTAGGGTTAGGGTTATGCCTAGGGTTAGGGTTCACAAAACCACAAAGCCAGGAGCTCCAGGGATACTCACCATGCAAAAGGCAGGCCAAGTTGAGCGTAGCACATCCAAATCCCCTCTCCCTCTTCGTCATTCTGCTCGGAACTCACCACAGCCCAATGCCCGATTACTGCCTCAGTCTAGGGTTAGGCTTAGGGCTAGGGTTAGGGTTATGCCTAGGGTTAGGGTTCACAAAACCACAAAGCCAGGAGCTCCAGGGATACTCACCATGCAAAAGGCAGGCCAAGTTGAGCGTAGCACATCCAAATCCCCTCTCCCTCTTCGTCATTCTGCTCGGAACTCACCACAGCCCAATGCCCGATTTCTGCCTCAGTCTAGGGTTAGGCTTAGGGCTAGGGTTAGGGTTATGCCTAGGGTTAGGGTTCACAAAACAACAAAGCCAGGAGCTCCAGGGATACTCACCATGCAAAAGGCAGGCCAAGTTGAGCGTAGCACATCCAAATCCCCTCTCCCTCTTCGTCATTCTGCTCGGAACTCCCCACAGCCCAATGCCCGATTTCTGCCTCAGTCTAGGGTTCGGCTTAGGGCTCGGGTTAGGGTTATGCCTAGGGTTAGGGTTCACAAAACCACAAAGCCAGGAGCTCCAGGGATACTCCCCATGCAAAAGGCAGGCCAAGTTGAGCGCAGCCAATCCAAATCCTTGCTCCCTCTTCGTCATTCTGCTCGGAACTCCCCACAGCCCAATGCCCGATTTCTGCCTCAGTCTACGGTTAGGCTTAGGGCTAGGGTTAGGGTTATGCCTAGGGTTAGGGTTCAGAAAGCCACAAAGCCAGGAGCTCCAGGGATACTCCCCATGCAAAAGGCAGGCCAAGTTGAGCGTAGCACATCCAAATCCTTGCTCCCTCTTTGTCATTCTGCTCGGAACTCACCACAGCCCAATGCCCGATTACTGCCTCAGTCTAGGGTTAAGCTTAGGGCTAGGGTTAGGGTTATGGCTAGGGTTAGGGTTCAGAAAACCACAAAGCCAGGAGCTCCAGGGATACTCACCATGCAAAAGGCAGGCCAAGTTGAGCGTAGCACATCCAAATCCTTGCTCCCTCTACGTCATTCTGCTCGGAACTCACCACAGCCCAATGCACGATTACTGGCTCAGTCTATGGTTAGGCTTAGGGCTAGGGTTAGGGTTATGCCTAGGGTTATGGTTCACAAAACCACAAAGCCAGGAGCTCCAGGGATACTCACCATGCAAAAGGCAGGCCAAGTTGAGCGTAGCACATCCAAATCCCCGCTCCCTCTTCGTCATTCTGCTCGGAACTCACCACAGCCCAATGCCCGATTTCTGCCTCAGTCTAGGGTTAGGCTTAGGGCTAGGGTTAGGCTTAGGGCTAGGGTTAGGGTTATGCCTAGGGTTAGGGTTCACAAAACCACAAAGCCAGGAGCTCCAGGGATACTCACCATGCAAAAGGCAGGCCAAGTTGAGCGTAGCACATCCAAATCCCCTCTCCCTCTTCGTCATTCTGCTCGGAACTCACCACAGCCCAATGCCCGATTACTGGCTCAGTCTAGGGTTAGGCTTAGGGCTAGGGTTAGGGTTATGCCTAGGGTTAGGGTTCACAAAACCACAAAGCCAGGAGCTCCAGGGATACTCACCATGCAAAAGGCAGGCCAAGTTGAGCGTAGCACATCCAAATCCTTGCTCCCTCTTCGTCATTCTGCTCGGAACTCACCACAGCCCAATGCCCGATTACTGCCTCAGTCTAGGGTTAGGCTTAGGGCTAGGGTTAGGGTTATGCCTAGGGTTAGGGTTCACAAAACCACAAAGCCAGGAGCTCCAGGGATACTCCCCATGCAAAAGGCAGGCCAAGTTGAGCGTAGCACATCCAAATCCTTGCTCCCTCTTTGTCATTCTGCTCAGAACTTCCCACAGCCCAATGCCAGATTACTGGCTCAGTCTAGGGTTAGGCTTAGGGTTAGGGTTAGGGTTATGCCTAGGGTTAGGGTTCAGAAAACCACAAAGCCAGGAGCTCCAGGGACACTGATCATGCGAAAGGCAGGCCAAGTTAAGCACGGCACATCCAAAACCTTGCTCCCTCTTCTTCTTTCTGCAAGGGTTAGGGTTAGGGGCTCGGGTTAGTGTTAGGGGTTAGGGTTAGGGGTAGGGTTAGGGTTAGGGTTTTGACTAGGGTTAGGATTGAGAAAACGACAAAGCCAGGGGACCCAGGCACACTAAGCATGCAAAAGGCAGGCCAAGTTGAGCGTAGCACATCCAAATCCCCTCTCCCTCTTCGTCATTCTGCTCGGAACTCACCACAGCCCAATGCCCGATTTCTGCCTCAGTCTAGGGTTAGGCTTAGGGCTAGGGTTAGGGTTATGCCTAGGGTTAGGGTTCACAAAACCACAAAGCCAGGAGCTCCAGGGATACTCACCATGCAAAAGGCAGGCCAAGTTGAGTGTAGCACATCCAAATCCTTGCTCCCTCTTCTTCATTCTGCTCGGAACTCACCACGGCCCAATGCCCGATATCTGCCTCAGTCTAGGGTTAGGCTTAGGGCTAGGGTTAGGGTTATGCCTAGGGTTAGGGTTCACAAAACCACAAAGCCAGGAGCTCCAGGGATACTCACCATGCAAAAGGCAGGCCAAGTTGAGCGTAGCACATCCAAATCCTTGCTCCCTCTTTGTCATTATGCTCGGAACTCACCACAGCCCAATGCCCGATTACTGCCTCAGTCTAGGGTTAGGCTTAGGGCTAGGGTTAGGGTTATGCCTAGGGTTAGGGTTCAGAAAACCACAAAGCCAGGAGCTCCTGGGATACTCACCATGCAAAAGGCAGGCCAAGTTGAGCGTAGCACATCCAAATCCTTGCTCCCTCTTCTTCATTCTGCTCGGAACTCACCACAGCCCAATGCCCGATTACTGGCTCAGTCTATGGTTAGGCTTAGGGCTAGGGTTAGGGTTATGCCTAGGGTTAGGGTTCAGAAAACCACAAAGCCAGGAGCTCCAGGGATACTCACCATGCAAAAGGCAGGCCAAGTTGAGCGTAGCACATCCAAATCCCCTCTCCCTCTTCGTCATTCTGCTCGGAACTCACCACAGCCCAATGCCCGATTACTGCCTCAGTCTAGGGTTAGGCTTAGGGCTAGGGTTAGGGTTATGCCTAGGGTTAGGGTTCACAAAACCACAAAGCCAGGAGCTCCAGGGATACTCACCATGCAAAAGGCAGGCCAAGTTGAGCGTAGCACATCCAAATCCCCTCTCCCTCTTCGTCATTCTGCTCGGAACTCACCACAGCCCAATGCCCGATTACTGCCTCAGTCTAGGGTTAGGCTTAGGGCTAGGGTTAGGGTTATGCCTAGGGTTAGGGTTCACAAAACCACAAAGCCAGGAGCTCCTGGGATACTCACCATGCAAAAGGCAGGCCAAGTTGAGCGTAGCACATCCAAATCCTTGCTCCCTCTTTGTCATTCTGCTCAGAACTTCCCACAGCCCAATGCCAGATTACTGGCTCAGTCTAGGGTTGGGCTTAGGGCTAGGGTTAGGGTTATGCCTAGGGTTAGGGTTCACAAAACCACAAAGCCAGGAGCTCCAGGGACACTGATCATGCGAAAGGCAGGCCAAGTTAAGCACGGCACATCCAAAACCTTGCTCCCTCTTCTTCTTTCTGCAAGGGTTAGGGTTAGGGGCTCGGGTTAGTGTTAGGGGTTAGGGTTAGGGGTAGGGTTAGGGTTAGGGTTTTGACTAGGGTTAGGATTGAGAAAACGACAAAGCCAGGGGACCCACGCACACTAAGCATGCAAAAGGCAGGCCAAGTTGAGCGTAGCACATCCAAATCCCCTCTCCCTCTTCGTCATTCTGCTCGGAACTCACCACAGCCCAATGCCCGATTACTGCCTCAGTCTAGGGTTAGGCTTAGGGCTAGGGTTAGGGTTATGCCTAGGGTTAGGGTTCACAAAACCACAAAGCCAGGAGCTCCAGGGATACTCACCATGCAAAAGGCAGGCCAAGTTGAGTGTAGCACATCCAAATCCTTGCTCCCTCTTCTTCATTCTGCTCGGAACTCACCACAGCCCAATGCCCGATTACTGCCTCAGTCTAGGGTTAGGCTTAGGGCTAGGGTTAGGGTTATGCCTAGGGTTATGGTTCACAAAACCACAAAGCCAGGAGCTCCAGGGATACTCACCATGCAAAAGGCAGGCCAAGTTGAGCGTAGCACATCCAAATCCCCGCTCCCTCTTCGTCATTCTGCTCGGAACTCACCACAGCCCAATGCCCGATTTCTGCCTCAGTCTAGGGTTAGGCTTAGGGCTAGGGTTAGGGTTATGCCTAGGGTTAGGGTTATGCCTAGGGTTAGGGTTCACAAAACCACAAAGCCAGGAGCTCCAGGGATACTCACCATGCAAAAGGCAGGCCAAGTTGAGCGTAGCACATCCAAATCCCCTCTCCCTCTTCGTCATTCTGCTCGGAACTCACCACAGCCCAATGCCCGATTACTGGCTCAGTCTAGGGTTAGGCTTAGGGCTAGGGTTAGGGTTATGCCTAGGGTTAGGGTTCACAAAACCACAAAGCCAGGAGCTCCAGGGATACTCACCATGCAAAAGGCAGGCCAAGTTGAGCGTAGCACATCCAAATCCTTGCTCCCTCTTCGTCATTCTGCTCGGAACTCACCACAGCCCAATGCCCGATTACTGCCTCAGTCTAGGGTTAGGCTTAGCGCTAGGGTTAGGGTTATGCCTAGGGTTAGGGTTCACAAAACCACAAAGCCAGGAGCTCCAGGGATACTCACCATGCAAAAGGCAGGCCAAGTTGAGCGTAGCACATCCAAATCCCCTCTCCCTCTTCGTCATTCTGCTCGGAACTTCCCACAGCCCAATGCCAGATTACTGGCTCAGTCTAGGGTTAGGCTTAGGGCTAGGGTTAGGGTTATGCCTAGGGTTAGGGTTCAGAAAACCACAAAGCCAGGAGCTCCAGGGATACTCCCCATGCAAAAGGCAGGCCCAGTTGAGCGTAGCACATCCAAATCCTTGCTCCCTCTTTGTCATTCTGCTCAGAACTTCCCACAGCCCAATGCCAGATTACTGCCTCAGTCTAGGGTTAGGCTTAGGGCTAGGGTTAGGGTTATGCCTAGGGTTAGGGTTCACAAAACCACAAAGCCAGGAGCTCCAGGGACACTGATCATGCGAAAGGCAGGCCAAGTTAAGCACGGCACATCCAAAACCTTGCTCCCTCTTCTTCTTTCTGCAAGGGTTAGGGTTAGGGGCTCGGGTTAGTGTTAGGGGTTAGGGTTAGGGGTAGGGTTAGGGTTAGGGTTTTGACTAGGGTTAGGATTGAGAAAACGACAAAGCCAGGGGACCCAGGCACACTAAGCATGCAAAAGGCAGGCCAAGTTGAGCGTAGCACATCCAAATCCCCTCTCCCTCTTCGTCATTCTGCTCGGAACTCACCACAGCCCAATGCCCGATTTCTGCCTCAGTCTAGGGTTAGGCTTAGGGCTAGGGTTAGGGTTATGCCTAGGGTTAGGGTTCACAAAACCACAAAGCCAGGAGCTCCAGGGATACTCACCATGCAAAAGGCAGGCCAAGTTGAGCGTAGCACATCCAAATCCTTGCTCCCTCTTTGTCATTATGCTCGGAACTCACCACAGCCCAATGCCCGATTACTGCCTCAGTCTAGGGTTAGGCTTAGGGCTAGGGTTAGGGTTATGCCTAGGGTTAGGGTTCAGAAAACCACAAAGCCAGGAGCTCCTGGGATACTCACCATGCAAAAGGCAGGCCAAGTTGAGCGTAGCACATCCAAATCCTTGCTCCCTCTTCTTCATTCTGCTCGGAACTCACCACAGCCCAATGCCCGATTACTGGCTCAGTCTATGGTTAGGCTTAGGGCTAGGGTTAGGGTTATGCCTAGGGTTAGGGTTCAGAAAACCACAAAGCCAGGAGCTCCAGGGATACTCACCATGCAAAAGGCAGGCCAAGTTGAGCGTAGCACATCCAAATCCCCTCTCCCTCTTCGTCATTCTGCTCGGAACTCACCACAGCCCAATGCCCGATTACTGCCTCAGTCTAGGGTTAGGCTTAGGGCTAGGGTTAGGGTTATGCCTAGGGTTAGGGTTCACAAAACCACAAAGCCAGGAGCTCCAGGGATACTCACCATGCAAAAGGCAGGCCAAGTTGAGCGTAGCACATCCAAATCCCCTCTCCCTCTTCGTCATTCTGCTCGGAACTCACCACAGCCCAATGCCCGATTACTGCCTCAGTCTAGGGTTAGGCTTAGGGCTAGGGTTAGGGTTATGCCTAGGGTTAGGGTTCACAAAACCACAAAGCCAGGAGCTCCTGGGATACTCACCATGCAAAAGGCAGGCCAAGTTGAGCGTAGCACATCCAAATCCTTGCTCCCTCTTTGTCATTCTGCTCAGAACTTCCCACAGCCCAATGCCAGATTACTGGCTCAGTCTAGGGTTGGGCTTAGGGCTAGGGTTAGGGTTATGCCTAGGGTTAGGGTTCACAAAACCACAAAGCCAGGAGCTCCAGGGACACTGATCATGCGAAAGGCAGGCCAAGTTAAGCACGGCACATCCAAAACCTTGCTCCCTCTTCTTCTTTCTGCAAGGGTTAGGGTTAGGGGCTCGGGTTAGTGTTAGGGGTTAGGGTTAGGGGTAGGGTTAGGGTTAGGGTTTTGACTAGGGTTAGGATTGAGAAAACGACAAAGCCAGGGGACCCACGCACACTAAGCATGCAAAAGGCAGGCCAAGTTGAGCGTAGCACATCCAAATCCCCTCTCCCTCTTCGTCATTCTGCTCGGAACTCACCACAGCCCAATGCCCGATTACTGCCTCAGTCTAGGGTTAGGCTTAGGGCTAGGGTTAGGGTTATGCCTAGGGTTAGGGTTCACAAAACCACAAAGCCAGGAGCTCCAGGGATACTCACCATGCAAAAGGCAGGCCAAGTTGAGTGTAGCACATCCAAATCCTTGCTCCCTCTTCTTCATTCTGCTCGGAACTCACCACAGCCCAATGCCCGATTACTGCCTCAGTCTAGGGTTAGGCTTAGGGCTAGGGTTAGGGTTATGCCTAGGGTTATGGTTCACAAAACCACAAAGCCAGGAGCTCCAGGGATACTCACCATGCAAAAGGCAGGCCAAGTTGAGCGTAGCACATCCAAATCCCCGCTCCCTCTTCGTCATTCTGCTCGGAACTCACCACAGCCCAATGCCCGATTTCTGCCTCAGTCTAGGGTTAGGCTTAGGGCTAGGGTTAGGGTTATGCCTAGGGTTAGGGTTATGCCTAGGGTTAGGGTTCACAAAACCACAAAGCCAGGAGCTCCAGGGATACTCACCATGCAAAAGGCAGGCCAAGTTGAGCGTAGCACATCCAAATCCCCTCTCCCTCTTCGTCATTCTGCTCGGAACTCACCACAGCCCAATGCCCGATTACTGGCTCAGTCTAGGGTTAGGCTTAGGGCTAGGGTTAGGGTTATGCCTAGGGTTAGGGTTCACAAAACCACAAAGCCAGGAGCTCCAGGGATACTCACCATGCAAAAGGCAGGCCAAGTTGAGCGTAGCACATCCAAATCCTTGCTCCCTCTTCGTCATTCTGCTCGGAACTCACCACAGCCCAATGCCCGATTACTGCCTCAGTCTAGGGTTAGGCTTAGCGCTAGGGTTAGGGTTATGCCTAGGGTTAGGGTTCACAAAACCACAAAGCCAGGAGCTCCAGGGATACTCACCATGCAAAAGGCAGGCCAAGTTGAGCGTAGCACATCCAAATCCCCTCTCCCTCTTCGTCATTCTGCTCGGAACTTCCCACAGCCCAATGCCAGATTACTGGCTCAGTCTAGGGTTAGGCTTAGGGCTAGGGTTAGGGTTATGCCTAGGGTTAGGGTTCAGAAAACCACAAAGCCAGGAGCTCCAGGGATACTCCCCATGCAAAAGGCAGGCCCAGTTGAGCGTAGCACATCCAAATCCTTGCTCCCTCTTTGTCATTCTGCTCAGAACTTCCCACAGCCCAATGCCAGATTACTGCCTCAGTCTAGGGTTAGGCTTAGGGCTAGGGTTAGGGTTATGCCTAGGGTTAGGGTTCACAAAACCACAAAGCCAGGAGCTCCAGGGACACTGATCATGCGAAAGGCAGGCCAAGTTAAGCACGGCACATCCAAAACCTTGCTCCCTCTTCTTCTTTCTGCAAGGGTTAGGGTTAGGGGCTCGGGTTAGTGTTAGGGGTTAGGGTTAGGGGTAGGGTTAGGGTTAGGGTTTTGACTAGGGTTAGGATTGAGAAAACGACAAAGCCAGGGGACCCAGGCACACTAAGCATGCAAAAGGCAGGCCAAGTTGAGCGTAGCACATCCAAATCCCCTCTCCCTCTTCGTCATTCTGCTCGGAACTCACCACAGCCCAATGCCCGATTTCTGCCTCAGTCTAGGGTTAGGCTTAGGGCTAGGGTTAGGGTTATGCCTAGGGTTAGGGTTCACAAAACCACAAAGCCAGGAGCTCCAGGGATACTCACCATGCAAAAGGCAGGCCAAGTTGAGTGTAGCACATCCAAATCCTTGCTCCCTCTTCTTCATTCTGCTCGGAACTCACCACGGCCCAATGCCCGATATCTGCCTCAGTCTAGGGTTAGGCTTAGGGCTAGGGTTAGGGTTATGCCTAGGGTTAGGGTTCACAAAACCACAAAGCCAGGAACTCCAGGGATACTCCCCATGCAAAAGGCAGGCCAAGTTGAGCGTAGCACATCCAAATCCCCTCTCCCTCTTCGTCATTCTGCTCGGAACTCACCACAGCCCAATGCCCGATTACTGGCTCAGTCTATGGTTAGGCTTAGGGCTAGGGTTAGGGTTATGCCTAGGGTTAGGGTTCACAAAACCACAAAGCCAGGAGCTCCAGGGATACTCACCATGCAAAAGGCAGGCCAAGTTGAGCGTAGCACATCCAAATCCCCTCTCCCTCTTCGTCATTCTGCTCGGAACTCACCACAGCCCAATGCCCGATTACTGCCTCAGTCTAGGGTTAGGCTTAGGGCTAGGGTTAGGGTTATGCCTAGGGTTAGGGTTCACAAAACCACAAAGCCAGGAGCTCCAGGGATACTCCCCATGCAAAAGGCAGGCCAAGTTGAGCGTAGCACATCCAAATCCTTGCTCCCTCTTTGTCATTCTGCTCAGAACTTCCCACAGCCCAATGCCAGATTACTGGCTCAGTCTAGGGTTAGGCTTAGGGCTAGGGTTAGGGTTATGCCTAGGGTTAGGGTTCACAAAACCACAAAGCCAGGAGCTCCAGGGACACTGATCATGCGAAAGGCAGGCCAAGTTAAGCACGGCACATCCAAAACCTTGCTCCCTCTTCTTCTTTCTGCAAGGGTTAGGGTTAGGGGCTCGGGTTAGTGTTAGGGGTTAGGGTTAGGGGTAGGGTTAGGGTTAGGGTTTTGACTAGGGTTAGGGTTCACAAAACCACAAAGCCAGGGGACCCAGGCACACTAAGCATGCAAAAGGCAGGCCAAGTTGAGCGTAGCACATCCAAATCCCCTCTCCCTCTTCGTCATTCTGCTCGGAACTCACCACAGCCCAATGCCCGATTTCTGCCTCAGTCTAGGGTTAGGCTTAGGGCTAGGGTTAGGGTTATGCCTAGGGTTAGGGTTCACAAAACCACAAAGCCAGGAGCTCCAGGGATACTCCCCATGCAAAAGGCAGGCCAAGTTGAGCGTAGCACATCCAAATCCCCTCTCCCTCTTCGTCATTCTGCTCGGAACTCACCACAGCCCAATGCCCGATTACTGCCTCAGTCTAGGGTTAGGCTTAGGGCTAGGGTTAGGGTTATGCCTAGGGTTAGGGTTCAGAAAACCACAAAGCCAGGAGCTCCAGGGATACTCACCATGCAAAAGGCAGGCCAAGTTGAGCGTAGCACATCCAAATCCCCTCTCCCTCTTCGTCATTCTGCTCGGAACTCACCACAGCCCAATGCCCGATTACTGCCTCAGTCTAGGGTTAGGCTTAGGGCTAGGGTTAGGGTTATGCCTAGGGTTAGGGTTCACAAAACCACAAAGCCAGGAGCTCCAGGGATACTCACCATGCAAAAGGCAGGCCAAGTTGAGCGTAGCACATCCAAATCCCCTCTCCCTCTTCGTCATTCTGCTCGGAACTCCCCACAGCCCAATGCCCGATTTCTGCCTCAGTCTAGGGTTAGGCTTAGGGCTAGGGTTAGGGTTATGCCTAGGGTTAGGGTTCACAAAACCACAAAGCCAGGAGCTCCAGGGATACTCACCATGCAAAAGGCAGGCCAAGTTGAGCGTAGCACATCCAAATCCTTGCTCCCTCTTTGTCATTCTGCTCGGAACTCCCCACAGCCCAATGCCCGATTACTGCCTCAGTCTAGGGTTAGGCTTAGGGCTAGGGTTAGGGTTATGCCTAGGGTTAGGGTTCACAAAACCACAAAGCCAGGAGCTCCAGGGATACTCCCCATGCAAAAGGCAGGCCAAGTTGAGCGTAGCACATCCAAATCCTTGCTCCCTCTTTGTCATTCTGCTCAGAACTTCCCACAGCCCAATGCCAGATTACTGGCTCAGTCTAGGGTTAGGCTTAGGGCTAGGGTTAGGGTTATGCCTAGGGTTAGGGTTCACAAAACCACAAAGCCAGGAGCTCCAGGGACACTGATCATGCGAAAGGCAGGCCAAGTTAAGCACGGCACATCCAAAACCTTGCTCCCTCTTCTTCTTTCTGCAAGGGTTAGGGTTAGGGGCTCGGGTTAGTGTTAGGGGTTAGGGTTAGGGGTAGGGTTAGGGTTAGGGTTTTGACTAGGGTTAGGATTGAGAAAACCACAAAGCCAGGGGACCCACGCACACTAAGCATGCAAAAGGCAGGCCAAGTTGAGCGTAGCACATCCAAATCCCCTCTCCCTCTTCGTCATTCTGCTCGGAACTCACCACAGCCCAATGCCCGATTACTGCCTCAGTCTAGGGTTAGGCTTAGGGCTAGGGTTAGGGTTATGCCTAGGGTTAGGGTTATGCCTAGGGTTAGGGTTCACAAAACCACAAAGCCAGGAGCTCCAGGGATACTCCCCATGCAAAAGGCAGGCCAAGTTGAGCGTAGCACATCCAAATCCCCTCTCCCTCTTCGTCATTCTGCTCGGAACTCACCACAGCCCAATGCCTGATTACTGGCTCAGTCTAGGGTTAGGCTTAGGGCTAGGGTTAGGGTTATGCCTAGGGTTAGGGTTCACAAAACCACAAAGCCAGGAGCTCCAGGGATACTCACCATGCAAAAGGCAGGCCAAGTTGAGCGTAGCACATCCAAATCCTTGCTCCCTCTTCGTCATTCTGCTCGGAACTCACCACAGCCCAATGCCCGATTACTGCCTCAGTCTAGGGTTAGGCTTAGCGCTAGGGTTAGGGTTATGCCTAGGGTTAGGGTTCACAAAACCACAAAGCCAGGAGCTCCAGGGATACTCCCCATGCAAAAGGCAGGCCAAGTTGAGCGTAGCACATCCAAATCCCCTCTCCCTCTTCGTCATTCTGCTCGGAACTTCCCACAGCCCAATGCCAGATTACTGGCTCAGTCTAGGGTTAGGCTTAGGGCTAGGGTTAGGGTTATGCCTAGGGTTAGGGTTCACAAAACCACAAAGCCAGGAGCTCCAGGGATACTCCCCATGCAAAAGGCAGGCCCAGTTGAGCGTAGCACATCCAAATCCTTGCTCCCTCTTTGTCATTCTGCTCAGAACTTCCCACAGCCCAATGCCAGATTACTGGCTCAGTCTAGGGTTAGGCTTAGGGCTAGGGTTAGGGTTATGCCTAGGGTTAGGGTTCACAAAACCACAAAGCCAGGAGCTCCAGGGACACTGATCATGCGAAAGGCAGGCCAAGTTAAGCACGGCACATCCAAAACCTTGCTCCCTCTTCTTCTTTCTGCAAGGGTTAGGGTTAGGGGCTCGGGTTAGTGTTAGGGGTTAGGGTTAGGGGTAGGGTTAGGGTTAGGGTTTTGACTAGGGTTAGGATTGAGAAAACGACAAAGCCAGGGGACCCAGGCACACTAAGCATGCAAAAGGCAGGCCAAGTTGAGCGTAGCACATCCAAATCCCCTCTCCCTCTTCGTCATTCTGCTCGGAACTCACCACAGCCCAATGCCCGATTTCTGCCTCAGTCTAGGGTTAGGCTTAGGGCTAGGGTTAGGGTTATGCCTAGGGTTAGGGTTCAGAAAACCACAAAGCCAGGAGCTCCAGGGATACTCACCATGCAAAAGGCAGGCCAAGTTGAGTGTAGCACATCCAAATCCTTGCTCCCTCTTCTTCATTCTGCTCGGAACTCACCACGGCCCAATGCCCGATATCTGCCTCAGTCTAGGGTTAGGCTTAGGGCTAGGGTTAGGGTTATGCCTAGGGTTAGGGTTCACAAAACCACAAAGCCAGGAACTCCAGGGATACTCCCCATGCAAAAGGCAGGCCAAGTTGAGCGTAGCACATCCAAATCCTTGCTCCCTCTTCGTCATTCTGCTCGGAACTCACCACAGCCCAATGCCCGATTACTGCCTCAGTCTAGGGTTAGGCTTAGGGCTAGGGTTAGGGTTATGCCTAGGGTTAGGGTTCACAAAACCACAAAGCCAGGAGCTCCTGGGATACTCACCATGCAAAAGGCAGGCCAAGTTGAGCGTAGCACATCCAAATCCTTGCTCCCTCTTCTTCATTCTGCTCGGAACTCACCACAGCCCAATGCCCGATTACTGGCTCAGTCTATGGTTAGGCTTAGGGCTAGGGTTAGGGTTATGCCTAGGGTTAGGGTTCTTAAAACCACAAAGCCAGGAGCTCCAGGGATACTCACCATGCAAAAGGCAGGCCAAGTTGAGCGTAGCACATCCAAATCCTTGCTCCCTCTTCGTCATTATGCTCGGAACTCACCACAGCCCAATGCCCGATTACTGCCTCAGTCTAGGGTTAGGCTTAGGGCTAGGGTTAGGGTTATGCCTAGGGTTAGGGTTCAGAAAACCACAAAGCCAGGAGCTCCAGGGATACTCACCATGCAAAAGGCAGGCCAAGTTGAGCGTAGCACATCCAAATCCCCTCTCCCTCTTCGTCATTCTGCTCGGAACTCACCACAGCCCAATGCCCGATTACTGCCTCAGTCTAGGGTTAGGCTTAGGGCTAGGGTTAGGGTTATGCCTAGGGTTAGGGTTCACAAAACCACAAAGCCAGGAGCTCCAGGGATACTCACCATGCAAAAGGCAGGCCAAGTTGAGCGTAGCACATCCAAATCCCCTCTCCCTCTTCGTCATTCTGCTCGGAACTCACCACAGCCCAATGCCCGATTTCTGCCTCAGTCTAGGGTTAGGCTTAGGGCTAGGGTTAGGGTTATGCCTAGGGTTAGGGTTCACAAAACCACAAAGCCAGGAGCTCCAGGGATACTCCCCATGCAAAAGGCAGGCCAAGTTGAGCGTAGCACATCCAAATCCTTGCTCCCTCTTTGTCATTCTGCTCAGAACTTCCCACAGCCCAATGCCAGATTACTGGCTCAGTCTAGGGTTAGGCTTAGGGCTAGGGTTAGGGTTATGCCTAGGGTTAGGGTTCACAAAACCACAAAGCCAGGAGCTCCAGGGACACTGATCATGCGAAAGGCAGGCCAAGTTAAGCACGGCACATCCAAAACCTTGCTCCCTCTTCTTCTTTCTGCAAGGGTTAGGGTTAGGGGCTCGGGTTAGTGTTAGGGGTTAGGGTTAGGGGTAGGGTTAGGGTTAGGGTTTTGACTAGGGTTAGGATTGAGAAAACGACAAAGCCAGGGGACCCACGCACACTAAGCATGCAAAAGGCAGGCCAAGTTGAGCGTAGCACATCCAAATCCCCTCTCCCTCTTCGTCATTCTGCTCGGAACTCACCACAGCCCAATGCCCGATTACTGCCTCAGTCTAGGGTTAGGCTTAGGGCTAGGGTTAGGGTTATGCCTAGGGTTAGGGTTCAGAAAACCACAAAGCCAGGAGCTCCAGGGATACTCCCCATGCAAAAGGCAGGCCAAGTTGAGCGTAGCACATCCAAATCCCCTCTCCCTCTTCTTCATTCTGCTCGGAACTCTCCACAGCCCAATGCCCGATATCTGCCTCAGTCTAGGGTTAGGCTTAGGGCTAGGGTTAGGGTTATGCCTAGGGTTAGGGTTCAGAAAACCACAAAGCCAGGAGCTCCAGGGATACTCACCATGCAAAAGGCAGGCCAAGTTGAGCGTAGCACATCCAAATCCCCTCTCCCTCTTCGTCATTCTGCTCGGAACTCCCCACAGCCCAATGCCCGATTTCTGCCTCAGTCTAGGGTTCGGCTTAGGGCTAGGGTTAGGGTTATGCCTAGGGTTAGGGTTCACAAAACCACAAAGCCAGGAGCTCCAGGGATACTCCCCATGCAAAAGGCAGGCCAAGTTGAGCGTAGCACATCCAAATCCTTGCTCCCTCTTCATCATTCTGCTCGGAACTCACCACAGCCCCATGCCCGATTTCTGCCTCAGTCTAGGGTTAGGCTTAGGGCTAGGGTTAGGGTTATGCCTAGGGTTAGGGTTCAGAAAACCACAAAGCCAGGAGCTCCAGGGATACTCCCCATGCAAAAGGCAGGCCAAGTTGAGCGTAGCACATCCAAATCCTTGCTCCCTCTTCGTCATTCTGCTCGGAACTCCCCACAGCCCCATGCCCGATTTCTGCCTCAGTCTAGGGTTAGGCTTAGGGCTAGGGTTAGGGTTATGCCTAGGGTTAGGGTTCACAAAACCACAAAGCCAGGAGCTCCAGGGACACTGATCATGCGAAAGGCAGGGCAAGTTAAGCACGGCACATCCAAAACCTTGCTCCATCTTCTTCTTTTTTCAAGGGTTAGGGTTAGGGGCTCGGGTTAGTGTTAGGGGTTAGGGTTAGGGGTAGGGTTAGGGTTAGGGTTTTGACTAGGGTTAGGATTGAGAAAACGACAAAGCCAGGGGACCCAGGCACACTAAGCATGCAAAAGGCAGGCCAAGTTGAGCGTAGCACATCCAAATCCCCTCTCCCTCTTCGTCATTCTGCTCGGAACTCACCACAGCCCAATGCCCGATTACTGGCTCAGTCTAGGGTTAGGCTTAGGGCTAGGGTTAGGGTTATGCCTAGGGTTAGGGTTCACAAAACCACAAAGCCAGGAGCTCCAGGGATACTCACCATGCATAAGGCAGGCCAAGTTGAGTGTAGCACATCCAAATCCTTGCTCCCTCTTCTTCATTCTGCTCGGAACTCACCACGGCCCAATGCCCAATATCTGCCTCAGTCTAGGGTTAGGCTTAGGGCTAGGGTTAGGGTTATGCCTAGGGTTATGGTTCACAAAACCACAAAGCCAGGAGCTCCAGGGATACTCACCATGCAAAAGGCAGGCCAAGTTGAGCGTAGCACATCCAAATCCCCTCTCCCTCTTCGTCATTCTGCTCGGAACTCACCACAGCCCAATGCCCGATTACTGCCTCAGTCTAGGGTTAGGCTTAGGGCTAGGGTTAGGGTTATGCCTAGGGTTAGGGTTCACAAAACCACAAAGCCAGGAGCTCCAGGGATACTCACCATGCAAAAGGCAGGCCAAGTTGAGCGTAGCACATCCAAATCCCCTCTCCCTCTTTGTCATTCTCCTCGGAACTCCCCACAGCCCAATGCCCGATTACTGGCTCAGTCTAGGGTTAGGCTTAGGGCTAGGGTTAGGGTTATGCCTAGGGTAAGGGTTCACAAAACCACAAAGCCAGGAGCTCCAGGGATACTCCCCATGCAAAAGGCAGGCCAAGTTGAGCGTAGCACATCCAAATCCTTGCTCCCTCTTTGTCATTCTGCTCAGAACTTCCCACAGCCCAATGCCAGATTACTGGCTCAGTCTAGGGTTAGGCTTAGGGCTAGGGTTAGGGTTATGCCTAGGGTTTGGGTTCACAAAACCACAAAGCCAGGAGCTCCAGGGACACTGATCATGCGAAAGGCAGGCCAAGTTAAGCACGGCACATCCAAAACCTTGCTCCCTCTTCTTCTTTCTGCAAGGGTTAGGGTTAGGGGCTCGGGTTAGTGTTAGGGGTTAGGGTTAGGGGTAGGGTTAGGGTTAGGGTTTTGACTAGGGTTAGGATTGAGAAAACCACAAAGCCAGGGGACCCAGGCACACTAAGCATGCAAAAGGCAGGCCAAGTTGAGCGTAGCACATCCAAATCCCCTCTCCCTCTTCATCATTCTGCTCGGAACTCACCACAGCCCAATGCCCGATTTCTGCCTCAGTCTAGGGTTAGGCTTAGGGCTAGGGTTAGGGTTATGCCTAGGGTTAGGGTTCAGAAAACCACAAAGCCAGGAGCTCCAGGGATACTCACCATGCAAAAGGCAGGCCAAGTTGAGCGTAGCACATCCAAATCCTTGCTCCCTCTTTGTCATTATGCTTGGAACTCACCACAGCCCAATGCCCGATTACTGCCTCAGTCTAGGGTTAGGCTTAGGGCTAGGGTTAGGGTTATGCCTAGGGTTAGGGTTCAGAAAACCACAAAGCCAGGAGCTCCAGGGATACTCACCATGCAAAAGGCAGGCCCAGTTGAGCGTAGCACATCCAAATCCCCTCTCCCTCTTCGTCATTCTGCTCGGAACTCACCACAGCCCAATGCCCGATTACTGCCTCAGTCTAGGGTTAGGCTTAGGGCTAGGGTTAGGGTTATGCCTAGGGTTAGGGTTCACAAAACAACAAAGCCAGGAGCTCCAGGGATACTCACCATGCAAAAGGCAGGCCAAGTTGAGCGTAGCACATCCAAATCCCCTCTCCCTCTTCGTCATTCTGCTCGGAACTCACCACAGCCCAATGCCCGATTACTGCCTCAGTCTAGGGTTAGGCTTAGGGCTAGGGTTAGGGTTATGCCTAGGGTTAGGGTTCACAAAACCACAAAGCCAGGAGCTCCAGGGATACTCACCATGCAAAAGGCAGGCCAAGTTGAGCGTAGCACATCCAAATCCCCTCTCCCTCTTTGTCATTCTCCTCGGAACTCCCCACAGCCCAATGCCCGATTACTGCCTCAGTCTAGGGTTAGGCTTAGGGCTAGGGTTAGGGTTATGCCTAGGGTTAGGGTTCAGAAAACCACAAAGCCAGGAGCTCCAGGGATACTCCCCATGCAAAAGGCAGGCCAAGTTGAGCGTAGCACATCCAAATCCTTGCTCCCTCTTTGTCATTCTGCTCGGAACTTCCCACAGCCCAATGCCAGATTACTGGCTCAGTCTAGGGTTAGGCTTAGGGCTAGGGTTAGGGTTATGCCTAGGGTTAGGGTTCACAAAACCACAAAGCCAGGAGCTCCAGGGACACTGATCATGCGAAATGCAGGCCAAGTTAAGCACGGCACATCCAAAACCTTGCTCCCTCTTCTTCTTTCTGCAAGGGTTAGGGTTAGGGGCTCGGGTTAGTGTTAGGGGTTAGGGTTAGGGGTAGGGTTAGGGTTAGGGTTTTGACTAGGGTTAGGATTGAGAAAACGACAAAGCCAGGGGACCCAGGGATACTCACCATGCAAAAGGCAGGCCAAGTTGAGCGTAGCACATCCAAATCCCCTCTCCCTCTTCGTCATTCTGCTCGGAATTCACCACAGCCCAATGCCCGATTTCTGCCTCAGTCTAGGGTTAGGCTTAGGGCTAGGGTTAGGGTTATGCCTAGGGTTAGGGTTCAGAAAACCACAAAGCCAGGAGCTCCAGGGATACTCACCATGCAAAAGGCAGGCCAAGTTGAGTGTAGCACATCCAAATCCTTGCTCCCTCTTCTTCATTCTGCTCGGAACTCACCACGGCCCAATGCCCGATATCTGCCTCAGTCTAGGGTTAGGCTTAGGGCTAGGGTTAGGGTTATGCCTAGGGTTAGGGTTCACAAAACCACAAAGCCAGGAGCTCCAGGGATACTCCCCATGCAAAAGGCAGGCCAAGTTGAGCGTAGCACATCCAAATCCCCTCTCCCTCTTCGTCATTCTGCTCGGAACTCACCACAGCCCAATGCCCGATTTCTGCCTCAGTCTAGGGTTAGGCTTAGGGCTAGGGTTAGGGTTATGCCTAGGGTTAGGGTTCAGAAAACCACAAAGCCAGGAGCTCCAGGGATACTCCCCATGCAAAAGGCAGGCCAAGTTGAGCGTAGCACATCCAAATCCTTGCTCCCTCTTCGTCATTCTGCTCGGAACTCACCACAGCCCAATGCCCGATTTCTGCCTCAGTCTAGGGTTAGGCTTAGGGCTAGGGTTAGGGTTATGCCTAGGGTTAGGGTTCAGAAAACCACAAAGCCAGGAGCTCCAGGGATACTCCCCATGCAAAAGGCAGGCCAAGTTGAGCGCAGCCAATCCAAATCCTTGCTCCCTCTTCGTCATTCTGCTCGGAACTCCCCACAGCCCAATGCCCGATTTCTGCCTCAGTCTAGGGTTAGGCTTAGGGCTAGGGTTAGGGTTATGCCTAGGGTTAGGGTTCAGAAAACCACAAAGCCAGGAGCTCCAGGGATACTCCCCATGCAAAAGGCAGGCCAAGTTGAGCATAGCACATCCAAATCCTTGCTCCCTCTTCATCATTCTGCTCGGAACTCACCACAGCCCCATGCCCGATTTCTGCCTCAGTCTAGGGTTAGGTTTAGGGCTAGGGTTAGGGTTATGCCTAGGGTTAGGGTTCAGAAAACCACAAAGCCAGGAGCTCCAGGGATACTCACCATGCAAAAGGCAGGCCAAGTTGAGCGTAGCACATCCAAATCCTTGCTCCCTCTTCATCATTCTGCTCGGAACTCCCCACAGCCCAATGCCCGATTTCTGCCTCAGTCTACGGTTAGGCTTAGGGCTAGGGTTAGGGTTATGCCTAGGGTTAGGGTTCAGAAAGCCACAAAGCCAGGAGCTCCAGGGATACTCCCCATGCAAAAGGCAGGCCAAGTTGAGCGTAGCACATCCAAATCCTTGCTCCCTCTTTGTCATTCTGCTCGGAACTCACCACAGCCCAATGCCCGATTACTGCCTCAGTCTAGGGTTAAGCTTAGGGCTAGGGTTAGGGTTATGGCTAGGGTTAGGGTTCAGAAAACCACAAAGCCAGGAGCTCCAGGGATACTCACCATGCAAAAGGCAGGCCAAGTTGAGCGTAGCACATCCAAATCCTTGCTCCCTCTACGTCATTCTGCTCGGAACTCACCACAGCCCAATGCACGATTACTGGCTCAGTCTAGGGTTAGGCTTAGGGCTAGGGTTAGGGTTATGCCTAGGGTTATGGTTCACAAAACCACAAAGCCAGGAGCTCCAGGGATACTCACCATGCAAAAGGCAGGCCAAGTTGAGCGTAGCACGTCCAAATCCCCTCTCCCTCTTCGTCATTCTGCTCGGAACTCACCACAGCCCAATGCCCGATTTCTGCCTCAGTCTAGGGTTAGGCTTAGGGCTAGGGTTAGGGTTATGCCTAGGGTTAGGGTTATGCCTAGGGTTAGGGTTCACAAAACCACAAAGCCAGGAGCTCCAGGGATACTCACCATGCAAAAGGCAGGCCAAGTTGAGCGTAGCACATCCAAATCCCCTCTCCCTCTTCGTCATTCTGCTCGGAACTCACCACAGCCCAATGCCCGATTACTGGCTCAGTCTAGGGTTAGGCTAAGGGCTAGGGTTAGGGTTATGCCTAGGGTTAGGGTTCACAAAACCACAAAGCCAGGAGCTCCAGGGATACTCACCATGCAAAAGGCAGGCCAAGTTGAGCGTAGCACATCCAAATCCTTGCTCCCTCTTCGTCATTCTGCTCGGAACTCACCACAGCCCAATGCCCGATTACTGCCTCAGTCTAGGGTTAGGCTTAGGGCTAGGGTTAGGGTTATGCCTAGGGTTAGGGTTCACAAAACCACAAAGCCAGGAGCTCCAGGGATACTCACCATGCAAAAGGCAGGCCAAGTTGAGCGTAGCACATCCAAATCCCCTCTCCCTCTTCGTCATTCTGCTCGGAACTTCCCACAGCCCAATGCCAGATTACTGGCTCAGTCTAGGGTTAGGCTTAGGGCTAGGGTTAGGGTTATGCCTAGGGTTAGGGTTCAGAAAACCACAAAGCCAGGAGCTCCAGGGATACTCCCCATGCAAAAGGCAGGCCCAGTTGAGCGTAGCACATCCAAATCCTTGCTCCCTCTTTGTCATTCTGCTCAGAACTTCCCACAGCCCAATGCCAGATTACTGCCTCAGTCTAGGGTTAGGCTTAGGGCTAGGGTTAGGGTTATGCCTAGGGTTAGGGTTCACAAAACCACAAAGCCAGGAGCTCCAGGGACACTGATCATGCGAAAGGCAGGCCAAGTTAAGCACGGCACATCCAAAACCTTGCTCCCTCTTCTTCTTTCTGCAAGGGTTAGGGTTAGGGGCTCGGGTTAGTGTTAGGGGTTAGGGTTAGGGGTAGGGTTAGGGTTAGGGTTTTGACTAGGGTTAGGATTGAGAAAACGACAAAGCCAGGGGACCCAGGCACACTAAGCATGCAAAAGGCAGGCCAAGTTGAGCGTAGCACATCCAAATCCCCTCTCCCTCTTCGTCATTCTGCTCGGAACTCACCACAGCCCAATGCCCGATTTCTGCCTCAGTCTAGGGTTAGGCTTAGGGCTAGGGTTAGGGTTATGCCTAGGGTTAGGGTTCACAAAACCACAAAGCCAGGAGCTCCAGGGATACTCACCATGCAAAAGGCAGGCCAAGTTGAGTGTAGCACATCCAAATCCTTGCTCCCTCTTCTTCATTCTGCTCGGAACTCACCACGGCCCAATGCCCGATATCTGCCTCAGTCTAGGGTTAGGCTTAGGGCTAGGGTTAGGGTTATGCCTAGGGTTAGGGTTCACAAAACCACAAAGCCAGGAACTCCAGGGATACTCCCCATGCAAAAGGCAGGCCAAGTTGAGCGTAGCACATCCAAATCCCCTCTCCCTCTTCGTCATTCTGCTCGGAACTCACCACAGCCCAATGCCCGATTACTGGCTCAGTCTATGGTTAGGCTTAGGGCTAGGGTTAGGGTTATGCCTAGGGTTAGGGTTCACAAAACCACAAAGCCAGGAGCTCCAGGGATACTCACCATGCAAAAGGCAGGCCAAGTTGAGCGTAGCACATCCAAATCCCCTCTCCCTCTTCGTCATTCTGCTCGGAACTCACCACAGCCCAATGCCCGATTACTGCCTCAGTCTAGGGTTAGGCTTAGGGCTAGGGTTAGGGTTATGCCTAGGGTTAGGGTTCACAAAACCACAAAGCCAGGAGCTCCAGGGATACTCCCCATGCAAAAGGCAGGCCAAGTTGAGCGTAGCACATCCAAATCCTTGCTCCCTCTTTGTCATTCTGCTCAGAACTTCCCACAGCCCAATGCCAGATTACTGGCTCAGTCTAGGGTTAGGCTTAGGGCTAGGGTTAGGGTTATGCCTAGGGTTAGGGTTCACAAAACCACAAAGCCAGGAGCTCCAGGGACACTGATCATGCGAAAGGCAGGCCAAGTTAAGCACGGCACATCCAAAACCTTGCTCCCTCTTCTTCTTTCTGCAAGGGTTAGGGTTAGGGGCTCGGGTTAGTGTTAGGGGTTAGGGTTAGGGGTAGGGTTAGGGTTAGGGTTTTGACTAGGGTTAGGGTTCACAAAACCACAAAGCCAGGGGACCCAGGCACACTAAGCATGCAAAAGGCAGGCCAAGTTGAGCGTAGCACATCCAAATCCCCTCTCCCTCTTCGTCATTCTGCTCGGAACTCACCACAGCCCAATGCCCGATTTCTGCCTCAGTCTAGGGTTAGGCTTAGGGCTAGGGTTAGGGTTATGCCTAGGGTTAGGGTTCACAAAACCACAAAGCCAGGAGCTCCAGGGATACTCCCCATGCAAAAGGCAGGCCAAGTTGAGCGTAGCACATCCAAATCCCCTCTCCCTCTTCGTCATTCTGCTCGGAACTCACCACAGCCCAATGCCCGATTACTGCCTCAGTCTAGGGTTAGGCTTAGGGCTAGGGTTAGGGTTATGCCTAGGGTTAGGGTTCAGAAAACCACAAAGCCAGGAGCTCCAGGGATACTCACCATGCAAAAGGCAGGCCAAGTTGAGCGTAGCACATCCAAATCCCCTCTCCCTCTTCGTCATTCTGCTCGGAACTCACCACAGCCCAATGCCCGATTACTGCCTCAGTCTAGGGTTAGGCTTAGGGCTAGGGTTAGGGTTATGCCTAGGGTTAGGGTTCACAAAACCACAAAGCCAGGAGCTCCAGGGATACTCACCATGCAAAAGGCAGGCCAAGTTGAGCGTAGCACATCCAAATCCCCTCTCCCTCTTCGTCATTCTGCTCGGAACTCCCCACAGCCCAATGCCCGATTTCTGCCTCAGTCTAGGGTTAGGCTTAGGGCTAGGGTTAGGGTTATGCCTAGGGTTAGGGTTCACAAAACCACAAAGCCAGGAGCTCCAGGGATACTCACCATGCAAAAGGCAGGCCAAGTTGAGCGTAGCACATCCAAATCCTTGCTCCCTCTTTGTCATTCTGCTCGGAACTCCCCACAGCCCAATGCCCGATTACTGCCTCAGTCTAGGGTTAGGCTTAGGGCTAGGGTTAGGGTTATGCCTAGGGTTAGGGTTCACAAAACCACAAAGCCAGGAGCTCCAGGGATACTCCCCATGCAAAAGGCAGGCCAAGTTGAGCGTAGCACATCCAAATCCTTGCTCCCTCTTTGTCATTCTGCTCAGAACTTCCCACAGCCCAATGCCAGATTACTGGCTCAGTCTAGGGTTAGGCTTAGGGCTAGGGTTAGGGTTATGCCTAGGGTTAGGGTTCACAAAACCACAAAGCCAGGAGCTCCAGGGACACTGATCATGCGAAAGGCAGGCCAAGTTAAGCACGGCACATCCAAAACCTTGCTCCCTCTTCTTCTTTCTGCAAGGGTTAGGGTTAGGGGCTCGGGTTAGTGTTAGGGGTTAGGGTTAGGGGTAGGGTTAGGGTTAGGGTTTTGACTAGGGTTAGGATTGAGAAAACCACAAAGCCAGGGGACCCACGCACACTAAGCATGCAAAAGGCAGGCCAAGTTGAGCGTAGCACATCCAAATCCCCTCTCCCTCTTCGTCATTCTGCTCGGAACTCACCACAGCCCAATGCCCGATTACTGCCTCAGTCTAGGGTTAGGCTTAGGGCTAGGGTTAGGGTTATGCCTAGGGTTAGGGTTATGCCTAGGGTTAGGGTTCACAAAACCACAAAGCCAGGAGCTCCAGGGATACTCCCCATGCAAAAGGCAGGCCAAGTTGAGCGTAGCACATCCAAATCCCCTCTCCCTCTTCGTCATTCTGCTCGGAACTCACCACAGCCCAATGCCTGATTACTGGCTCAGTCTAGGGTTAGGCTTAGGGCTAGGGTTAGGGTTATGCCTAGGGTTAGGGTTCACAAAACCACAAAGCCAGGAGCTCCAGGGATACTCACCATGCAAAAGGCAGGCCAAGTTGAGCGTAGCACATCCAAATCCTTGCTCCCTCTTCGTCATTCTGCTCGGAACTCACCACAGCCCAATGCCCGATTACTGCCTCAGTCTAGGGTTAGGCTTAGCGCTAGGGTTAGGGTTATGCCTAGGGTTAGGGTTCACAAAACCACAAAGCCAGGAGCTCCAGGGATACTCCCCATGCAAAAGGCAGGCCAAGTTGAGCGTAGCACATCCAAATCCCCTCTCCCTCTTCGTCATTCTGCTCGGAACTTCCCACAGCCCAATGCCAGATTACTGGCTCAGTCTAGGGTTAGGCTTAGGGCTAGGGTTAGGGTTATGCCTAGGGTTAGGGTTCACAAAACCACAAAGCCAGGAGCTCCAGGGATACTCCCCATGCAAAAGGCAGGCCCAGTTGAGCGTAGCACATCCAAATCCTTGCTCCCTCTTTGTCATTCTGCTCAGAACTTCCCACAGCCCAATGCCAGATTACTGGCTCAGTCTAGGGTTAGGCTTAGGGCTAGGGTTAGGGTTATGCCTAGGGTTAGGGTTCACAAAACCACAAAGCCAGGAGCTCCAGGGACACTGATCATGCGAAAGGCAGGCCAAGTTAAGCACGGCACATCCAAAACCTTGCTCCCTCTTCTTCTTTCTGCAAGGGTTAGGGTTAGGGGCTCGGGTTAGTGTTAGGGGTTAGGGTTAGGGGTAGGGTTAGGGTTAGGGTTTTGACTAGGGTTAGGATTGAGAAAACGACAAAGCCAGGGGACCCAGGCACACTAAGCATGCAAAAGGCAGGCCAAGTTGAGCGTAGCACATCCAAATCCCCTCTCCCTCTTCGTCATTCTGCTCGGAACTCACCACAGCCCAATGCCCGATTTCTGCCTCAGTCTAGGGTTAGGCTTAGGGCTAGGGTTAGGGTTATGCCTAGGGTTAGGGTTCAGAAAACCACAAAGCCAGGAGCTCCAGGGATACTCACCATGCAAAAGGCAGGCCAAGTTGAGTGTAGCACATCCAAATCCTTGCTCCCTCTTCTTCATTCTGCTCGGAACTCACCACGGCCCAATGCCCGATATCTGCCTCAGTCTAGGGTTAGGCTTAGGGCTAGGGTTAGGGTTATGCCTAGGGTTAGGGTTCACAAAACCACAAAGCCAGGAACTCCAGGGATACTCCCCATGCAAAAGGCAGGCCAAGTTGAGCGTAGCACATCCAAATCCTTGCTCCCTCTTCGTCATTCTGCTCGGAACTCACCACAGCCCAATGCCCGATTACTGCCTCAGTCTAGGGTTAGGCTTAGGGCTAGGGTTAGGGTTATGCCTAGGGTTAGGGTTCACAAAACCACAAAGCCAGGAGCTCCTGGGATACTCACCATGCAAAAGGCAGGCCAAGTTGAGCGTAGCACATCCAAATCCTTGCTCCCTCTTCTTCATTCTGCTCGGAACTCACCACAGCCCAATGCCCGATTACTGGCTCAGTCTATGGTTAGGCTTAGGGCTAGGGTTAGGGTTATGCCTAGGGTTAGGGTTCTTAAAACCACAAAGCCAGGAGCTCCAGGGATACTCACCATGCAAAAGGCAGGCCAAGTTGAGCGTAGCACATCCAAATCCTTGCTCCCTCTTCGTCATTATGCTCGGAACTCACCACAGCCCAATGCCCGATTACTGCCTCAGTCTAGGGTTAGGCTTAGGGCTAGGGTTAGGGTTATGCCTAGGGTTAGGGTTCAGAAAACCACAAAGCCAGGAGCTCCAGGGATACTCACCATGCAAAAGGCAGGCCAAGTTGAGCGTAGCACATCCAAATCCCCTCTCCCTCTTCGTCATTCTGCTCGGAACTCACCACAGCCCAATGCCCGATTACTGCCTCAGTCTAGGGTTAGGCTTAGGGCTAGGGTTAGGGTTATGCCTAGGGTTAGGGTTCACAAAACCACAAAGCCAGGAGCTCCAGGGATACTCACCATGCAAAAGGCAGGCCAAGTTGAGCGTAGCACATCCAAATCCCCTCTCCCTCTTCGTCATTCTGCTCGGAACTCACCACAGCCCAATGCCCGATTTCTGCCTCAGTCTAGGGTTAGGCTTAGGGCTAGGGTTAGGGTTATGCCTAGGGTTAGGGTTCACAAAACCACAAAGCCAGGAGCTCCAGGGATACTCCCCATGCAAAAGGCAGGCCAAGTTGAGCGTAGCACATCCAAATCCTTGCTCCCTCTTTGTCATTCTGCTCAGAACTTCCCACAGCCCAATGCCAGATTACTGGCTCAGTCTAGGGTTAGGCTTAGGGCTAGGGTTAGGGTTATGCCTAGGGTTAGGGTTCACAAAACCACAAAGCCAGGAGCTCCAGGGACACTGATCATGCGAAAGGCAGGCCAAGTTAAGCACGGCACATCCAAAACCTTGCTCCCTCTTCTTCTTTCTGCAAGGGTTAGGGTTAGGGGCTCGGGTTAGTGTTAGGGGTTAGGGTTAGGGGTAGGGTTAGGGTTAGGGTTTTGACTAGGGTTAGGATTGAGAAAACGACAAAGCCAGGGGACCCACGCACACTAAGCATGCAAAAGGCAGGCCAAGTTGAGCGTAGCACATCCAAATCCCCTCTCCCTCTTCGTCATTCTGCTCGGAACTCACCACAGCCCAATGCCCGATTACTGCCTCAGTCTAGGGTTAGGCTTAGGGCTAGGGTTAGGGTTATGCCTAGGGTTAGGGTTCAGAAAACCACAAAGCCAGGAGCTCCAGGGATACTCCCCATGCAAAAGGCAGGCCAAGTTGAGCGTAGCACATCCAAATCCCCTCTCCCTCTTCTTCATTCTGCTCGGAACTCTCCACAGCCCAATGCCCGATATCTGCCTCAGTCTAGGGTTAGGCTTAGGGCTAGGGTTAGGGTTATGCCTAGGGTTAGGGTTCAGAAAACCACAAAGCCAGGAGCTCCAGGGATACTCACCATGCAAAAGGCAGGCCAAGTTGAGCGTAGCACATCCAAATCCCCTCTCCCTCTTCGTCATTCTGCTCGGAACTCCCCACAGCCCAATGCCCGATTTCTGCCTCAGTCTAGGGTTCGGCTTAGGGCTAGGGTTAGGGTTATGCCTAGGGTTAGGGTTCACAAAACCACAAAGCCAGGAGCTCCAGGGATACTCCCCATGCAAAAGGCAGGCCAAGTTGAGCGTAGCACATCCAAATCCTTGCTCCCTCTTCATCATTCTGCTCGGAACTCACCACAGCCCCATGCCCGATTTCTGCCTCAGTCTAGGGTTAGGCTTAGGGCTAGGGTTAGGGTTATGCCTAGGGTTAGGGTTCAGAAAACCACAAAGCCAGGAGCTCCAGGGATACTCCCCATGCAAAAGGCAGGCCAAGTTGAGCGTAGCACATCCAAATCCTTGCTCCCTCTTCGTCATTCTGCTCGGAACTCCCCACAGCCCCATGCCCGATTTCTGCCTCAGTCTAGGGTTAGGCTTAGGGCTAGGGTTAGGGTTATGCCTAGGGTTAGGGTTCACAAAACCACAAAGCCAGGAGCTCCAGGGACACTGATCATGCGAAAGGCAGGGCAAGTTAAGCACGGCACATCCAAAACCTTGCTCCATCTTCTTCTTTTTTCAAGGGTTAGGGTTAGGGGCTCGGGTTAGTGTTAGGGGTTAGGGTTAGGGGTAGGGTTAGGGTTAGGGTTTTGACTAGGGTTAGGATTGAGAAAACGACAAAGCCAGGGGACCCAGGCACACTAAGCATGCAAAAGGCAGGCCAAGTTGAGCGTAGCACATCCAAATCCCCTCTCCCTCTTCGTCATTCTGCTCGGAACTCACCACAGCCCAATGCCCGATTACTGGCTCAGTCTAGGGTTAGGCTTAGGGCTAGGGTTAGGGTTATGCCTAGGGTTAGGGTTCACAAAACCACAAAGCCAGGAGCTCCAGGGATACTCACCATGCATAAGGCAGGCCAAGTTGAGTGTAGCACATCCAAATCCTTGCTCCCTCTTCTTCATTCTGCTCGGAACTCACCACGGCCCAATGCCCAATATCTGCCTCAGTCTAGGGTTAGGCTTAGGGCTAGGGTTAGGGTTATGCCTAGGGTTATGGTTCACAAAACCACAAAGCCAGGAGCTCCAGGGATACTCACCATGCAAAAGGCAGGCCAAGTTGAGCGTAGCACATCCAAATCCCCTCTCCCTCTTCGTCATTCTGCTCGGAACTCACCACAGCCCAATGCCCGATTACTGCCTCAGTCTAGGGTTAGGCTTAGGGCTAGGGTTAGGGTTATGCCTAGGGTTAGGGTTCACAAAACCACAAAGCCAGGAGCTCCAGGGATACTCACCATGCAAAAGGCAGGCCAAGTTGAGCGTAGCACATCCAAATCCCCTCTCCCTCTTTGTCATTCTCCTCGGAACTCCCCACAGCCCAATGCCCGATTACTGGCTCAGTCTAGGGTTAGGCTTAGGGCTAGGGTTAGGGTTATGCCTAGGGTAAGGGTTCACAAAACCACAAAGCCAGGAGCTCCAGGGATACTCCCCATGCAAAAGGCAGGCCAAGTTGAGCGTAGCACATCCAAATCCTTGCTCCCTCTTTGTCATTCTGCTCAGAACTTCCCACAGCCCAATGCCAGATTACTGGCTCAGTCTAGGGTTAGGCTTAGGGCTAGGGTTAGGGTTATGCCTAGGGTTTGGGTTCACAAAACCACAAAGCCAGGAGCTCCAGGGACACTGATCATGCGAAAGGCAGGCCAAGTTAAGCACGGCACATCCAAAACCTTGCTCCCTCTTCTTCTTTCTGCAAGGGTTAGGGTTAGGGGCTCGGGTTAGTGTTAGGGGTTAGGGTTAGGGGTAGGGTTAGGGTTAGGGTTTTGACTAGGGTTAGGATTGAGAAAACCACAAAGCCAGGGGACCCAGGCACACTAAGCATGCAAAAGGCAGGCCAAGTTGAGCGTAGCACATCCAAATCCCCTCTCCCTCTTCATCATTCTGCTCGGAACTCACCACAGCCCAATGCCCGATTTCTGCCTCAGTCTAGGGTTAGGCTTAGGGCTAGGGTTAGGGTTATGCCTAGGGTTAGGGTTCAGAAAACCACAAAGCCAGGAGCTCCAGGGATACTCACCATGCAAAAGGCAGGCCAAGTTGAGCGTAGCACATCCAAATCCTTGCTCCCTCTTTGTCATTATGCTTGGAACTCACCACAGCCCAATGCCCGATTACTGCCTCAGTCTAGGGTTAGGCTTAGGGCTAGGGTTAGGGTTATGCCTAGGGTTAGGGTTCAGAAAACCACAAAGCCAGGAGCTCCAGGGATACTCACCATGCAAAAGGCAGGCCCAGTTGAGCGTAGCACATCCAAATCCCCTCTCCCTCTTCGTCATTCTGCTCGGAACTCACCACAGCCCAATGCCCGATTACTGCCTCAGTCTAGGGTTAGGCTTAGGGCTAGGGTTAGGGTTATGCCTAGGGTTAGGGTTCACAAAACAACAAAGCCAGGAGCTCCAGGGATACTCACCATGCAAAAGGCAGGCCAAGTTGAGCGTAGCACATCCAAATCCCCTCTCCCTCTTCGTCATTCTGCTCGGAACTCACCACAGCCCAATGCCCGATTACTGCCTCAGTCTAGGGTTAGGCTTAGGGCTAGGGTTAGGGTTATGCCTAGGGTTAGGGTTCACAAAACCACAAAGCCAGGAGCTCCAGGGATACTCACCATGCAAAAGGCAGGCCAAGTTGAGCGTAGCACATCCAAATCCCCTCTCCCTCTTTGTCATTCTCCTCGGAACTCCCCACAGCCCAATGCCCGATTACTGCCTCAGTCTAGGGTTAGGCTTAGGGCTAGGGTTAGGGTTATGCCTAGGGTTAGGGTTCAGAAAACCACAAAGCCAGGAGCTCCAGGGATACTCCCCATGCAAAAGGCAGGCCAAGTTGAGCGTAGCACATCCAAATCCTTGCTCCCTCTTTGTCATTCTGCTCGGAACTTCCCACAGCCCAATGCCAGATTACTGGCTCAGTCTAGGGTTAGGCTTAGGGCTAGGGTTAGGGTTATGCCTAGGGTTAGGGTTCACAAAACCACAAAGCCAGGAGCTCCAGGGACACTGATCATGCGAAATGCAGGCCAAGTTAAGCACGGCACATCCAAAACCTTGCTCCCTCTTCTTCTTTCTGCAAGGGTTAGGGTTAGGGGCTCGGGTTAGTGTTAGGGGTTAGGGTTAGGGGTAGGGTTAGGGTTAGGGTTTTGACTAGGGTTAGGATTGAGAAAACGACAAAGCCAGGGGACCCAGGGATACTCACCATGCAAAAGGCAGGCCAAGTTGAGCGTAGCACATCCAAATCCCCTCTCCCTCTTCGTCATTCTGCTCGGAATTCACCACAGCCCAATGCCCGATTTCTGCCTCAGTCTAGGGTTAGGCTTAGGGCTAGGGTTAGGGTTATGCCTAGGGTTAGGGTTCAGAAAACCACAAAGCCAGGAGCTCCAGGGATACTCACCATGCAAAAGGCAGGCCAAGTTGAGTGTAGCACATCCAAATCCTTGCTCCCTCTTCTTCATTCTGCTCGGAACTCACCACGGCCCAATGCCCGATATCTGCCTCAGTCTAGGGTTAGGCTTAGGGCTAGGGTTAGGGTTATGCCTAGGGTTAGGGTTCACAAAACCACAAAGCCAGGAGCTCCAGGGATACTCCCCATGCAAAAGGCAGGCCAAGTTGAGCGTAGCACATCCAAATCCCCTCTCCCTCTTCGTCATTCTGCTCGGAACTCACCACAGCCCAATGCCCGATTTCTGCCTCAGTCTAGGGTTAGGCTTAGGGCTAGGGTTAGGGTTATGCCTAGGGTTAGGGTTCAGAAAACCACAAAGCCAGGAGCTCCAGGGATACTCCCCATGCAAAAGGCAGGCCAAGTTGAGCGTAGCACATCCAAATCCTTGCTCCCTCTTCGTCATTCTGCTCGGAACTCACCACAGCCCAATGCCCGATTTCTGCCTCAGTCTAGGGTTAGGCTTAGGGCTAGGGTTAGGGTTATGCCTAGGGTTAGGGTTCAGAAAACCACAAAGCCAGGAGCTCCAGGGATACTCCCCATGCAAAAGGCAGGCCAAGTTGAGCGCAGCCAATCCAAATCCTTGCTCCCTCTTCGTCATTCTGCTCGGAACTCCCCACAGCCCAATGCCCGATTTCTGCCTCAGTCTAGGGTTAGGCTTAGGGCTAGGGTTAGGGTTATGCCTAGGGTTAGGGTTCAGAAAACCACAAAGCCAGGAGCTCCAGGGATACTCCCCATGCAAAAGGCAGGCCAAGTTGAGCATAGCACATCCAAATCCTTGCTCCCTCTTCATCATTCTGCTCGGAACTCACCACAGCCCCATGCCCGATTTCTGCCTCAGTCTAGGGTTAGGTTTAGGGCTAGGGTTAGGGTTATGCCTAGGGTTAGGGTTCAGAAAACCACAAAGCCAGGAGCTCCAGGGATACTCACCATGCAAAAGGCAGGCCAAGTTGAGCGTAGCACATCCAAATCCTTGCTCCCTCTTCATCATTCTGCTCGGAACTCCCCACAGCCCAATGCCCGATTTCTGCCTCAGTCTACGGTTAGGCTTAGGGCTAGGGTTAGGGTTATGCCTAGGGTTAGGGTTCAGAAAGCCACAAAGCCAGGAGCTCCAGGGATACTCCCCATGCAAAAGGCAGGCCAAGTTGAGCGTAGCACATCCAAATCCTTGCTCCCTCTTTGTCATTCTGCTCGGAACTCACCACAGCCCAATGCCCGATTACTGCCTCAGTCTAGGGTTAAGCTTAGGGCTAGGGTTAGGGTTATGGCTAGGGTTAGGGTTCAGAAAACCACAAAGCCAGGAGCTCCAGGGATACTCACCATGCAAAAGGCAGGCCAAGTTGAGCGTAGCACATCCAAATCCTTGCTCCCTCTACGTCATTCTGCTCGGAACTCACCACAGCCCAATGCACGATTACTGGCTCAGTCTAGGGTTAGGCTTAGGGCTAGGGTTAGGGTTATGCCTAGGGTTATGGTTCACAAAACCACAAAGCCAGGAGCTCCAGGGATACTCACCATGCAAAAGGCAGGCCAAGTTGAGCGTAGCACGTCCAAATCCCCTCTCCCTCTTCGTCATTCTGCTCGGAACTCACCACAGCCCAATGCCCGATTTCTGCCTCAGTCTAGGGTTAGGCTTAGGGCTAGGGTTAGGGTTATGCCTAGGGTTAGGGTTATGCCTAGGGTTAGGGTTCACAAAACCACAAAGCCAGGAGCTCCAGGGATACTCACCATGCAAAAGGCAGGCCAAGTTGAGCGTAGCACATCCAAATCCCCTCTCCCTCTTCGTCATTCTGCTCGGAACTCACCACAGCCCAATGCCCGATTACTGGCTCAGTCTAGGGTTAGGCTAAGGGCTAGGGTTAGGGTTATGCCTAGGGTTAGGGTTCACAAAACCACAAAGCCAGGAGCTCCAGGGATACTCACCATGCAAAAGGCAGGCCAAGTTGAGCGTAGCACATCCAAATCCTTGCTCCCTCTTCGTCATTCTGCTCGGAACTCACCACAGCCCAATGCCCGATTACTGCCTCAGTCTAGGGTTAGGCTTAGGGCTAGGGTTAGGGTTATGCCTAGGGTTAGGGTTCACAAAACCACAAAGCCAGGAGCTCCAGGGATACTCACCATGCAAAAGGCAGGCCAAGTTGAGCGTAGCACATCCAAATCCCCTCTCCCTCTTCGTCATTCTGCTCGGAACTTCCCACAGCCCAATGCCAGATTACTGGCTCAGTCTAGGGTTAGGCTTAGGGCTAGGGTTAGGGTTATGCCTAGGGTTAGGGTTCACAAAACCACAAAGCCAGGAGCTCCAGGGATACTCCCCATGCAAAAGGCAGGCCAAGTTGAGCGTAGCACATCCAAATCCTTGCTCCCTCTTTGTCATTCTGCTCAGAACTTCCCACAGCCCAATGCCAGATTACTGGCTCAGTCTAGGGTTAGGCTTAGGGCTAGGGTTAGGGTTATGCCTAGGGTTAGGGTTCACAAAACCACAAAGCCAGGAGCTCCAGGGACACTGATCATGCGAAAGGCAGGCCAAGTTAAGCACGGCACATCCAAAACCTTGCTCCCTCTTCTTCTTTCTGCAAGGGTTAGGGTTAGGGGCTCGGGTTAGTGTTAGGGGTTAGGGTTAGGGGTAGGGTTAGGGTTAGGGTTTTGACTAGGGTTAGGGTTCACAAAACCACAAAGCCAGGGGACCCAGGCACACTAAGCATGCAAAAGGCAGGCCAAGTTGAGCGTAGCACATCCAAATCCCCTCTCCCTCTTCGTCATTCTGCTCGGAACTCACCACAGCCCAATGCCCGATTTCTGCCTCAGTCTAGGGTTAGGCTTAGGGCTAGGGTTAGGGTTATGCCTAGGGTTAGGGTTCAGAAAACCACAAAGCCAGGAGCTCCAGGGATACTCACCATGCAAAAGGCAGGCCAAGTTGAGTGTAGCACATCCAAATCCTTGCTCCCTCTTCTTCATTCTGCTCGGAACTCACCACAGCCCCATGCCCGATTTCTGCCTCAGTCTAGGGTTAGGCTTAGGGCTAGGGTTAGGGTTATGCCTAGGGTTAGGGTTCACAAAACCACAAAGCCAGGAGCTCCAGGGACACTGATCATGCGAAAGGCAGGGCAAGTTAAGCACGGCACATCCAAAACCTTGCTCCATCTTCTTCTTTTTTCAAGGGTTAGGGTTAGGGGCTCGGGTTAGTGTTAGGGGTTAGGGTTAGGGGTAGGGTTAGGGTTAGGGTTTTGACTAGGGTTAGGATTGAGAAAACGACAAAGCCAGGGGACCCAGGCACACTAAGCATGCAAAAGGCAGGCCAAGTTGAGCGTAGCACATCCAAATCCCCTCTCCCTCTTCGTCATTCTGCTCGGAACTCACCACAGCCCAATGCCCGATTACTGGCTCAGTCTAGGGTTAGGCTTAGGGCTAGGGTTAGGGTTATGCCTAGGGTTAGGGTTCACAAAACCACAAAGCCAGGAGCTCCAGGGATACTCACCATGCATAAGGCAGGCCAAGTTGAGTGTAGCACATCCAAATCCTTGCTCCCTCTTCTTCATTCTGCTCGGAACTCACCACGGCCCAATGCCCAATATCTGCCTCAGTCTAGGGTTAGGCTTAGGGCTAGGGTTAGGGTTATGCCTAGGGTTATGGTTCACAAAACCACAAAGCCAGGAGCTCCAGGGATACTCACCATGCAAAAGGCAGGCCAAGTTGAGCGTAGCACATCCAAATCCCCTCTCCCTCTTCGTCATTCTGCTCGGAACTCACCACAGCCCAATGCCCGATTACTGCCTCAGTCTAGGGTTAGGCTTAGGGCTAGGGTTAGGGTTATGCCTAGGGTTAGGGTTCACAAAACCACAAAGCCAGGAGCTCCAGGGATACTCACCATGCAAAAGGCAGGCCAAGTTGAGCGTAGCACATCCAAATCCCCTCTCCCTCTTTGTCATTCTCCTCGGAACTCCCCACAGCCCAATGCCCGATTACTGGCTCAGTCTAGGGTTAGGCTTAGGGCTAGGGTTAGGGTTATGCCTAGGGTAAGGGTTCACAAAACCACAAAGCCAGGAGCTCCAGGGATACTCCCCATGCAAAAGGCAGGCCAAGTTGAGCGTAGCACATCCAAATCCTTGCTCCCTCTTTGTCATTCTGCTCAGAACTTCCCACAGCCCAATGCCAGATTACTGGCTCAGTCTAGGGTTAGGCTTAGGGCTAGGGTTAGGGTTATGCCTAGGGTTTGGGTTCACAAAACCACAAAGCCAGGAGCTCCAGGGACACTGATCATGCGAAAGGCAGGCCAAGTTAAGCACGGCACATCCAAAACCTTGCTCCCTCTTCTTCTTTCTGCAAGGGTTAGGGTTAGGGGCTCGGGTTAGTGTTAGGGGTTAGGGTTAGGGGTAGGGTTAGGGTTAGGGTTTTGACTAGGGTTAGGATTGAGAAAACCACAAAGCCAGGGGACCCAGGCACACTAAGCATGCAAAAGGCAGGCCAAGTTGAGCGTAGCACATCCAAATCCCCTCTCCCTCTTCATCATTCTGCTCGGAACTCACCACAGCCCAATGCCCGATTTCTGCCTCAGTCTAGGGTTAGGCTTAGGGCTAGGGTTAGGGTTATGCCTAGGGTTAGGGTTCAGAAAACCACAAAGCCAGGAGCTCCAGGGATACTCACCATGCAAAAGGCAGGCCAAGTTGAGCGTAGCACATCCAAATCCTTGCTCCCTCTTTGTCATTATGCTTGGAACTCACCACAGCCCAATGCCCGATTACTGCCTCAGTCTAGGGTTAGGCTTAGGGCTAGGGTTAGGGTTATGCCTAGGGTTAGGGTTCAGAAAACCACAAAGCCAGGAGCTCCAGGGATACTCACCATGCAAAAGGCAGGCCCAGTTGAGCGTAGCACATCCAAATCCCCTCTCCCTCTTCGTCATTCTGCTCGGAACTCACCACAGCCCAATGCCCGATTACTGCCTCAGTCTAGGGTTAGGCTTAGGGCTAGGGTTAGGGTTATGCCTAGGGTTAGGGTTCACAAAACAACAAAGCCAGGAGCTCCAGGGATACTCACCATGCAAAAGGCAGGCCAAGTTGAGCGTAGCACATCCAAATCCCCTCTCCCTCTTCGTCATTCTGCTCGGAACTCACCACAGCCCAATGCCCGATTACTGCCTCAGTCTAGGGTTAGGCTTAGGGCTAGGGTTAGGGTTATGCCTAGGGTTAGGGTTCACAAAACCACAAAGCCAGGAGCTCCAGGGATACTCACCATGCAAAAGGCAGGCCAAGTTGAGCGTAGCACATCCAAATCCCCTCTCCCTCTTTGTCATTCTCCTCGGAACTCCCCACAGCCCAATGCCCGATTACTGCCTCAGTCTAGGGTTAGGCTTAGGGCTAGGGTTAGGGTTATGCCTAGGGTTAGGGTTCAGAAAACCACAAAGCCAGGAGCTCCAGGGATACTCCCCATGCAAAAGGCAGGCCAAGTTGAGCGTAGCACATCCAAATCCTTGCTCCCTCTTTGTCATTCTGCTCGGAACTTCCCACAGCCCAATGCCAGATTACTGGCTCAGTCTAGGGTTAGGCTTAGGGCTAGGGTTAGGGTTATGCCTAGGGTTAGGGTTCACAAAACCACAAAGCCAGGAGCTCCAGGGACACTGATCATGCGAAATGCAGGCCAAGTTAAGCACGGCACATCCAAAACCTTGCTCCCTCTTCTTCTTTCTGCAAGGGTTAGGGTTAGGGGCTCGGGTTAGTGTTAGGGGTTAGGGTTAGGGGTAGGGTTAGGGTTAGGGTTTTGACTAGGGTTAGGATTGAGAAAACGACAAAGCCAGGGGACCCAGGGATACTCACCATGCAAAAGGCAGGCCAAGTTGAGCGTAGCACATCCAAATCCCCTCTCCCTCTTCGTCATTCTGCTCGGAATTCACCACAGCCCAATGCCCGATTTCTGCCTCAGTCTAGGGTTAGGCTTAGGGCTAGGGTTAGGGTTATGCCTAGGGTTAGGGTTCAGAAAACCACAAAGCCAGGAGCTCCAGGGATACTCACCATGCAAAAGGCAGGCCAAGTTGAGTGTAGCACATCCAAATCCTTGCTCCCTCTTCTTCATTCTGCTCGGAACTCACCACGGCCCAATGCCCGATATCTGCCTCAGTCTAGGGTTAGGCTTAGGGCTAGGGTTAGGGTTATGCCTAGGGTTAGGGTTCACAAAACCACAAAGCCAGGAGCTCCAGGGATACTCCCCATGCAAAAGGCAGGCCAAGTTGAGCGTAGCACATCCAAATCCCCTCTCCCTCTTCGTCATTCTGCTCGGAACTCACCACAGCCCAATGCCCGATTTCTGCCTCAGTCTAGGGTTAGGCTTAGGGCTAGGGTTAGGGTTATGCCTAGGGTTAGGGTTCAGAAAACCACAAAGCCAGGAGCTCCAGGGATACTCCCCATGCAAAAGGCAGGCCAAGTTGAGCGTAGCACATCCAAATCCTTGCTCCCTCTTCGTCATTCTGCTCGGAACTCACCACAGCCCAATGCCCGATTTCTGCCTCAGTCTAGGGTTAGGCTTAGGGCTAGGGTTAGGGTTATGCCTAGGGTTAGGGTTCAGAAAACCACAAAGCCAGGAGCTCCAGGGATACTCCCCATGCAAAAGGCAGGCCAAGTTGAGCGCAGCCAATCCAAATCCTTGCTCCCTCTTCGTCATTCTGCTCGGAACTCCCCACAGCCCAATGCCCGATTTCTGCCTCAGTCTAGGGTTAGGCTTAGGGCTAGGGTTAGGGTTATGCCTAGGGTTAGGGTTCAGAAAACCACAAAGCCAGGAGCTCCAGGGATACTCCCCATGCAAAAGGCAGGCCAAGTTGAGCATAGCACATCCAAATCCTTGCTCCCTCTTCATCATTCTGCTCGGAACTCACCACAGCCCCATGCCCGATTTCTGCCTCAGTCTAGGGTTAGGTTTAGGGCTAGGGTTAGGGTTATGCCTAGGGTTAGGGTTCAGAAAACCACAAAGCCAGGAGCTCCAGGGATACTCACCATGCAAAAGGCAGGCCAAGTTGAGCGTAGCACATCCAAATCCTTGCTCCCTCTTCATCATTCTGCTCGGAACTCCCCACAGCCCAATGCCCGATTTCTGCCTCAGTCTACGGTTAGGCTTAGGGCTAGGGTTAGGGTTATGCCTAGGGTTAGGGTTCAGAAAGCCACAAAGCCAGGAGCTCCAGGGATACTCCCCATGCAAAAGGCAGGCCAAGTTGAGCGTAGCACATCCAAATCCTTGCTCCCTCTTTGTCATTCTGCTCGGAACTCACCACAGCCCAATGCCCGATTACTGCCTCAGTCTAGGGTTAAGCTTAGGGCTAGGGTTAGGGTTATGGCTAGGGTTAGGGTTCAGAAAACCACAAAGCCAGGAGCTCCAGGGATACTCACCATGCAAAAGGCAGGCCAAGTTGAGCGTAGCACATCCAAATCCTTGCTCCCTCTACGTCATTCTGCTCGGAACTCACCACAGCCCAATGCACGATTACTGGCTCAGTCTAGGGTTAGGCTTAGGGCTAGGGTTAGGGTTATGCCTAGGGTTATGGTTCACAAAACCACAAAGCCAGGAGCTCCAGGGATACTCACCATGCAAAAGGCAGGCCAAGTTGAGCGTAGCACGTCCAAATCCCCTCTCCCTCTTCGTCATTCTGCTCGGAACTCACCACAGCCCAATGCCCGATTTCTGCCTCAGTCTAGGGTTAGGCTTAGGGCTAGGGTTAGGGTTATGCCTAGGGTTAGGGTTATGCCTAGGGTTAGGGTTCACAAAACCACAAAGCCAGGAGCTCCAGGGATACTCACCATGCAAAAGGCAGGCCAAGTTGAGCGTAGCACATCCAAATCCCCTCTCCCTCTTCGTCATTCTGCTCGGAACTCACCACAGCCCAATGCCCGATTACTGGCTCAGTCTAGGGTTAGGCTAAGGGCTAGGGTTAGGGTTATGCCTAGGGTTAGGGTTCACAAAACCACAAAGCCAGGAGCTCCAGGGATACTCACCATGCAAAAGGCAGGCCAAGTTGAGCGTAGCACATCCAAATCCTTGCTCCCTCTTCGTCATTCTGCTCGGAACTCACCACAGCCCAATGCCCGATTACTGCCTCAGTCTAGGGTTAGGCTTAGGGCTAGGGTTAGGGTTATGCCTAGGGTTAGGGTTCACAAAACCACAAAGCCAGGAGCTCCAGGGATACTCACCATGCAAAAGGCAGGCCAAGTTGAGCGTAGCACATCCAAATCCCCTCTCCCTCTTCGTCATTCTGCTCGGAACTTCCCACAGCCCAATGCCAGATTACTGGCTCAGTCTAGGGTTAGGCTTAGGGCTAGGGTTAGGGTTATGCCTAGGGTTAGGGTTCACAAAACCACAAAGCCAGGAGCTCCAGGGATACTCCCCATGCAAAAGGCAGGCCAAGTTGAGCGTAGCACATCCAAATCCTTGCTCCCTCTTTGTCATTCTGCTCAGAACTTCCCACAGCCCAATGCCAGATTACTGGCTCAGTCTAGGGTTAGGCTTAGGGCTAGGGTTAGGGTTATGCCTAGGGTTAGGGTTCACAAAACCACAAAGCCAGGAGCTCCAGGGACACTGATCATGCGAAAGGCAGGCCAAGTTAAGCACGGCACATCCAAAACCTTGCTCCCTCTTCTTCTTTCTGCAAGGGTTAGGGTTAGGGGCTCGGGTTAGTGTTAGGGGTTAGGGTTAGGGGTAGGGTTAGGGTTAGGGTTTTGACTAGGGTTAGGGTTCACAAAACCACAAAGCCAGGGGACCCAGGCACACTAAGCATGCAAAAGGCAGGCCAAGTTGAGCGTAGCACATCCAAATCCCCTCTCCCTCTTCGTCATTCTGCTCGGAACTCACCACAGCCCAATGCCCGATTTCTGCCTCAGTCTAGGGTTAGGCTTAGGGCTAGGGTTAGGGTTATGCCTAGGGTTAGGGTTCAGAAAACCACAAAGCCAGGAGCTCCAGGGATACTCACCATGCAAAAGGCAGGCCAAGTTGAGTGTAGCACATCCAAATCCTTGCTCCCTCTTCTTCATTCTGCTCGGAACTCACCACGGCCCAATGCCCGATATCTGCCTCAGTCTAGGGTTAGGCTTAGGGCTAGGGTTAGGGTTATGCCTAGGGTTAGGGTTCACAAAACCACAAAGCCAGGAGCTCCAGGGATACTCCCCATGCAAAAGGCAGGCCAAGTTGAGCGTAGCACATCCAAATCCCCTCTCCCTCTTCATCATTCTGCTCGGAACTCACCACAGCCCAATGCCCGATTTCTGCCTCAGTCTAGGGTTAGGCTTAGGGCTAGGGTTAGGGTTATGCCTAGGGTTAGGGTTCACAAAACCACAAAGCCAGGAGCTCCAGGGATACTCACCATGCAAAAGGCAGGCCAAGTTGAGCGTAGCACATCCAAATCCTTGCTCCCTCTTCTTCATTCTGCTCGGAACTCACCACAGCCCAATGCCCGATTACTGGCTCAGTCTAGGGTTAGGCTTAGGGCTAGGGTTAGGGTTATGCCTAGGGTTAGGGTTCAGAAAACCACAAAGCCAGGAGCTCCAGGGATACTCACCATGCAAAAGGCAGGCCCAGTTGAGCGTAGCACATCCAAATCCCCTCTCCCTCTTCGTCATTCTGCTCGGAACTCACCACAGCCCAATGCCCAATTACTGCCTCAGTCTAGGGTTAGGCTTAGGGCTAGGGTTAGGGTTATGCCTAGGGTTAGGGTTCACAAAACCACAAAGCCAGGAGCTCCAGGGATACTCACCATGCAAAAGGCAGGCCAAGTTGAGCGTAGCACATCCAAATCCCCTCTCCCTCTTCGTCATTCTGCTCGGAACTCACCACAGCCCAATGCCCGATTACTGCCTCAGTCTAGGGTTAGGCTTAGGGCTAGGGTTAGGGTTATGCCTAGGGTTAGGGTTCACAAAACCACAAAGCCAGGAGCTCCAGGGATACTCACCATGCAAAAGGCAGGCCAAGTTGAGCGTAGCACATCCAAATCCCCTCTCCCTCTTTGTCATTCTCCTCGGAACTCCCCACAGCCCAATGCCAGATTACTGGCTCAGTCTAGGGTTAGGCTTAGGGCTAGGGTTAGGGTTATGCCTAGGGTTAGGGTTCAGAAAACCACAAAGCCAGGAGCTCCAGGGATACTCCCCATGCAAAAGGCAGGCCAAGTTGAGCGTAGCACATCCAAATCCTTCCTCCCTCTTTGTCATTCTGCTCAGAACTTCCCACAGCCCAATGCCAGATTACTGCCTCAGTCTAGGGTTAGGCTTAGGGCTAGGGTTAGGGTTATGCCTAGGGTTAGGGTTCACAAAACCACAAAGCCAGGAGCTCCAGGGACACTGATCATGCGAAAGGCAGGCCAAGTTAAGCACGGCACATCCAAAACCTTGCTCCCTCTTCTTCTTTCTGCAAGGGTTAGGGTTAGGGGCTCGGGTTAGTGTTAGGGGTTAGGGTTAGGGGTAGGGTTAGGGTTAGGGTTTTGACTAGGGTTAGGATTGAGAAAACGACAAAGCCAGGGGACCCACGCACACTAAGCATGCAAAAGGCAGGCCAAGTTGAGCGTAGCACATCCAAATCCCCTCTCCCTCTTCGTCATTCTGCTCGGAACTCACCACAGCCCAATGCCCGATTACTGCCTCAGTCTAGGGTTAGGCTTAGGGCTAGGGTTAGGGTTATGCCTAGGGTTAGGGTTCAGAAAACCACAAAGCCAGGAGCTCCAGGGATACTCACCATGCAAAAGGCAGGCCAAGTTGAGTGTAGCACATCCAAATCCTTGCTCCCTCTTCTTCATTCTGCTCGGAACTCACCACGGCCCAATGCCCGATATCTGCCTCAGTCTAGGGTTAGGCTTAGGGCTAGGGTTAGGGTTATGCCTAGGGTTAGGGTTCACAAAACCACAAAGCCAGGAGCTCCAGGGATACTCCCCATGCAAAAGGCAGGCCAAGTTGAGCGTAGCACATCCAAATCCCCTCTCCCTCTTCGTCATTCTGCTCGGAACTCACCACAGCCCAATGCCCGATTACTGCCTCAGTCTAGGGTTAGGCTTAGGGCTAGGGTTAGGGTTATGCCTAGGGTTAGGGTTCAGAAAACCACAAAGCCAGGAGCTCCAGGGATACTCACCATGCAAAAGGCAGGCCAAGTTGAGCGTAGCACATCCAAATCATTGCTCCCTCTTTGTCATTCTGCTCGGAACTCCCCACAGCCCAATGCCCGATTTCTGCCTCAGTCTAGGGTTAGGCTTAGGGCTAGGGTTAGGGTTATGCCTAGGGTTAGGGTTCAGAAAACCACAAAGCCAGGAGCTCCAGGGATACTCCCCATGCAAAAGGCAGGCCAAGTTGAGCGCAGCCAATCCAAATCCTTGCTCCCTCTTCGTCATTCTGCTCGGAACTCCCCACAGCCCAATGCCCGATTTCTGCCTCAGTCTAGGGTTAGGCTTAGGGCTAGGGTTAGGGTTATGCCTAGGGTTAGGGTTCAGAAAACCACAAAGCCAGGAGCTCCAGGGATACTCCCCATGCAAAAGGCAGGCCAAGTTGAGCGTAGCACATCCAAATCCTTGCTCCCTCTTTGTCATTCTGCTCAGAACTTCCCACAGCCCAATGCCAGATTACTGGCTCAGTCTAGGGTTAGGCTTAGGGCTAGGGTTAGGGTTATGCCTAGGGTTAGGGTTCACAAAACCACAAAGCCAGGAGCTCCAGGGACACTGATCATGCGAAAGGCAGGCCAAGTTAAGCACGGCACATCCAAAACCTTGCTCCCTCTTCTTCTTTCTGCAAGGGTTAGGGTTAGGGGCTCGGGTTAGTGTTAGGGGTTAGGGTTAGGGGTAGGGTTAGGGTTAGGGTTATGCCTAGGGTTAGGATTGAGAAAACGACAAAGCCAGGGGACCCAGGCACACTAAGCATGCAAAAGGCAGGCCAAGTTGAGCGTAGCACATCCAAATCCCCTCTCCCTCTTCGTCATTCTGCTCGGAATTCACCACAGCCCAATGCCCGATTTCTGCCTCAGTCTAGGGTTAGGCTTAGGGCTAGGGTTAGGGTTATGCCTAGGGTTAGGGTTCAGAAAACCACAAAGCCAGGAGCTCCAGGGATACTCACCATGCAAAAGGCAGGCCAAGTTGAGTGTAGCACATCCAAATCCTTGCTCCCTCTTCTTCATTCTGCTCGGAACTCACCACGGCCCAATGCCCGATATCTGCCTCAGTCTAGGGTTAGGCTTAGGGCTAGGGTTAGGGTTATGCCTAGGGTTAGGGTTCACAAAACCACAAAGCCAGGAGCTCCAGGGATACTCCCCATGCAAAAGGCAGGCCAAGTTGAGCGTAGCACATCCAAATCCCCTCTCCCTCTTCGTCATTCTGCTCGGAACTCACCACAGCCCAATGCCCGATTTCTGCCTCAGTCTAGGGTTAGGCTTAGGGCTAGGGTTAGGGTTATGCCTAGGGTTAGGGTTCACAAAACCACAAAGCCAGGAGCTCCAGGGATACTCACCATGCAAAAGGCAGGCCAAGTTGAGCGTAGCACATCCAAATCCTTGCTCCCTCTTTGTCATTCTGCTCGGAACTCACCACAGCCCAATGCCCGATTTCTGCCTCAGTCTAGGGTTAGGCTTAGGGCTAGGGTTAGGGTTATGCCTAGGGTTAGGGTTCAGAAAACCACAAAGCCAGGAGCTCCAGGGATACTCACCATGCAAAAGGCAGGCCAAGTTGAGCGTAGCACATCCAAATCCTTGCTCCCTCTTCGTCATTATGCTCGGAACTCACCACAGCCCAATGCCCGATTACTGCCTCAGTCTAGGGTTAGGCTTAGGGCTAGGGTTAGGGTTATGCCTAGGGTTAGGGTTCAGAAAACCACAAAGCCAGGAGCTCCAGGGATACTCACCATGCAAAAGGCAGGCCAAGTTGAGCGTAGCACATCCAAATCCCCTCTCCCTCTTCGTCATTCTGCTCGGAACTCACCACAGCCCAATGCCCGATTACTGCCTCAGTCTAGGGTTAGGCTTAGGGCTAGGGTTAGGGTTATGCCTAGGGTTAGGGTTCACAAAACCACAAAGCCAGGAGCTCCAGGGATACTCACCATGCAAAAGGCAGGCCAAGTTGAGCGTAGCACATCCAAATCCCCTCTCCCTCTTCGTCATTCTGCTCGGAACTCACCACAGCCCAATGCCCGATTACTGGCTCAGTCTAGGGTTAGGCTTAGGGCTAGGGTTAGGGTTATGCCTAGGGTTAGGGTTCACAAAACCACAAAGCCAGGAGCTCCAGGGATACTCACCATGCAAAAGGCAGGCCAAGTTGAGCGTAGCACATCCAAATCCCCTCTCCCTCTTTGTCATTCTCCTCGGAACTCCCCACAGCCCAATGCCCGATTACTGGCTCAGTCTAGGGTTAGGCTTAGGGCTAGGGTTAGGGTTATGCCTAGGGTTAGGGTTCAGAAAACCACAAAGCCAGGAGCTCCAGGGATACTCCCCATGCAAAAGGCAGGCCAAGTTGAGCGTAGCACATCCAAATCCCCTCTCCCTCTTTGTCATTCTGCTCAGAACTTCCCACAGCCCAATGCCAGATTACTGGCTCAGTCTAGGGTTAGGCTTAGGGCTAGGGTTAGGGTTATGCCTAGGGTTTGGGTTCACAAAACCACAAAGCCCGGAGCTCCAGGGACACTGATCATGCGAAAGGCAGGCCAAGTTAAGCACGGCACATCCAAAACCTTGCTCCCTCTTCTTCTTTCTGCAAGGGTTAGGGTTAGGGGCTCGGGTTAGTGTTAGGGGTTAGGGTTAGGGGTAGGGTTAGGGTTAGGGTTTTGACTAGGGTTAGGATTGAGAAAACCACAAAGCCAGGGGACCCAGGCACACTAAGCATGCAAAAGGCAGGCCAAGTTGAGCGTAGCACATCCAAATCCCCTCTCCCTCTTCATCATTCTGCTCGGAACTCACCACAGCCCAATGCCCGATTTCTGCCTCAGTCTAGGGTTAGGCTTAGGGCTAGGGTTAGGGTTATGCCTAGGGTTAGGGTTCACAAAACCACAAAGCCAGGAGCTCCAGGGATACTCACCATGCAAAAGGCAGGCCAAGTTGAGCGTAGCACATCCAAATCCTTGCTCCCTCTTTGTCATTATGCTTGGAACTCACCACAGCCCAATGCCCGATTACTGCCTCAGTCTAGGGTTAGGCTTAGGGCTAGGGTTAGGGTTATGCCTAGGGTTAGGGTTCAGAAAACCACAAAGCCAGGAGCTCCAGGGATACTCACCATGCAAAAGGCAGGCCCAGTTGAGCGTAGCACATCCATATCCCCTCTCCCTCTTCGTCATTCTGCTCGGAACTCACCACAGCCCAATGCCCGATTACTGCCTCAGTCTAGGGTTAGGCTTAGGGCTAGGGTTAGGGTTATGCCTAGGGTTAGGGTTCACAAAACCACAAAGCCAGGAGCTCCAGGGATACTCCCCATGCAAAAGGCAGGCCAAGTTGAGCGTAGCACATCCAAATCCCCTCTCCCTCTTCGTCATTCTGCTCGGAACTCACCACAGCCCAATGCCCGATTACTGCCTCAGTCTAGGGTTAGGCTTAGGGCTAGGGTTAGGGTTATGCCTAGGGTTAGGGTTCAGAAAACCACAAAGCCAGGAGCTCCAGGGATACTCACCATGCAAAAGGCAGGCCAAGTTGAGCGTAGCACATCCAAATCCTTGCTCCCTCTTTGTCATTCTGCTCAGAACTTCCCACAGCCCAATGCCAGATTACTGGCTCAGTCTAGGGTTAGGCTTAGGGCTAGGGTTAGGGTTATGCCTAGGGTTAGGGTTCACAAAACCACAAAGCCAGGAGCTCCAGGGACACTGATCATGCGAAAGGCAGGCCAAGTTAAGCACGGCACATCCAAAACCTTGCTCCCTCTTCTTCTTTCTGCAAGGGTTAGGGTTAGGGGCTCGGGTTAGTGTTAGGGGTTAGGGTTAGGGGTAGGGTTAGGGTTAGGGTTTTGACTAGGGTTAGGATTGAGAAAACGACAAAGCCAGGGGACCCAGGCACACTAAGCATGCAAAAGGCAGGCCAAGTTGAGCGTAGCACATCCAAATCCCCTCTCCCTCTTCGTCATTCTGCTCGGAATTCACCACAGCCCAATGCCCGATTTCTGCCTCAGTCTAGGGTTAGGCTTAGGGCTAGGGTTAGGGTTATGCCTAGGGTTAGGGTTCAGAAAACCACAAAGCCAGGAGCTCCAGGGATACTCACCATGCAAAAGGCAGGCCAAGTTGAGTGTAGCACATCCAAATCCTTGCTCCCTCTTCTTCATTCTGCTCGGAACTCACCACGGCCCAATGCCCGATATCTGCCTCAGTCTAGGGTTAGGCTTAGGGCTAGGGTTAGGGTTATGCCTAGGGTTAGGGTTCACAAAACCACAAAGCCAGGAGCTTCAGGGATACTCACCATGCAAAAGGCAGGCCAAGTTGAGCGTAGCACATCCAAATCCCCTCTCCCTCTTCGTCATTCTGCTCGGAACTCACCACAGCCCAATGCCCGATTTCTGCCTCAGTCTAGGGTTAGGCTTAGGGCTAGGGTTAGGGTTATGCCTAGGGTTAGGGTTCACAAAACCACAAAGCCAGGAGCTCCAGGGATACTCACCATGCAAAAGGCAGGCCAAGTTGAGCGTAGCACATCCAAATCATTGCTCCCTCTTTGTCATTCTGCTCGGAACTCACCACAGCCCCATGCTCGATTTCTGCCTCAGTCTAGGGTTAGGCTTAGGGCTAGGGTTAGGGTTATGCCTAGGGTTAGGGTTCAGAAAACCACAAAGCCAGGAGCTCCAGGGATACTCCCCATGCAAAAGGCAGGCCAAGTTGAGCGCAGCCAATCCAAATCCTTGCTCCCTCTTCGTCATTCTGCTCGGAACTCCCCACAGCCCAATGCCCGATTTCTGCCTCAGTCTAGGGTTAGGCTTAGGGCTAGGGTTAGGGTTATGCCTAGGGTTAGGGTTCAGAAAACCACAAAGCCAGGAGCTCCAGGGATACTCCCCATGCAAAAGGCAGGCCAAGTTGAGCGCAGCCAATCCAAATCCTTGCTCCCTCTTCGTCATTCTGCTCGGAACTCCCCACAGCCCAATGCCCGATTTCTGCCTCAGTCTAGGGTTAGGCTTAGGGCTAGGGTTAGGGTTATGCCTAGGGTTAGGGTTCAGAAAACCACAAAGCCAGGAGCTCCAGGGATACTCCCCATGCAAAAGGCAGGCCAAGTTGAGCGTAGCACATCCAAATCCTTGCTCCCTCTTTGTCATTCTGCTCAGAACTTCCCACAGCCCAATGCCAGATTACTGGCTCAGTCTAGGGTTAGGCTTAGGGCTAGGGTTAGGGTTATGCCTAGGGTTAGGGTTCACAAAACCACAAAGCCAGGAGCTCCAGGGACACTGATCATGCGAAAGGCAGGCCAAGTTAAGCACGGCACATCCAAAACCTTGCTCCCTCTTCTTCTTTCTGCAAGGGTTAGGGTTAGGGGCTCGGGTTAGTGTTAGGGGTTAGGGTTAGGGGTAGGGTTAGGGTTAGGGTTATGCCTAGGGTTAGGATTGAGAAAACGACAAAGCCAGGGGACCCAGGCACACTAAGCATGCAAAAGGCAGGCCAAGTTGAGCGTAGCACATCCAAATCCCCTCTCCCTCTTCGTCATTCTGCTCGGAATTCACCACAGCCCAATGCCCGATTTCTGCCTCAGTCTAGGGTTAGGCTTAGAGCTAGGGTTAGGGTTATGCCTAGGGTTAGGGTTCACAAAACCACAAAGCCAGGAGCTCCAGGGATACTCACCATGCAAAAGGCAGGCCAAGTTGAGTGTAGCACATCCAAATCCTTGCTCCCTCTTCTTCATTCTGCTCGGAACTCACCACGGCCCAATGCCCGATATCTGCCTCAGTCTAGGGTTAGGCTTAGGGCTAGGGTTAGGGTTATGCCTAGGGTTAGGGTTCACAAAACCACAAAGCCAGGAGCTCCAGGGATACTCACCATGCAAAAGGCAGGCCAAGTTGAGCGTAGCACATCCAAATCCCCTCTCCCTCTTCGTCATTCTGCTCGGAACTCACCACAGCCCAATGCCCGATTTCTGCCTCAGTCTAGGGTTAGGCTTAGGGCTAGGGTTAGGGTTATGCCTAGGGTTAGGGTTCACAAAACCACAAAGCCAGGAGCTCCAGGGATACTCACCATGCAAAAGGCAGGCCAAGTTGAGCGTAGCACATCCAAATCCTTGCTCCCTCTTTGTCATTCTGCTCGGAACTCACCACAGCCCCATGCCCGATTTCTGCCTCAGTCTAGGGTTAGGCTTAGGGCTAGGGTTAGGGTTATGCCTAGGGTTAGGGTTCAGAAAACCACAAAGCCAGGAGCTCCAGGGATACTCCCCATGCAAAAGGCAGGCCAAGTTGAGCGCAGCCAATCCAAATCCTTGCTCCCTCTTTGTCATTCTGCTCAGAACTTCCCACAGCCCAATGCCAGATTACTGGCTCAGTCTAGGGTTAGGCTTAGGGCTAGGGTTAGGGTTATGCCTAGGGTTTGGGTTCACAAAACCACAAAGCCAGGAGCTCCAGGGACACTGATCATGCGAAAGGCAGGCCAAGTTAAGCACGGCACATCCAAAACCTTGCTCCCTCTTCTTCTTTCTGCAAGGGTTAGGGTTAGGGGCTCGGGTTAGTGTTAGGGGTTAGGGTTAGGGGTAGGGTTAGGGTTAGCGTTTTGACTAGGGTTAGGATTGAGAAAACCACAAAGCCAGGGGACCCAGGCACACTAAGCATGCAAAAGGCAGGCCAAGTTGAGCGTAGCACATCCAAATCCCCTCTCCCTCTTCGTCATTCTGCTCGGAATTCACCACAGCCCAATGCCCGATTTCTGCCTCAGTCTAGGGTTAGGCTTAGGGCTAGGGTTAGGGTTATGCCTAGGGTTAGGGTTCACAAAACCACAAAGCCAGGAGCTCCAGGGATACTCACCATGCAAAAGGCAGGCCAAGTTGAGTGTAGCACATCCAAATCCTTGCTCCCTCTTCTTCATTCTGCTCGGAACTCACCACGGCCCAATGCCCGATATCTGCCTCAGTCTAGGGTTAGGCTTAGGGCTAGGGTTAGGGTTATGCCTAGGGTTAGGGTTCACAAAACCACAAAGCCAGGAGCTCCAGGGATACTCACCATGCAAAAGGCAGGCCAAGTTGAGCGTAGCACATCCAAATCCCCTCTCCCTCTTCGTCATTCTGCTCGGAACTCACCACAGCCCAATGCCCGATTTCTGCCTCAGTCTAGGGTTAGGCTTAGGGCTAGGGTTAGGGTTATGCCTAGGGTTAGGGTTCAGAAAACCACAAAGCCAGGAGCTCCAGGGATGCTCACCATGCAAAAGGCAGGCCAAGTTGAGCGTAGCACATCCAAATCATTGCTCCCTCTTTGTCATTCTGCTCGGAACTCACCACAGCCCCATGCTCGATTTCTGCCTCAGTCTAGGGTTAGGCTTAGGGCTAGGGTTAGGGTTATGCCTAGGGTTAGGCTTCACAAAACCACAAAGCCAGGAGCTCCAGGGATACTCCCCATGCAAAAGGCAGGCCAAGTTGAGCGTAGCACATCCAAATCCCCTCTCCCTCTTCGTCATTCTGCTCGGAACTCACCACAGCCCAATGCCCGATTTCTGCCTCAGTCTAGGGTTAGGCTTAGGGCTAGGGTTAGGGTTATGCCTAGGGTTAGGGTTCACAAAACCACAAAGCCAGGAGCTCCAGGGATACTCACCATGCAAAAGGCAGGCCAAGTTGAGCGTAGCACATCCAAATCCTTGCTCCCTCTTTGTCATTCTGCTCGGAACTCACCACAGCCCCATGCCCGATTTCTGCCTCAGTCTAGGGTTAGGCTTAGGGCTAGGGTTAGGGTTATGCCTAGGGTTAGGGTTCAGAAAACCACAAAGCCAGGAGCTCCAGGGATACTCCCCATGCAAAAGGCAGGCCAAGTTGAGCGCAGCCAATCCAAATCCTTGCTCCCTCTTCGTCATTCTGCTCGGAACTCCCCACAGCCCAATGCCCGATTTCTGCCTCAGTCTAGGGTTAGGCTTAGGGCTAGGGTTAGGGTTATGCCTAGGGTTAGGGTTCACAAAACCACAAAGCCAGGAGCTCCAGGGATACTCACCATGCAAAAGGCAGGCCCAGTTGAGCGTAGCACATCCAAATCCCCTCTCCCTCTTCGTCATTCTGCTCGGAATTCACCACAGCCCAATGCCCGATTTCTGCCTCAGTCTAGGGTTAGGCTTAGGGCTAGGGTTAGGGTTATGCCTAGGGTTAGGGTTCACAAAACCACAAAGCCAGGAGCTCCAGGGATACTCACCATGCAAAAGGCAGGCCAAGTTGAGCGTAGCACATCCAAATCCCCTCTCCCTCTTTGTCATTCTGCTCGGAATTCACCACAGCCCAATGCCCGATTTCTGCCTCAGTCTAGGGTTAGGCTTAGGGCTAGGGTTAGGGTTATGCCTAGGGTTAGGGTTCACAAAACCACAAAGCCAGGAGCTCCAGGGATACTCACCATGCAAAAGGCAGGCCAAGTTGAGCGTAGCACATCCAAATCATTGCTCCCTCTTTGTCATTCTGCTCGGAACTCACCACAGCCCCATGCTCGATTTCTGCCTCAGTCTAGGGTTAGGCTTAGGGCTAGGGTTAGGGTTATGCCTAGGGTTAGGGTTCAGAAAACCACAAAGCCAGGAGCTCCAGGGATACTCCCCATGCAAAAGGCAGGCCAAGTTGAGCGCAGCCAATCCAAATCCTTGCTCCCTCTTCGTCATTCTGCTCGGAACTCCCCACAGCCCAATGCCCGATTTCTGCCTCAGTCTAGGGTTAGGCTTAGGGCTAGGGTTAGGGTTATGCCTAGGGTTAGGGTTCAGAAAACCACAAAGCCAGGAGCTCCAGGGATACTCCCCATGCAAAAGGCAGGCCAAGTTGAGCGCAGCCAATCCAAATCCTTGCTCCCTCTTCGTCATTCTGCTCGGAACTCCCCACAGCCCAATGCCCGATTACTGCCTCAGTCTAGGGTTAGGCTTAGGGCTAGGGTTAGGGTTATGCCTAGGGTTAGGGTTCAGAAAACCACAAAGCCAGGAGCTCCAGGGATACTCCCCATGCAAAAGGCAGGCCAAGTTGAGCGTAGCACATCCAAATCCTTGCTCCCTCTTTGTCATTCTGCTCAGAACTCCCCACAGCCCAATGCCAGATTACTGGCTCAGTCTAGGGTTAGGCTTAGGGCTAGGGTTAGGGTTATGCCTAGGGTTAGGGTTCACAAAACCACAAAGCCAGGAGCTCCAGGGACACTGATCATGCGAAAGGCAGGCCAAGTTAAGCACGGCACATCCAAAACCTTGCTCCCTCTTCTTCTTTCTGCAAGGGTTAGGGTTAGGGGCTCGGGTTAGTGTTAGGGGTTAGGGTTAGGGGTAGGGTTAGGGTTAGGGTTATGCCTAGGGTTAGGATTGAGAAAACGACAAAGCCAGGGGACCCAGGCACACTAAGCATGCAAAAGGCAGGCCAAGTTGAGCGTAGCACATCCAAATCCCCTCTCCCTCTTCGTCATTCTGCTCGGAATTCACCACAGCCCAATGCCCGATTTCTGCCTCAGTCTAGGGTTAGGCTTAGGGCTAGGGTTAGGGTTATGCCTAGGGTTAGGGTTCAGAAAACCACAAAGCCAGGAGCTCCAGGGATACTCACCATGCAAAAGGCAGGCCAAGTTGAGTGTAGCACATCCAAATCCTTGCTCCCTCTTCTTCATTCTGCTCGGAACTCACCACGGCCCAATGCCCGATATCTGCCTCAGTCTAGGGTTAGGCTTAGGGCTAGGGTTAGGGTTATGCCTAGGGTTAGGGTTCACAAAACCACAAAGCCAGGAGCTTCAGGGATACTCACCATGCAAAAGGCAGGCCAAGTTGAGCGTAGCACATCCAAATCCCCTCTCCCTCTTCGTCATTCTGCTCGGAACTCACCACAGCCCAATGCCCGATTTCTGCCTCAGTCTAGGGTTAGGCTTAGGGCTAGGGTTAGGGTTATGCCTAGGGTTAGGGTTCACAAAACCACAAAGCCAGGAGCTCCAGGGATACTCACCATGCAAAAGGCAGGCCAAGTTGAGCGTAGCACATCCAAATCATTGCTCCCTCTTTGTCATTCTGCTCGGAACTCACCACAGCCCCATGCTCGATTTCTGCCTCAGTCTAGGGTTAGGCTTAGGGCTAGGGTTAGGGTTATGCCTAGGGTTAGGGTTCAGAAAACCACAAAGCCAGGAGCTCCAGGGATACTCCCCATGCAAAAGGCAGGCCAAGTTGAGCGCAGCCAATCCAAATCCTTGCTCCCTCTTCGTCATTCTGCTCGGAACTCCCCACAGCCCAATGCCCGATTTCTGCCTCAGTCTAGGGTTAGGTTTAGGGCTAGGGTTAGGGTTATGCCTAGGGTTAGGGTTCAGAAAACCACAAAGCCAGGAGCTCCAGGGATACTCCCCATGCAAAAGGCAGGCCAAGTTGAGCGCAGCCAATCCAAATCCTTGCTCCCTCTTCGTCATTCTGCTCGGAACTCCCCACAGCCCAATGCCCGATTTCTGCCTCAGTCTAGGGTTAGGCTTAGGGCTAGGGTTAGGGTTATGCCTAGGGTTAGGGTTCAGAAAACCACAAAGCCAGGAGCTCCAGGGATACTCCCCATGCAAAAGGCAGGCCAAGTTGAGCGTAGCACATCCAAATCCTTGCTCCCTCTTTGTCATTCTGCTCAGAACTTCCGACAGCCCAATGCCAGATTACTGGCTCAGTCTAGGGTTAGGCTTAGGGCTAGGGTTAGGGTTATGCCTAGGGTTAGGGTTCACAAAACCACAAAGCCAGGAGCTCCAGGGACACTGATCATGCGAAAGGCAGGCCAAGTTAAGCACGGCACATCCAAAACCTTGCTCCCTCTTCTTCTTTCTGCAAGGGTTAGGGTTAGGGGCTCGGGTTAGTGTTAGGGGTTAGGGTTAGGGGTAGGGTTAGGGTTAGGGTTATGCCTAGGGTTAGGATTGAGAAAACGACAAAGCCAGGGGACCCAGGCACACTAAGCATGCAAAAGGCAGGCCAAGTTGAGCGTAGCACATCCAAATCCCCTCTCCCTCTTCGTCATTCTGCTCGGAATTCACCACAGCCCAATGCCCGATTTCTGCCTCAGTCTAGGGTTAGGCTTAGAGCTAGGGTTAGGGTTATGCCTAGGGTTAGGGTTCAGAAAACCACAAAGCCAGGAGCTCCAGGGATACTCACCATGCAAAAGGCAGGCCAAGTTGAGTGTAGCACATCCAAATCCTTGCTCCCTCTTCTTCATTCTGCTCGGAACTCACCACGGCCCAATGCCCGATATCTGCCTCAGTCTAGGGTTAGGCGTAGGGCTAGGGTTAGGGTTATGCCTAGGGTTAGGGTTCACAAAACCACAAAGCCAGGAGCTCCAGGGATACTCACCATGCAAAAGGCAGGCCAAGTTGAGCGTAGCACATCCAAATCCCCTCTCCCTCTTCGTCATTCTGCTCGGAACTCACCACAGCCCAATGCCCGATTTCTGCCTCAGTCTAGGGTTAGGCTTAGGGCTAGGGTTAGGGTTATGCCTAGGGTTAGGGTTCACAAAACCACAAAGCCAGGAGCTCCAGGGATACTCACCATGCAAAAGGCAGGCCAAGTTGAGCGTAGCACATCCAAATCCTTGCTCCCTCTTTGTCATTCTGCTCGGAACTCACCACAGCCCCATGCCCGATTTCTGCCTCAGTCTAGGGTTAGGCTTAGGGCTAGGGTTAGGGTTATGCCTAGGGTTAGGGTTCAGAAAACCACAAAGCCAGGAGCTCCAGGGATACTCCCCATGCAAAAGGCAGGCCAAGTTGAGCGCAGCCAATCCAAATCCTTGCTCCCTCTTTGTCATTCTGCTCAGAACTTCCCACAGCCCAATGCCAGATTACTGGCTCAGTCTAGGGTTAGGCTTAGGGCTAGGGTTAGGGTTATGCCTAGGGTTTGGGTTCACAAAACCACAAAGCCAGGAGCTCCAGGGACACTGATCATGCGAAAGGCAGGCCAAGTTAAGCACGGCACATCCAAAACCTTGCTCCCTCTTCTTCTTTCTGCAAGGGTTAGGGTTAGGGGCTCGGGTTAGTGTTAGGGGTTAGGGTTAGGGGTAGGGTTAGGGTTAGCGTTTTGACTAGGGTTAGGATTGAGAAAACCACAAAGCCAGGGGACCCAGGCACACTAAGCATGCAAAAGGCAGGCCAAGTTGAGCGTAGCACATCCAAATCCCCTCTCCCTCTTCGTCATTCTGCTCGGAATTCACCACAGCCCAATGCCCGATTTCTGCCTCAGTCTAGGGTTAGGCTTAGGGCTAGGGTTAGGGTTATGCCTAGGGTTAGGGTTCACAAAACCACAAAGCCAGGAGCTCCAGGGATACTCACCATGCAAAAGGCAGGCCAAGTTGAGTGTAGCACATCCAAATCCTTGCTCCCTCTTCTTCATTCTGCTCGGAACTCACCACGGCCCAATGCCCGATATCTGCCTCAGTCTAGGGTTAGGCTTAGGGCTAGGGTTAGGGTTATGCCTAGGGTTAGGGTTCACAAAACCACAAAGCCAGGAGCTCCAGGGATACTCACCATGCAAAAGGCAGGCCAAGTTGAGCGTAGCACATCCAAATCCCCTCTCCCTCTTCGTCATTCTGCTCGGAACTCACCACAGCCCAATGCCCGATTTCTGCCTCAGTCTAGGGTTAGGCTTAGGGCTAGGGTTAGGGTTATGCCTAGGGTTAGGGTTCAGAAAACCACAAAGCCAGGAGCTCCAGGGATGCTCACCATGCAAAAGGCAGGCCAAGTTGAGCGTAGCACATCCAAATCATTGCTCCCTCTTTGTCATTCTGCTCGGAACTCACCACAGCCCCATGCTCGATTTCTGCCTCAGTCTAGGGTTAGGCTTAGGGCTAGGGTTAGGGTTATGCCTAGGGTTAGGCTTCACAAAACCACAAAGCCAGGAGCTCCAGGGATACTCCCCATGCAAAAGGCAGGCCAAGTTGAGCGTAGCACATCCAAATCCCCTCTCCCTCTTCGTCATTCTGCTCGGAACTCACCACAGCCCAATGCCCGATTTCTGCCTCAGTCTAGGGTTAGGCTTAGGGCTAGGGTTAGGGTTATGCCTAGGGTTAGGGTTCACAAAACCACAAAGCCAGGAGCTCCAGGGATACTCACCATGCAAAAGGCAGGCCAAGTTGAGCGTAGCACATCCAAATCCTTGCTCCCTCTTTGTCATTCTGCTCGGAACTCACCACAGCCCCATGCCCGATTTCTGCCTCAGTCTAGGGTTAGGCTTAGGGCTAGGGTTAGGGTTATGCCTAGGGTTAGGGTTCAGAAAACCACAAAGCCAGGAGCTCCAGGGATACTCCCCATGCAAAAGGCAGGCCAAGTTGAGCGCAGCCAATCCAAATCCTTGCTCCCTCTTCGTCATTCTGCTCGGAACTCCCCACAGCCCAATGCCCGATTTCTGCCTCAGTCTAGGGTTAGGCTTAGGGCTAGGGTTAGGGTTATGCCTAGGGTTAGGGTTCAGAAAACCACAAAGCCAGGAGCTCCAGGGATACTCCCCATGCAAAAGGCAGGCCAAGTTGAGCGCAGCCAATCCAAATCCTTGCTCCCTCTTCGTCATTCTGCTCGGAACTCCCCACAGCCCAATGCCCGATTTCTGCCTCAGTCTAGGGTTAGGCTTAGGGCTAGGGTTAGGGTTATGCCTAGGGTTAGGGTTCAGAAAACCACAAAGCCAGGAGCTCCAGGGATACTCCCCATGCAAAAGGCAGGCCAAGTTGAGCGTAGCACATCCAAATCCTTGCTCCCTCTTTGTCATTCTGCTCAGAACTTCCGACAGCCCAATGCCAGATTACTGGCTCAGTCTAGGGTTAGGCTTAGGGCTAGGGTTAGGGTTATGCCTAGGGTTAGGGTTCACAAAACCACAAAGCCAGGAGCTCCAGGGACACTGATCATGCGAAAGGCAGGCCAAGTTAAGCACGGCACATCCAAAACCTTGCTCCCTCTTCTTCTTTCTGCAAGGGTTAGGGTTAGGGGCTCGGGTTAGTGTTAGGGGTTAGGGTTAGGGGTAGGGTTAGGGTTAGGGTTATGCCTAGGGTTAGGATTGAGAAAACGACAAAGCCAGGGGACCCAGGCACACTAAGCATGCAAAAGGCAGGCCAAGTTGAGCGTAGCACATCCAAATCCCCTCTCCCTCTTCGTCATTCTGCTCGGAATTCACCACAGCCCAATGCCCGATTTCTGCCTCAGTCTAGGGTTAGGCTTAGAGCTAGGGTTAGGGTTATGCCTAGGGTTAGGGTTCAGAAAACCACAAAGCCAGGAGCTCCAGGGATACTCACCATGCAAAAGGCAGGCCAAGTTGAGTGTAGCACATCCAAATCCTTGCTCCCTCTTCTTCATTCTGCTCGGAACTCACCACGGCCCAATGCCCGATATCTGCCTCAGTCTAGGGTTAGGCGTAGGGCTAGGGTTAGGGTTATGCCTAGGGTTAGGGTTCACAAAACCACAAAGCCAGGAGCTCCAGGGATACTCACCATGCAAAAGGCAGGCCAAGTTGAGCGTAGCACATCCAAATCCCCTCTCCCTCTTCGTCATTCTGCTCGGAACTCACCACAGCCCAATGCCCGATTTCTGCCTCAGTCTAGGGTTAGGCTTAGGGCTAGGGTTAGGGTTATGCCTAGGGTTAGGGTTCACAAAACCACAAAGCCAGGAGCTCCAGGGATACTCACCATGCAAAAGGCAGGCCAAGTTGAGCGTAGCACATCCAAATCCTTGCTCCCTCTTTGTCATTCTGCTCGGAACTCACCACAGCCCCATGCCCGATTTCTGCCTCAGTCTAGGGTTAGGCTTAGGGCTAGGGTTAGGGTTATGCCTAGGGTTAGGGTTCAGAAAACCACAAAGCCAGGAGCTCCAGGGATACTCCCCATGCAAAAGGCAGGCCAAGTTGAGCGCAGCCAATCCAAATCCTTGCTCCCTCTTTGTCATTCTGCTCAGAACTTCCCACAGCCCAATGCCAGATTACTGGCTCAGTCTAGGGTTAGGCTTAGGGCTAGGGTTAGGGTTATGCCTAGGGTTTGGGTTCACAAAACCACAAAGCCAGGAGCTCCAGGGACACTGATCATGCGAAAGGCAGGCCAAGTTAAGCACGGCACATCCAAAACCTTGCTCCCTCTTCTTCTTTCTGCAAGGGTTAGGGTTAGGGGCTCGGGTTAGTGTTAGGGGTTAGGGTTAGGGGTAGGGTTAGGGTTAGCGTTTTGACTAGGGTTAGGATTGAGAAAACCACAAAGCCAGGGGACCCAGGCACACTAAGCATGCAAAAGGCAGGCCAAGTTGAGCGTAGCACATCCAAATCCCCTCTCCCTCTTCGTCATTCTGCTCGGAATTCACCACAGCCCAATGCCCGATTTCTGCCTCAGTCTAGGGTTAGGCTTAGGGCTAGGGTTAGGGTTATGCCTAGGGTTAGGGTTCACAAAACCACAAAGCCAGGAGCTCCAGGGATACTCACCATGCAAAAGGCAGGCCAAGTTGAGTGTAGCACATCCAAATCCTTGCTCCCTCTTCTTCATTCTGCTCGGAACTCACCACGGCCCAATGCCCGATATCTGCCTCAGTCTAGGGTTAGGCTTAGGGCTAGGGTTAGGGTTATGCCTAGGGTTAGGGTTCACAAAACCACAAAGCCAGGAGCTCCAGGGATACTCACCATGCAAAAGGCAGGCCAAGTTGAGCGTAGCACATCCAAATCCCCTCTCCCTCTTCGTCATTCTGCTCGGAACTCACCACAGCCCAATGCCCGATTTCTGCCTCAGTCTAGGGTTAGGCTTAGGGCTAGGGTTAGGGTTATGCCTAGGGTTAGGGTTCAGAAAACCACAAAGCCAGGAGCTCCAGGGATGCTCACCATGCAAAAGGCAGGCCAAGTTGAGCGTAGCACATCCAAATCATTGCTCCCTCTTTGTCATTCTGCTCGGAACTCACCACAGCCCCATGCTCGATTTCTGCCTCAGTCTAGGGTTAGGCTTAGGGCTAGGGTTAGGGTTATGCCTAGGGTTAGGCTTCACAAAACCACAAAGCCAGGAGCTCCAGGGATACTCCCCATGCAAAAGGCAGGCCAAGTTGAGCGTAGCACATCCAAATCCCCTCTCCCTCTTCGTCATTCTGCTCGGAACTCACCACAGCCCAATGCCCGATTTCTGCCTCAGTCTAGGGTTAGGCTTAGGGCTAGGGTTAGGGTTATGCCTAGGGTTAGGGTTCACAAAACCACAAAGCCAGGAGCTCCAGGGATACTCACCATGCAAAAGGCAGGCCAAGTTGAGCGTAGCACATCCAAATCCTTGCTCCCTCTTTGTCATTCTGCTCGGAACTCACCACAGCCCCATGCCCGATTTCTGCCTCAGTCTAGGGTTAGGCTTAGGGCTAGGGTTAGGGTTATGCCTAGGGTTAGGGTTCAGAAAACCACAAAGCCAGGAGCTCCAGGGATACTCCCCATGCAAAAGGCAGGCCAAGTTGAGCGCAGCCAATCCAAATCCTTGCTCCCTCTTCGTCATTCTGCTCGGAACTCCCCACAGCCCAATGCCCGATTTCTGCCTCAGTCTAGGGTTAGGCTTAGGGCTAGGGTTAGGGTTATGCCTAGGGTTAGGGTTCACAAAACCACAAAGCCAGGAGCTCCAGGGATACTCACCATGCAAAAGGCAGGCCCAGTTGAGCGTAGCACATCCAAATCCCCTCTCCCTCTTCGTCATTCTGCTCGGAATTCACCACAGCCCAATGCCCGATTTCTGCCTCAGTCTAGGGTTAGGCTTAGGGCTAGGGTTAGGGTTATGCCTAGGGTTAGGGTTCACAAAACCACAAAGCCAGGAGCTCCAGGGATACTCACCATGCAAAAGGCAGGCCAAGTTGAGCGTAGCACATCCAAATCCCCTCTCCCTCTTTGTCATTCTGCTCGGAATTCACCACAGCCCAATGCCCGATTTCTGCCTCAGTCTAGGGTTAGGCTTAGGGCTAGGGTTAGGGTTATGCCTAGGGTTAGGGTTCACAAAACCACAAAGCCAGGAGCTCCAGGGATACTCCCCATGCAAAAGGCAGGCCAAGTTGAGCGTAGCACATCCAAATCATTGCTCCCTCTTTGTCATTCTGCTCGGAACTCACCACAGCCCCATGCTCGATTTCTGCCTCAGTCTAGGGTTAGGCTTAGGGCTAGGGTTAGGGTTATGCCTAGGGTTAGGGTTCAGAAAACCACAAAGCCAGGAGCTCCAGGGATACTCCCCATGCAAAAGGCAGGCCAAGTTGAGCGCAGCCAATCCAAATCCTTGCTCCCTCTTCGTCATTCTGCTCGGAACTCCCCACAGCCCAATGCCCGATTTCTGCCTCAGTCTAGGGTTAGGCTTAGGGCTAGGGTTAGGGTTATGCCTAGGGTTAGGGTTCAGAAAACCACAAAGCCAGGAGCTCCAGGGATACTCCCCATGCAAAAGGCAGGCCAAGTTGAGCGCAGCCAATCCAAATCCTTGCTCCCTCTTCGTCATTCTGCTCGGAACTCCCCACAGCCCAATGCCCGATTACTGCCTCAGTCTAGGGTTAGGCTTAGGGCTAGGGTTAGGGTTATGCCTAGGGTTAGGGTTCAGAAAACCACAAAGCCAGGAGCTCCAGGGATACTCCCCATGCAAAAGGCAGGCCAAGTTGAGCGTAGCACATCCAAATCCTTGCTCCCTCTTTGTCATTCTGCTCAGAACTCCCCACAGCCCAATGCCAGATTACTGGCTCAGTCTAGGGTTAGGCTTAGGGCTAGGGTTAGGGTTATGCCTAGGGTTAGGGTTCACAAAACCACAAAGCCAGGAGCTCCAGGGACACTGATCATGCGAAAGGCAGGCCAAGTTAAGCACGGCACATCCAAAACCTTGCTCCCTCTTCTTCTTTCTGCAAGGGTTAGGGTTAGGGGCTCGGGTTAGTGTTAGGGGTTAGGGTTAGGGGTAGGGTTAGGGTTAGGGTTATGCCTAGGGTTAGGATTGAGAAAACGACAAAGCCAGGGGACCCAGGCACACTAAGCATGCAAAAGGCAGGCCAAGTTGAGCGTAGCACATCCAAATCCCCTCTCCCTCTTCGTCATTCTGCTCGGAATTCACCACAGCCCAATGCCCGATTTCTGCCTCAGTCTAGGGTTAGGCTTAGGGCTAGGGTTAGGGTTATGCCTAGGGTTAGGGTTCAGAAAACCACAAAGCCAGGAGCTCCAGGGATACTCCCCATGCAAAAGGCAGGCCAAGTTGAGTGTAGCACATCCAAATCCTTGCACCCTCTACGTCATTCTGCTCGGAACTCACCACGGCCCAATGCCCGATTTCTGCCTCAGTCTAGGGTTAGGCTTAGGGCTAGGGTTAGGGTTATGCCTAGGGTTAGGGTTCACAAAACCACAAAGCCAGGAGCTCCAGGGATACTCACCATGCAAAAGGCAGGCCAAGTTGAGTGTAGCACATCCAAATCCCCTCTCCCTCTTCGTCATTCTGCTCGGAACTCACCACAGCCCAATGCCCGATTTCTGCCTCAGTCTAGGGTTAGGCTTAGGGCTAGGGTTAGGGTTATGCCTAGGGTTAGGGTTCACAGAACCACAAAGCCAGGAGCTCCAGGGATACTCACCATGCAAAAGGCAGGCCAAGTTGAGCGTAGCACATCCAAATCCTTGCTCCCTCTTTGTCATTCTGCTCGGAACTCACCACAGCCCCATGCCCGATTTCTGCCTCAGTCTAGGGTTAGGCTTAGGGCTAGGGTTAGGGTTATGCCTAGGGTTAGGGTTCAGAAAACCACAAAGCCAGGAGCTCCAGGGATACTCACCATGCAAAAGGCAGGCCAAGTTGAGCGTAGCACATCCAAATCCCATCTCCCTCTTCGTCATTCTGCTCGGAACTTCCGACAGCCCAATGCCAGATTACTGGCTCAGTCTAGGGTTAGGCTTAGGGCTAGGGTTAGGGTTATGCCTAGGGTTAGGGTTCACAAAACCACAAAGCCAGGAGCTCCAGGGATACTCACCATGCAAAAGGCAGGCCAAGTTGAGCGTAGCACATCCAAATCCCCTCTCCCTCTTTGTCATTCTGCTCGGAACTCCCCACAGCCCAATGCCCGATTACTGGCTCAGTCTAGGGTTAGGCTTAGGGCTAGGGTTAGGGTTATGCCTAGGGTTAGGGTTCAGAAAACCACAAAGCCAGGAGCTCCAGGGATACTCCCCATGCAAAAGGCAGGCCAAGTTGAGCGTAGCACATCCAAATCCCCTCTCCCTCTTCTTCATTCTGCTCGGAACTCACCACAGCCCAATGCCCGATTACTGGCTCAGTCTACGGTTAGGCTTAGGGCTAGGGTTAGGGTTATGCCTAGGGTTAGGGTTCAGAAAACCACAAAGCCAGGAGCTCCAGGGATACTCACCATGCAAAAGGCAGGCCAAGTTGAGCGTAGCACATCCAAATCCTTGCTCCCTCTTTGTCATTATGCTTGGAACTCACCACAGCCCAATGCCCGATTACTGCCTCAGTCTAGGGTTAGGCTTAGGGCTAGGGTTAGGGTTATGCCTAGGGTTAGGGTTCAGAAAACCACAAAGCCAGGAGCTCCAGGGATACTCACCATGCAAAAGGCAGGCCCAGTTGAGCGTAGCACATCCAAATCCCCTCTCCCTCTTCGTCATTCTGCTCGGAACTCACCACAGCCCAATGCCCGATTACTGCCTCAGTCTAGGGTTAGGCTTAGGGCTAGGGTTAGGGTTATGCCTAGGGTTAGGGTTCACAAAACCACAAAGCCAGGAGCTCCAGGGATACTCACCATGCAAAAGGCAGGCCAAGTTGAGCGTAGCACATCCAAATCCCCTCTCCCTCTTCGTCATTATGCTCGGAACTCACCACAGCCCAATGCCCGATTACTGCCTCAGTCTAGGGTTAGGCTTAGGGCTAGGGTTAGGGTTATGCCTAGGGTTAGGGTTCACAAAACCACAAAGCCAGGAGCTCCAGGGATACTCACCATGCAAAAGGCAGGCCAAGTTGAGCGTAGCACATCCAAATCCCCTCTCCCTCTTTGTCATTCTGCTCGGAACTCCCCACAGCCCAATGCCCGATTACTGCCTCAGTCTAGGGTTAGGCTTAGGGCTAGGGTTAGGGTTATGCCTAGGGTTAGGGTTCAGAAAACCACAAAGCCAGGAGCTCCAGGGATACTCCCCATGCAAAAGGCAGGCCAAGTTGAGCGTAGCACATCCAAATCCTTGCTCCCTCTTTGTCATTCTGCTCAGAACTCCCCACAGCCCAATGCCAGATTACTGGCTCAGTCTAAGGTTAGGCTTAGGGCTAGGGTTAGGGTTATGCCTAGGGTTAGGGTTCACAAAACCACAAAGCCAGGAGCTCCAGGGACACTGATCATGCGAAAGGCAGGCCAAGTTAAGCACGGCACATCCAAAACCTTGCTCCCTCTTCTTCTTTCTGCAAGGGTTAGGGTTAGGGGCTCGGGTTAGTGTTAGGGGTTAGGGTTAGGGGTAGGGTTAGGGTTAGGGTTATGCCTAGGGTTAGGATTGAGAAAACGACAAAGCCAGGGGACCCAGGCACACTAAGCATGCAAAAGGCAGGCCAAGTTGAGCGTAGCACATCCAAATCCCCTCTCCCTCTTCGTCATTCTGCTCGGAATTCACCACAGCCCAATGCCCGATTTCTGCCTCAGTCTAGGGTTAGGCTTAGGGCTAGGGTTAGGGTTATGCCTAGGGTTAGGGTTCAGAAAACCACAAAGCCAGGAGCTCCAGGGATACTCACCATGCAAAAGGCAGGCCAAGTTGAGTGTAGCACATCCAAATCCTTGCTCCCTCTTCTTCATTCTGCTCGGAACTCACCACGGCCCAATGCCCGATTTCTGCCTCAGTCTAGGGTTAGGCTTAGGGCTAGGGTTAGGGTTATGCCTAGGGTTAGGGTTCACAAAACCACAAAGCCAGGAGCTCCAGGGATACTCACCATGCAAAAGGCAGGCCAAGTTGAGTGTAGCACATCCAAATCCCCTCTCCCTCTTCGTCATTCTGCTCGGAACTCACCACAGCCCAATGCCCGATTTCTGCCTCAGTCTAGGGTTAGGCTTAGGGCTAGGGTTAGGGTTATGCCTAGGGTTAGGGTTCACAAAACCACAAAGCCAGGAGCTCCAGGGATACTCACCATGCAAAAGGCAGGCCAAGTTGAGCGTAGCACATCCAAATCATTGCTCCCTCTTTGTCATTCTGCTCGGAACTCACCACAGCCCCATGCCCGATTTCTGCCTCAGTCTAGGGTTAGGCTTAGGGCTAGGGTTAGGGTTATGCCTAGGGTTAGGGTTCAGAAAACCACAAAGCCAGGAGCTCCAGGGATACTCCCCATGCAAAAGGCAGGCCAAGTTGAGCGCAGCCAATCCAAATCCTTGCTCCCTCTTCGTCATTCTGCTCGGAACTCACCACAGCCCAATGCCCGATTTCTGCCTCAGTCTAGGGTTAGGCTTAGGGCTAGGGTTAGGGTTATGCCTAGGGTTAGGGTTCAGAAAACCACAAAGCCAGGAGCTCCAGGGATACTCCCCATGCAAAAGGCAGGCCAAGTTGAGCGTAGCACATCCAAATCCTTGCTCCCTCTTCTTCATTCTGCTCGGAACTCCCCACAGCCCAATGCCCGATTACTGGCTCAGTCTAGGGTTAGGCTTAGGGCTAGGGTTAGGGTTATGCCTAGGGTTAGGGTTCAGAAAACCACAAAGCCAGGAGCTCCAGGGATACTCCTCATGCAAAAGGCAGGCCAAGTTGAGCGCAGCCAATCCAAATCCTTGCTCCCTCTTCGTCATTCTGCTCGGAACTCACCACAGCCCAATGCCCGATTTCTGCCTCAGTCTAGGGTTAGGCTTAGGGCTAGGGTTAAGGTTATGCCTAGGGTTAGGGTTCAGAAAACCACAAAGCCAGGAGCTCCAGGGATACTCACCATGCAAAAGGCAGGCCAAGTTGAGCGTAGCACATCCAAATCCCCTCTCCCTCTTCGTCATTCTGCTCGGAACTCCCCACAGCCCAATGCCCGATTTCTGCCTCAGTCTACGGTTAAGCTTAGGGCTAGGGTTAGGGTTATGCCTAGGGTTAGGGTTCAGAAAACCACAAAGCCAGGAGCTCCAGGGATACTCCCCATGCAAAAGGCAGGCCAAGTTGAGCGTAGCACATCCAAATCCCCTCTCCCTCTTCGTCATTCTGCTCGGAACTCCCCACAGCCCAATGCCCGATTTCTGCCTCAGTCTAGGGTTCGGCTTAGGGCTAGGGTTAGGGTTATGCCTAGGGTTAGGGTTCACAAAACCACAAAGCCAGGAGCTCCAGGGATACTCCCCATGCAAAAGGCAGGCCAAGTTGAGCGTAGCACATCCAAATCCCCTCTCCCTCTTCATCATTCTGCTCGGAACTCACCACAGCCCCATGCCCGATTTCTGCCTCAGTCTAGGGTTAGGTTTAGGGCTAGGGTTAGGGTTATGCCTAGGGTTAGGGTTCAGAAAACCACAAAGCCAGGAGCTCCAGGGATACTCCCCATGCAAAAGGCAGGCCAAGTTGAGCGTAGCACATCCAAATCCTTGCTCCCTCTTCGTCATTCTGCTCGGAACTCACCACAGCCCAATGCCCGATTTCTGCCTCAGTCTAGGGTTAGGCTTAGGGCTAGGGTTAGGGTTATGCCTAGGGTTAGGGTTCACAAAACCACAAAGCCAGGAGCTCCAGGGACACTGATCATGCGAAAGGCAGGCCAAGTTAAGCACGGCACATCCAAAACCTTGCTCCCTCTTCTTCTTTCTGCAAGGGTTAGGGTTAGGGGCTCGGGTTAGTGTTAGGGGTTAGGGTTAGGGGTAGGGTTAGGGTTAGGGTTTTGACTAGGGTTAGGATTGAGAAAACGACAAAGCCAGGGGACCCAGGCACACTAAGCATGCAAAAGGCAGGCCAAGTTGAGCGTAGCACATCCAAATCCCCTCTCCCTCTTCGTCATTCTGCTCGGAATTCACCACAGCCCAATGCCCGATTTCTGCCTCAGTCTAGGGTTAGGCTTAGGGCTAGGGTTAGGGTTATGCCTAGGGTTAGGGTTCACAAAACCACAAAGCCAGGAGCTCCAGGGATACTCCCCATGCAAAAGGCAGGCCAAGTTGAGCGTAGCACATCCAAATCCTTGCTCCCTCTTCGTCATTCTGCTCGGAACTCACCACAGCCCAATGCCCGATTACGGCCTCAGTCTAGGGTTAGGCTTAGGGCTAGGGTTAGGGTTATGCCTAGGGTTAGGGTTCAGAAAACCACAAAGCCAGGAGCTCCAGGGATACGCACCATGCAAAAGGCAGGCCAAGTTGAGCGTAGCACATCCAAATCCCCTCTCCCTCTTTGTCATTCTGCTCGGAACTCACCACAGCCCAATGCCCGATTTCTGCCTCAGTCTAGGGTTAGGCTTAGGGCTAGGGTTAGGGTTATGCCTAGGGTTAGGGTTCACAAAACCACAAAGCCAGGAGCTCCAGGGATACTCACCATGCAAAAGGCAGGCCAAGTTGAGCGTAGCACATCCAAATCCTTGCTCCCTCTTTGTCATTCTGCTCGGAACTCACCACAGCCCCATGCCCGATTTCTGCCTCAGTCTAGGGTTAGGCTTAGGGCTAGGGTTAGGGTTATGCCTAGGGTTAGGGTTCACAAAACCACAAAGCCAGGAGCTCCAGGGATACTCCCCATGCAAAAGGCAGGCCAAGTTGAGCGCAGCCAATCCAAATCCTTGCTCCCTCTTCGTCATTCTGCTCGGAACTCCCCACAGCCCAATGCCCGATTTCTGCCTCAGTCTAGGGTTCGGCTTAGGGCTAGGGTTAGGGTTATGCCTAGGGTTAGGGTTCACAAAACCACAAAGCCAGGAGCTCCAGGGATACTCACCATGCAAAAGGCAGGCCAAGTTGAGCGTAGCACATCCAAATCCTTGCTCCCTCTACGTCATTCTGCTCGGAACTCACCACAGCCCAATGCCCGATTACTGCCTCAGTCTAGGGTTAGGCTTAGGGCTAGGGTTAGGGTTATGCCTAGGGTTAGGGTTCACAAAACCACAAAGCCAGGAGCTCCAGGGATACTCACCATGCAAAAGGCAGGCCAAGTTGAGCGTAGCACATCCAAATCCCCTCTCCCTCTTCGTCATTCTGCTCGGAACTCACCACAGCCCAATGCCCGATTTCTGCCTCAGTCTAGGGTTAGGCTTAGGGCTAGGGTTAGGGTTATGCCTAGGGTTAGGGTTCACAAAACCACAAAGCCAGGAGCTCCAGGGATACTCACCATGCAAAAGGCAGGCCAAGTTGAGCGTAGCACATCCAAATCCCCTCTCCCTCTTTGTCATTCTGCTCGGAACTCACCACAGCCCCATGCCCGATTTCTGCCTCAGTCTAGGGTTAGGCTTAGGGCTAGGGTTAGGGTTATGCCTAGGGTTAGGGTTCAGAAAACCACAAAGCCAGGAGCTCCAGGGATACTCCCCATGCAAAAGGCAGGCCAAGTTGAGCGCAGCCAATCCAAATCCTTGCTCCCTCTTCGTCATTCTGCTCGGAACTCCCCACAGCCCAATGCACGATTTCTGCCTCAGTCTAGGGTTAGGCTTAGGGCTAGGGTTAGGGTTATGCCTAGGGTTAGGGTTCACAAAACCACAAAGCCAGGAGCTCCAGGGACACTGATCATGCGAAAGGCAGGCCAAGTTAAGCACGGCACATCCAAAACCTTGCTCCCTCTTCTTCTTTCTGCAAGGGTTAGGGTTAGGGGCTCGGGTTAGTGTTAGGGGTTAGGGTTAGGGGTAGGGTTAGGGTTAGGGTTTTGACTAGGGTTAGGGTTCACAAAACCACAAAGCCAGGGGACCCAGGCACACTAAGCATGCAAAAGGCAGGCCAAGTTGAGCGTAGCACATCCAAATCCCCTCTCCCTCTTCGTCATTCTGCTCGGAACTCACCACAGCCCAATGCCCGATTACTGCCTCAGTCTAGGGTTAGGCTTAGGGCTAGGGTTAGGGTTATGCCTAGGGTTAGGGTTCACAAAACCACAAAGCCAGGAGCTCCAGGGATACTCACCATGCAAAAGGCAGGCCAAGTTGAGCGCAGCCAATCCAAATCCTTGCTCCCTCTTCGTCATTCTGCTCGGAACTCCCCACAGCCCAATGCCCGATTTCTGCCTCAGTCTAGGGTTCGGCTTGGGGCTAGGGTTAGGGTTATGCCTAGGGTTAGGGTTCACAAAACCACAAAGCCAGGAGCTCCAGGGATACTCACCATGCAAAAGGCAGGCCAAGTTGAGCGCAGCCAATCCAAATCCCCTCTCCCTCTTCGTCATTCTGCTCGGAACTCCCCACAGCCCAATGCCCGATTTCTGCCTCAGTCTAGGGTTCGGCTTGGGGCTAGGGTTAGGGTTATGCCTAGGGTTAGGGTTCAGAAAACCACAAAGCCAGGAGCTCCAGGGATACTCCCCATGCAAAAGGCAGGCCAAGTTGAGCGTAGCACATCCAAATCCCCTCTCCCTCTTTGTCATTCTGCTCGGAACTCCCCACAGCCCAATGCCCGATTTCTGCCTCAGTCTAGGGTTCGGCTTAGGGCTAGGGTTAGGGTAATGCCTAGGGTTAGGGTTATGCCTAGGGTTAGGGTTCAGAAAACCACAAAGCCAGGAGCTCCAGGGATACTCACCATGCAAAAGGCAGGCCAAGTTGAGCGTAGCACATCCAAATCCCCTCTCCCTCTTCGTCATTCTGCTCGGAACTCACCACAGCCCAATGCCCGATTACTGCCTCAGTCTAGGGTTAGGCTTAGGGCTAGGGTTAGGGTTATGCCTAGGGTTAGGGTTCACAAAACCACAAAGCCAGGAGCTCCAGGGATACTCACCATGTAAAAGGCAGGCCAAGTTGAGCGTAGCACATCCAAATCCCCTCTCCCTCTTTGTCATTCTGCTCGGAACTCACCACAGCCCAATGCCCGATTTCTGCCTCAGTCTAGGGTTAGGCTTAGGGCTAGGATTAGGGTTATGCTTAGGGTTAGGGTTCAGAAAACCACAAAGCCAGGAGCTCCAGGGATACTCACCATGCAAAAGGCAGGCCAAGTTGAGCGTAGCACATCCAAATCCCCTCTCCCTCTTCGTCATTCTGCTCGGAACTCCCCACAGCCCAATGCCCGATTTCTGCCTCAGTCTAGGGTTCGGCTTGGGGCTAGGGTTAGGGTTATGCCTAGGGTTAGGGTTCACAAAACCACAAAGCCAGGAGCTCCAGGGATACTCCCCATGCAAAAGGCAGGCCAAGTTGAGCGTAGCACATCCAAATCCCCTCTCCCTCTTCCTCATTCTGCTCGGAACTCACCACAGCCCCATGCTCGATTTCTGCCTCAGTCTAGGGTTAGGCTTAGGGCTAGGGTTAGGGTTATGCCTAGGGTTAGGGTTCAGAAAACCACAAAGCCAGGAGCTCCAGGGATACTCCCCATGCAAAAGGCAGGCCAAGTTGAGCGTAGCACATCCAAATCCTTGCTCCCTCTTCGTCATTCTGCTCGGAACTCCCCACAGCCCAATGCCCGATTACTGCCTCAGTCTAGGGTTAGGCTTAGGGCTAGGGTTAGGGTTATGCCTAGGGTTAGGGTTCACAAAACCACAAAGCCAGGAGCTCCAGGGACACTGATCATGCGAAAGGCAGGACAAGTTAAGCACGGCACATCCAAAACCTTGCTCCCTCTTCTTCTTTCTGCAAGGGTTAGGGTTAGGGGCTCGGGTTAGTGTTAGGGGTTAGGGTTAGGGGTAGGGTTAGGGTTAGGGTTTTGACTAGGGTTAGGATTGAGAAAACGACAAAGCCAGGGGACCCAGGCACACTAAGCATGCAAAAGGCAGGCCAAGTTGAGCGTAGCACATCCAAATCCCCTCTCCCTCTTCGTCATTCTGCTCGGAATTCACCACAGCCCAATGCCCGATTTCTGCCTCAGTCTAGGGTTAGGCTTAGGGCTAGGGTTAGGGTTATGCCTAGGGTTAGGGTTCAGAAAACCACAAAGCCAGGAGCTCCAGGGATACTCCCCATGCAAAAGGCAGGCCAAGTTGAGCGTAGCACATCCAAATCCCCTCTCCCTCTTCGTCATTCTGCTCGGAACTCACCACAGCCCAATGCCCGATTTCTGCCTCAGTCTAGGGTTAGGCTTAGGGCTAGGGTTAGGGTTATGCCTAGGGTTAGGGTTCAGAAAACCACAAAGCCAGGAGCTCCAGGGATACTCACCATGCAAAAGGCAGGCCAAGTTGAGCGTAGCACATCCAAATCCCCTCTCCCTCTTCGTCATTCTGCTCGGAACTCCCCACAGCCCAATGCCCGATTTCTGCCTCAGTCTAGGGTTCGGCTTGGGGCTAGGGTTAGGGTTATGCCTAGGGTTAGGGTTCACAAAACCACAAAGCCAGGAGCTCCAGGGATACTCCCCATGCAAAAGGCAGGCCAAGTTGAGCGTAGCACATCCAAATCCCCTCTCCCTCTTCCTCATTCTGCTCGGAACTCACCACAGCCCCATGCTCGATTTCTGCCTCAGTCTAGGGTTAGGCTTAGGGCTAGGGTTAGGGTTATGCCTAGGGTTAGGGTTCAGAAAACCACAAAGCCAGGAGCTCCAGGGATACTCCCCATGCAAAAGGCAGGCCAAGTTGAGCGTAGCACATCCAAATCCTTGCTCCCTCTTCGTCATTCTGCTCGGAACTCCCCACAGCCCAATGCCCGATTACTGCCTCAGTCTAGGGTTAGGCTTAGGGCTAGGGTTAGGGTTATGCCTAGGGTTAGGGTTCACAAAACCACAAAGCCAGGAGCTCCAGGGACACTGATCATGCGAAAGGCAGGACAAGTTAAGCACGGCACATCCAAAACCTTGCTCCCTCTTCTTCTTTCTGCAAGGGTTAGGGTTAGGGGCTCGGGTTAGTGTTAGGGGTTAGGGTTAGGGGTAGGGTTAGGGTTAGGGTTTTGACTAGGGTTAGGATTGAGAAAACGACAAAGCCAGGGGACCCAGGCACACTAAGCATGCAAAAGGCAGGCCAAGTTGAGCGTAGCACATCCAAATCCCCTCTCCCTCTTCGTCATTCTGCTCGGAATTCACCACAGCCCAATGCCCGATTTCTGCCTCAGTCTAGGGTTAGGCTTAGGGCTAGGGTTAGGGTTATGCCTAGGGTTAGGGTTCACAAAACCACAAAGCCAGGAGCTCCAGGGATACTCCCCATGCAAAAGGCAGGCCAAGTTGAGCGTAGCACATCCAAATCCCCTCTCCCTCTTCGTCATTCTGCTCGGAACTCACCACAGCCCAATGCCCGATTTCTGCCTCAGTCTAGGGTTAGGCTTAGGGCTAGGGTTAGGGTTATGCCTAGGGTTAGGGTTCAGAAAACCACAAAGCCAGGAGCTCCAGGGATACTCCCCATGCAAAAGGCAGGCCTAGTTGAGCGTAGCACATCCAAATCCCCTCTCCCTCTTTGTCATTCTGCTCGGAACTCACCACAGCCCAATGCCCGATTTCTGCCTCAGTCTAGGGTTCGGCTTAGGGCTAGGGTTAGGGTTATGCCTAGGGTTAGGGTTCACAAAACCACAAAGCCAGGAGCTCCAGAGATACTCCCCATGCAAAAGGCAGGCCAAGTTGAGCGTAGCACATCCAAATCCTTGCTCCCTCTTCGTCATTCTGCTCGGAACTCCCCACAGCCCAATGCCCGATTACTGCCTCAGTCTAGGGTTAGGCTTAGGGCTAGGGTTAGGGTTATGCCTAGGGTTAGGGTTCACAAAACCACAAAGCCAGGAGCTCCAGGGACACTGATCATGCGAAAGGCAGGCCAAGTTAAGCACGGCACATCCAAAACCTTGCTCCCTCTTCTTCTTTCTGCAAGGGTTAGGGTTAGGGGCTCGGGTTAGTGTTAGGGGTTAGGGTTAGGGGTAGGGTTAGGGTTAGGGTTTTGACTAGGGTTAGGATTGAGAAAACGACAAAGCCAGGGGACCCAGGCACACTAAGCATGCAAAAGGCAGGCCAAGTTGAGCATAGCACATCCAAATCCCCTCTCCCTCTTCGTCATTCTGCTCGGAATTCACCACAGCCCAATGCCCGATTTCTGCCTCAGTCTAGGGTTAGGCTTAGGGCTAGGGTTAGGGTTATGCCTAGGGTTAGGGTTCAGAAAACCACAAAGCCAGGAGCTCCAGGGATACTCACCATGCAAAAGGCAGGCCAAGTTGAGCGTAGCACATCCAAATCCCCTCTCCCTCTTCGTCATTCTGCTCGGAACTCACCACAGCCCAATGTCCGATTTCTGCCTCAGTCTAGGGTTAGGCTTAGGGCTAGGGTTAGGGTTATGCCTAGGGTTAGGGTTCAGAAAACCACAAAGCCAGGAGCTCCAGGGATACTCCCCATGCAAAAGGCAGGCCTAGTTGAGCGTAGCACATCCAAATCCCCTCTCCCTCTTCGTCATTCTGCTCGGAACTCACCACAGCCCAATGCCCGATTTCTGCCTCAGTCTAGGGTTCGGCTTAGGGCTAGGGTTAGGGTTATGCCTAGGGTTAGGGTTCACAAAACCACAAAGCCAGGAGCTCCAGAGATACTCCCCATGCAAAAGGCAGGCCAAGTTGAGCGTAGCACATCCAAATCCCCTCTCCCTCTTCGTCATTCTGCTCGCAACTCACCACAGCCCAATGCCCGATTTCTGCCTCAGTCTAGGGTTAGGTTTAGGGCTAGGGTTAGGGTTATGCCTAGGGTTAGGGTTCACAAAACCACAAAGCCAGGAGCTCCAGGGATACTCCCCATGCAAAAGGCAGGCCAAGTTGAGTGTAGCACATCCAAATCCTTGCTCCCTCTTCGTCATTCTGCTCGGAACTCCCCACAGCCCAATGCCCGATTTCTGCCTCAGTCTAGGGTTAGGCTTAGGGCTAGGGTTAGGGTTATGCCTAGGGTTAGGGTTCAGAAAACCACAAAGCCAGGAGCTCCAGGGATACTCCCCATGCAAAAGGCAGGCCAAGTTGAGCGTAGCACATCCAAATCCTTGCTCCCTCTTTGTCATTCTGCTCGGAACTCACCACAGCCCAATGCCCGATTACTGCCTCAGTCTAGGGTTAAGCTTAGGGCTAGGGTTAGGGTTATGCCTAGGGTTAGGGTTCAGAAAACCACAAAGCCAGGAGCTCCAGGGATACTCACCATGCAAAAGGCAGGCCAAGTTGAGCGTAGCACATCCAAATCCTTGCTCCCTCTACGTCATTCTGCTCGGAACTCACCACAGCCCAATGCCCGATTACTGCCTCAGTCTAGGGTTAGGCTTAGGGCTAGGGTTAGGGTTATGCCTAGGGTTAGGGTTCACAAAACCACAAAGCCAGGAGCTCCAGGGATACCATGCAAAAGGCAGGCCAAGTTGAGCGTAGCACATCCAAATCCTTGCTCCCTCTTCTTCATTCTGCTCGGAACTCCCCACAGCCCAATGCCCGATTACTGGCTCAGTCTAGGGTTAGGCTTAGGGCTAGGGTTAGGGTTATGCCTAGGGTTAGGGTTCAGAAAACCACAAAGCCAGGAGCTCCAGGGATACTCCCCATGCAAAAGGCAGGCCAAGTTGAGCGTAGCACATCCAAATCCCCTCTCCCTCTTCTTCATTCTGCTCGGAACTCACCACAGCCCAATGCCCGATTACTGGCTCAGTCTAGGGTTAGGCTTAGGGCTAGGGTTAGGGTTATGCCTAGGGTTAGGGTTCAGAAAACCACAAAGCCAGGAGCTCCAGGGATACTCACCATGCAAAAGGCAGGCCAAGTTGAGCGTAGCACATCCAAATCCTTGCTCCCTCTTTGTCATTATGCTTGGAACTCACCACAGCCCAATGCCCGATTACTGCCTCAGTCTAGGGTTAGGCTTAGGGCTAGGGTTAGGGTTATGCCTAGGGTTAGGGTTCAGAAAACCACAAAGCCAGGAGCTCCAGGGATACTCACCATGCAAAAGGCAGGCCCAGTTGAGCGTAGCACATCCAAATCCCCTCTCCCTCTTCGTCATTCTGCTCGGAACTCACCACAGCCCAATGCCCGATTACTGCCTCAGTCTAGGGTTAGGCTTAGGGCTAGGGTTAGGGTTATGCCTAGGGTTAGGGTTCACAAAACCACAAAGCCAGGAGCTCCAGGGATACTCACCATGCAAAAGGCAGGCCAAGTTGAGCGTAGCACATCCAAATCCCCTCTCCCTCTTCGTCATTCTGCTCGGAACTCACCACAGCCCAATGCCCGATTACTGCCTCAGTCTAGGGTTAGGCTTAGGGCTAGGGTTAGGGTTATGCCTAGGGTTAGGGTTCACAAAACCACAAAGACAGGAGCTCCAGGGATACTCACCATGCAAAAGGCAGGCCAAGTTGAGCGTAGCACATCCAAATCCCCTCTCCCTCTTTGTCATTCTCCTCGGAACTCCCCACAGCCCAATGCCCGATTACTGGCTCAGTCTAGGGTTAGGCTTAGGGCTAGGGTTAGGGTTATGCCTAGGGTTAGGGTTCAGAAAACCACAAAGCCAGGAGCTCCAGGGATACTCCCCATGCAAAAGGCAGGCCAAGTTGAGCGTAGCACATCCAAATCCTTGCTCCCTCTTTGTCATTCTGCTCGGAACTTCCCACAGCCCAATGCCATATTACTGGCTCAGTCTAGGGTTAGGCTTAGGGCTAGGGTTAGGGTTATGCCTAGGGTTAGGGTTCACAAAACCACAAAGCCAGGAGCTCCAGGGATACTCACCATGCAAAAGGCAGGCCAAGTTGAGCGTAGCACATCCAAATCCCCTCTCCCTCTTTGTCATTCTCCTCGGAACTCCCCACAGCCCAATGCCCGATTACTGGCTCAGTCTAGGGTTAGGCTTAGGGCTAGGGTTAGGGTTATGCCTAGGGTTAGGGTTCAGAAAACCACAAAGCCAGGAGCTCCAGGGATACTCACCATGCAAAAGGCAGGCCAAGTTGAGTGTAGCACATCCAAATCCTTGCTCCCTCTTCTTCATTCTGCTCGGAACTCACCACGGCCCAATGCCCGATATCTGCCTCAGTCTAGGGTTAGGCTTAGGGCTAGGGTTAGGGTTATGCCTAGGGTTAGGGTTCAGAAAACCACAAAGCCAGGAGCTCCAGGGATACTCACCATGCAAAAGGCAGGCCAAGTTGAGCGTAGCACATCCAAATCCCCTCTCCCTCTTCGTCATTCTGCTCGGAACTCACCACAGCCCAATGCCCGATTTCTGCCTCAGTCTAGGGTTAGGCTTAGGGCTAGGGTTAGGGTTATGCCTAGGGTTAGGGTTCAGAAAACCACAAAGCCAGGAGCTCCAGGGATACTCCCCATGCAAAAGGCAGGCCAAGTTGAGCGCAGCCAATCGAAATCCTTGCTCCCTCTTCGTCATTCTGCTCGGAACTCCCCACAGCCCAATGCCCGATTACTGGCTCAGTCTAGGGTTAGGCTTAGGGCTAGGGTTAGGGTTATGCCTAGGGTTAGGGTTCACAAAACCACAAAGCCAGGAGCTCCAGGGACACTGATCATGCGAAAGGCAGGACAAGTTAAGCACGGCACATCCAAAACCTTGCTCCCTCTTCTTCTTTCTGCAAGGGTTAGGGTTAGGGGCTCGGGTTAGTGTTAGGGGTTAGGGTTAGGGGTAGGGTTAGGGTTAGGGTTTTGACTAGGGTTAGGATTGAGAAAACGACAAAGCCAGGGGACCCAGGCACACTAAGCATGCAAAAGGCAGGCCAAGTTGAGCGTAGCACATCCAAATCCCCTCTCCGTCTTCGTCATTCTGCTCGGAATTCACCACAGCCCAATGCCCGATTTCTGCCTCAGTCTAGGGTTAGGCTTAGGGCTAGGGTTAGGGTTATGCCTAGGGTTAGGGTTCAGAAAACCACAAAGCCAGGAGCTCCAGGGATACTCCCCATGCAAAAGGCAGGCCAAGTTGAGCGTAGCACATCCAAATCCCCTCTCCCTCTTCGTCATTCTGCTCGGAACTCACCACAGCCCAATGCCCGATTTCTGCCTCAGTCTAGGGTTAGGCTTAGGGCTAGGGTTAGGGTTATGCCTAGGGTTAGGGTTCAGAAAACCACAAAGCCAGGAGCTCCAGGGATACTCCCCATGCAAAAGGCAGGCCTAGTTGAGCGTAGCACATCCAAATCCCCTCTCCCTCTTTGTCATTCTGCTCGGAACTCACCACAGCCCAATGCCCGATTTCTGCCTCAGTCTAGGGTTCGGCTTAGGGCTAGGGTTAGGGTTATGCCTAGGGTTAGGGTTCACAAAACCACAAAGCCAGGAGCTCCAGAGATACTCCCCATGCAAAAGGCAGGCCAAGTTGAGCGTAGCACATCCAAATCCTTGCTCCCTCTTCGTCATTCTGCTCGGAACTCCCCACAGCCCAATGCCCGATTACTGCCTCAGTCTAGGGTTAGGCTTAGGGCTAGGGTTAGGGTTATGCCTAGGGTTAGGGTTCACAAAACCACAAAGCCAGGAGCTCCAGGGACACTGATCATGCGAAAGGCAGGCCAAGTTAAGCACGGCACATCCAAAACCTTGCTCCCTCTTCTTCTTTCTGCAAGGGTTAGGGTTAGGGGCTCGGGTTAGTGTTAGGGGTTAGGGTTAGGGGTAGGGTTAGGGTTAGGGTTATGACTAGGGTTAGGATTGAGAAAACGACAAAGCCAGGGGACCCAGGCACACTAAGCATGCAAAAGGCAGGCCAAGTTGAGCATGGCACATCCAAATCCCCTCTCCCTCTTCGTCATTCTGCTCGGAATTCACCACAGCCCAATGCCCGATTTCTGCCTCAGTCTAGGGTTAGGCTTAGGGCTAGGGTTAGGGTTATGCCTAGGGTTAGGGTTCAGAAAACCACAAAGCCAGGAGCTCCAGGGATACTCCCCATGCAAAAGGCAGGCCAAGTTGAGCGTAGCACATCCAAATCCCCTCTCCCTCTTCGTCATTCTGCTCGGAACTCACCACAGCCCAATGCCCGATTTCTGCCTCAGTCTAGGGTTAGGCTTAGGGCTAGGGTTAGGGTTATGCCTAGGGTTAGGGTTCAGAAAACCACAAAGCCAGGAGCTCCAGGGATACTCCCCATGCAAAAGGCAGGCCTAGTTGAGCGTAGCACATCCAAATCCCCTCTCCCTCTTTGTCATTCTGCTCGGAACTCACCACAGCCCAATGCCCGATTTCTGCCTCAGTCTAGGGTTCGGCTTAGGGCTAGGGTTAGGGTTATGCCTAGGGTTAGGGTTCACAAAACCACAAAGCCAGGAGCTCCAGAGATACTCCCCATGCAAAAGGCAGGCCAAGTTGAGCGTAGCACATCCAAATCCTTGCTCCCTCTTCGTCATTCTGCTCGCAACTCACCACAGCCCAATGCCCGATTTCTGCCTCAGTCTAGGGTTAGGTTTAGGGCTAGGGTTAGGGTTATGCCTAGGGTTAGGGTTCAGAAAACCACAAAGCCAGGAGCTCCAGGGATACTCCCCATGCAAAAGGCAGGCCAAGTTGAGTGTAGCACATCCAAATCCTTGCTCCCTCTTCGTCATTCTGCTCGGAACTCCCCACAGCCCAATGCCCGATTTCTGCCTCAGTCTAGGGTTAGGCTTAGGGCTAGGGTTAGGGTTATGCCTAGGGTTAGGGTTCACAAAACCACAAAGCCAGGAGCTCCAGGGATACTCCCCATGCAAAAGGCAGGCCAAGTTGAGCGTAGCACATCCAAATCCCCTCTCCCTCTTTGTCATTCTGCTCGGAACTCACCACAGCCCAATGCCCGATTACTGCCTCAGTCTAGGGTTAAGCTTAGGGCTAGGGTTAGGGTTATGCCTAGGGTTAGGGTTCAGAAAACCACAAAGCCAGGAGCTCCAGGGATACTCACCATGCAAAAGGCAGGCCAAGTTGAGCGTAGCACATCCAAATCCTTGCTCCCTCTACGTCATTCTGCTCGGAACTCACCACAGCCCAATGCCCGATTACTGCCTCAGTCTAGGGTTAGGCTTAGGGCTAGGGTTAGGGTTATGCCTAGGGTTAGGGTTCACAAAACCACAAAGCCAGGAGCTCCAGGGATACCATGCAAAAGGCAGGCCAAGTTGAGCATAGCACATCCAAATCCTTGCTCCCTCTTCTTCATTCTGCTCGGAACTCCCCACAGCCCAATGCCCGATTACTGGCTCAGTCTAGGGTTAGGCTTAGGGCTAGGGTTAGGGTTATGCCTAGGGTTAGGGTTCAGAAAACCACAAAGCCAGGAGCTCCAGGGATACTCCCCATGCAAAAGGCAGGCCAAGTTGAGCGTAGCACATCCAAATCCCCTCTCCCTCTTCTTCATTCTGCTCGGAACTCACCACAGCCCAATGCCCGATTACTGGCTCAGTCTAGGGTTAGGCTTAGGGCTAGGGTTAGGGTTATGCCTAGGGTTAGGGTTCAGAAAACCACAAAGCCAGGAGCTCCAGGGATACTCACCATGCAAAAGGCAGGCCAAGTTGAGCGTAGCACATCCAAATCCTTGCTCCCTCTTTGTCATTATGCTTGGAACTCACCACAGCCCAATGCCCGATTACTGCCTCAGTCTAGGGTTAGGCTTAGGGCTAGGGTTAGGGTTATGCCTAGGGTTAGGGTTCAGAAAACCACAAAGCCAGGAGCTCCAGGGATACTCACCATGCAAAAGGCAGGCCCAGTTGAGCGTAGCACATCCAAATCCTTGCTCTCTCTTCGTCATTCTGCTCGGAACTCACCACAGCCCAATGCCCGATTACTGCCTCAGTCTAGGGTTAGGCTTAGGGCTAGGGTTAGGGTTATGCCTAGGGTTAGGGTTCACAAAACCATAAAGCCAGGAGCTCCAGGGATACTCACCATGCAAAAGGCAGGCCAAGTTGAGCGTAGCACATCCAAATCCCCTCTCCCTCTTCGTCATTCTGCTCGGAACTCACCACAGCCCAATGCCCGATTACTGCCTCAGTCTAGGGTTAGGCTTAGGGCTAGGGTTAGGGTTATGCCTAGGGTTAGGGTTCACAAAACCACAAAGCCAGGAGCTCCAGGGATACTCACCATGCAAAAGGCAGGCCAAGTTGAGCGTAGCACATCCAAATCCCCTCTCCCTCTTTGTCATTCTCCTCGGAACTCCCCACAGCCCAATGCCCGATTACTGGCTCAGTCTAGGGTTAGGCTTAGGGCTAGGGTTAGGGTTATGCCTAGGGTTAGGGTTCAGAAAACCACAAAGCCAGGAGCTCCAGGGATACTCCCCATGCAAAAGGCAGGCCAAGTTGAGCGTAGCACATCCAAATCCTTGCTCCCTCTTTGTCATTCTGCTCGGAACTTCCCACAGCCCAATGCCATATTACTGGCTCAGTCTAGGGTTAGGCTTAGGGCTAGGGTTAGGGTTATGCCTAGGGTTAGGGTTCACAAAACCACAAAGCCAGGAGCTCCAGGGATACTCACCATGCAAAAGGCAGGCCAAGTTGAGCGTAGCACATCCAAATCCCCTCTCCCTCTTTGTCATTCTCCTCGGAACTCCCCACAGCCCAATGCCCGATTACTGGCTCAGTCTAGGGTTAGGCTTAGGGCTAGGGTTAGGGTTATGCCTAGGGTTAGGGTTCAGAAAACCACAAAGCCAGGAGCTCCAGGGATACTCACCATGCAAAAGGCAGGCCAAGTTGAGTGTAGCACATCCAAATCCTTGCTCCCTCTTCTTCATTCTGCTCGGAACTCACCACGGCCCAATGCCCGATATCTGCCTCAGTCTAGGGTTAGGCTTAGGGCTAGGGTTAGGGTTATGCCTAGGGTTAGGGTTCAGAAAACCACAAAGCCAGGAGCTCCAGGGATACTCACCATGCAAAAGGCAGGCCAAGTTGAGCGTAGCACATCCAAATCCCCTCTCCCTCTTCGTCATTCTGCTCGGAACTCACCACAGCCCAATGCCCGATTTCTGCCTCAGTCTAGGGTTAGGCTTAGGGCTAGGGTTAGGGTTATGCCTAGGGTTAGGGTTCACAAAACCACAAAGCCAGGAGCTCCAGGGATACTCACCATGCAAAAGGCAGGCCAAGTTGAGCGTAGCACATCCAAATCATTGCTCCCTCTTTGTCATTCTGCTCGGAACTCACCACAGCCCCATGCTCGATTTCTGCCTCAGTCTAGGGTTAGGCTTAGGGCTAGGGTTAGGGTTATGCCTAGGGTTAGGGTTCAGAAAACCACAAAGCCAGGAGCTCCAGGGATACTCCCCATGCAAAAGGCAGGCCAAGTTGAGCGCAGCCAATCGAAATCCTTGCTCCCTCTTCGTCATTCTGCTCGGAACTCACCACAGCCCAATGCCCGATTTCTGCCTCAGTCTAGGGTTAGGCTTAGGGCTAGGGTTAGGGTTATGCCTAGGGTTAGGGTTCAGAAAACCACAAAGCCAGGAGCTCCAGGGATACTCCCCATGCAAAAGGCAGGCCAAGTTGAGCGCAGCCAATCCAAATCCTTGCTCCCTCTTCGTCATTCTGCTCGGAACTCACCACAGCCCAATGCCCGATTTCTGCCTCAGTCTAGGGTTAGGCTTAGGGCTAGGGTTAGGGTTATGCCTAGGGTTAGGGTTCACAAAACCACAAAGCCAGGAGCTCCAGGGATACTCCCCATGCAAAAGGCAGGCCAAGTTGAGCGTAGCACATCCAAATCCTTGCTCCCTCTTTGTCATTCTGCTCAGAACTTCAACCAGCCCAATGCCAGATTTCTGCCTCAGTCTAGGGTTAGGCTTAGGGCTAGGGTTAGGGTTATGCCTAGGGTTAGGGTTCACAAAACCACAAAGCCAGGAGCTCCAGGGACACTGATCATGCGAAAGGCAGGCCAAGTTAAGCACGGCACATCCAAAACCTTGCTCCCTCTTCTTCTTTCTGCAAGGGTTAGGGTTAGGGGCTCGGGTTAGGGTTAGGGGTTAGGGTTAGGGGTAGGGTTAGGGTTAGGGTTTTGACTAGGGTTAGGGTTCACAAAACCACAAAGCCAGGAGCTCCAGGGATACTCACCATGCAAAAGGCAGGCCAAGTTGAGCGTAGCACATCCAAATCCCCTCTCCCTCTTCGTCATTCTGCTCGGAACTCACCACAGCCCAATGCCCGATTTCTGCCTCAGTCTAGGGTTAGGCTTAGGGCTAGGGTTAGGGTTATGCCTAGGGTTAGGGTTCAGAAAACCACAAAGCCAGGAGCTCCAGGGATACTCCCCATGCAAAAGGCAGGCCAAGTTGAGCGTAGCACATCCAAATCCTTGCTCCCTCTTTGTCATTCTGCTCGGAACTCACCACAGCCCAATGCCCGATTTCTGCCTCAGTCTAGGGTTAGGCTTAGGGCTAGGGTTAGGGTTATGCCTAGGGTTAGCGTTCACAAAACCACAAAGCCAGGAGCTCCAGGGATACTCCCCATGCAAAAGGCAGGCCAAGTTGAGCGCAGCCAATCCAAATCCTTGCTCCCTCTTCGTCATTCTGCTCGGAACTCCCCACAGCCCAATGCCCGATTTCTGCCTCAGTCTAGGGTTAGGCTTAGGGCTAGGGTTAGGGTTATGCCTAGGGTTAGGGTTCACAAAACCACAAAGCCAGGAGCTCCAGGGACACTGATCATGCGAAAGGCAGGCCAAGTTAAGCACGGCACATCCAAAACCTTGCTCCCTCTTCTTCTTTCTGCAAGGGTTAGGGTTAGGGGCTCGGGTTAGTGTTAGGGGTTAGGGTTAGGGGTAGGGTTACGGTTAGGGTTTTGACTAGGGTTAGGGTTCACAAAACCACAAAGCCAGGGGACCCAGGCACACTAAGCATGCAAAAGGCAGGCCAAGTTGAGCGTAGCACATCCAAATCCCCTCTCCCTCTTCGTCATTCTGCTCGGAACTCACCACAGCCCAATGCCCGATTACTGGCTCAGTCTAGGGTTAGGCTTAAGGCTAGGGTTAGGGTAATGCCTAGGGTTAGGGTTATGCCTAGGGTTAGGGTTCAGAAAACCACAAAGCCAGGAGCTCCTGGGATACTCACCATGCAAAAGGCAGGCCAAGTTGAGCGTAGCACATCCAAATCCCCTCTCCCTCTTCGTCATTCTGCTCGGAACTCCCCACAGCCCAATGCCCGATTACTGCCTCAGTCTAGGGTTAGGCTTAGGGCTAGGGTTAGGGTTATGCCTAGGGTTAGGGTTCACAAAACCACAAAGCCAGGAGCTCCAGGGATACTCACCATGCAAAAGGCAGGCCAAGTTGAGCGTAGCACATCCAAATCCCCTCTCCCTCTTTGTCATTCTGCTCGGAACTCACCACAGCCCAATGCCCGATTTCTGCCTCAGTCTAGGGTTAGGCTTAGGGCTAGGATTAGGGTTATGCTTAGGGTTAGGGTTCAGAAAACCACAAAGCCAGGAGCTCCAGGGATACTCACCATGCAAAAGGCAGGCCAAGTTGAGCGTAGCACATCCAAATCCCCTCTCCCTCTTCGTCATTCTGCTCGGAACTCCCCACAGCCCAATGCCCGATTTCTGCCTCAGTCTAGGGTTAGGCTTGGGGCTAGGGTTAGGGTTATGCCTAGGGTTAGGGTTCACAAAACCACAAAGCCAGGAGCTCCAGGGATACTCCCCATGCAAAAGGCAGGCCAAGTTGAGCGTAGCACATCCAAATCCCCTCTCCCTCTTCCTCATTCTGCTCGGAACTCACCACAGCCCCATGCCCGATTTCTGCCTCAGTCTAGGGTTAGGTTTAGGGCTAGGGTTAGGGTTATGCCTAGGGTTAGGGTTCAGAAAACCACAAAGCCAGGAGCTCCAGGGATACTCCCCATGCAAAAGGCAGGCCAAGTTGAGCGTAGCACATCCAAATCCTTGCTCCCTCTTCGTCATTCTGCTCGGAACTCCCCACAGCCCAATGCCCGATTACTGCCTCAGTCTAGGGTTAGGCTTAGGGCTAGGGTTAGGGTTATGCCTAGGGTTAGGGTTCAGAAAACCACAAAGCCAGGAGCTCCAGGGACACTGATCATGCGAAAGGCAGGACAAGTTAAGCACGGCACATCCAAAACCTTGCTCCCTCTTCTTCTTTCTGCAAGGGTTAGGGTTAGGGGCTCGGGTTAGTGTTAGGGGTTAGGGTTAGGGGTAGGGTTAGGGTTAGGGTTTTGACTAGGGTTAGGATTGAGAAAACGACAAAGCCAGGGGACCCAGGCACACTAAGCATGCAAAAGGCAGGCCAAGTTGAGCGTAGCACATCCAAATCCCCTCTCCCTCTTCGTCATTCTGCTCGGAATTCACCACAGCCCAATGCCCGATTTCTGCCTCAGTCTAGGGTTAGGCTTAGGGCTAGGGTTAGGGTTATGCCTAGGGTTAGGGTTCAGAAAACCACAAAGCCAGGAGCTCCAGGGATACTCCCCATGCAAAAGGCAGGCCAAGTTGAGCGTAGCACATCCAAATCCCCTCTCCCTCTTCGTCATTCTGCTCGGAACTCACCACAGCCCAATGCCCGATTTCTGCCTCAGTCTAGGGTTAGGCTTAGGGCTAGGGTTAGGGTTATGCCTAGGGTTAGGGTTCAGAAAACCACAAAGCCAGGAGCTCCAGGGATACTCCCCATGCAAAAGGCAGGCCTAGTTGAGCGTAGCACATCCAAATCCCCTCTCCCTCTTTGTCATTCTGCTCGGAACTCACCACAGCCCAATGCCCGATTTCTGCCTCAGTCTAGGGTTCGGCTTAGGGCTAGGGTTAGGGTTATGCCTAGGGTTAGGGTTCACAAAACCACAAAGCCAGGAGCTCCAGAGATACTCCCCATGCAAAAGGCAGGCCAAGTTGAGCGTAGCACATCCAAATCCTTGCTCCCTCTTCGTCATTCTGCTCGGAACTCCCCACAGCCCAATGCCCGATTACTGCCTCAGTCTAGGGTTAGGCTTAGGGCTAGGGTTAGGGTTATGCCTAGGGTTAGGGTTCACAAAACCACAAAGCCAGGAGCTCCAGGGACACTGATCATGCGAAAGGCAGGCCAAGTTAAGCACGGCACATCCAAAACCTTGCTCCCTCTTCTTCTTTCTGCAAGGGTTAGGGTTAGGGGCTCGGGTTAGTGTTAGGGGTTAGGGTTAGGGGTAGGGTTAGGGTTAGGGTTTTGACTAGGGTTAGGATTGAGAAAACGACAAAGCCAGGGGACCCAGGCACACTAAGCATGCAAAAGGCAGGCCAAGTTGAGCATAGCACATCCAAATCCCCTCTCCCTCTTCGTCATTCTGCTCGGAATTCACCACAGCCCAATGCCCGATTTCTGCCTCAGTCTAGGGTTAGGCTTAGGGCTAGGGTTAGGGTTATGCCTAGGGTTAGGGTTCAGAAAACCACAAAGCCAGGAGCTCCAGGGATACTCCCCATGCAAAAGGCAGGCCAAGTTGAGCGTAGCACATCCAAATCCCCTCTCCCTCTTCGTCATTCTGCTCGGAACTCACCACAGCCCAATGCCCGATTTCTGCCTCAGTCTAGGGTTAGGCTTAGGGCTAGGGTTAGGGTTATGCCTAGGGTTAGGGTTCAGAAAACCACAAAGCCAGGAGCTCCAGGGATACTCCCCATGCAAAAGGCAGGCCTAGTTGAGCGTAGCACATCCAAATCCCCTCTCCCTCTTTGTCATTCTGCTCGGAACTCACCACAGCCCAATGCCCGATTTCTGCCTCAGTCTAGGGTTCGGCTTAGGGCTAGGGTTAGGGTTATGCCTAGGGTTAGGGTTCACAAAACCACAAAGCCAGGAGCTCCAGAGATACTCCCCATGCAAAAGGCAGGCCAAGTTGAGCGTAGCACATCCAAATCCTTGCTCCCTCTTCGTCATTCTGCTCGGAATTCACCACAGCCCAATGCCCGATTTCTGCCTCAGTCTAGGGTTAGGTTTAGGGCTAGGGTTAGGGTTATGCCTAGGGTTAGGGTTCACAAAACCACAAAGCCAGGAGCTCCAGGGATACTCCCCATGCAAAAGGCAGGCCAAGTTGAGTGTAGCACATCCAAATCCTTGCTCCCTCTTCGTCATTCTGCTCGGAACTCCCCACAGCCCAATGCCCGATTTCTGCCTCAGTCTAGGGTTAGGCTTAGGGCTAGGGTTAGGGTTATGCCTAGGGTTAGGGTTCACAAAACCACAAAGCCAGGAGCTCCAGGGATACTCCCCATGCAAAAGGCAGGCCAAGTTGAGCGTAGCACATCCAAATCCTTGCTCCCTCTTCGTCATTCTGCTCGGAACTCCCCACAGCCCAATGCCCGATTACTGCCTCAGTCTAGGGTTAAGCTTAGGGCTAGGGTTAGGGTTATGCCTAGGGTTAGGGTTCAGAAAACCACAAAGCCAGGAGCTCCAGGGATACTCACCATGCAAAAGGCAGGCCAAGTTGAGCGTAGCACATCCAAATCCTTGCTCCCTCTACGTCATTCTGCTCGGAACTCACCACAGCCCAATGCCCGATTACTGCCTCAGTCTAGGGTTAGGCTTAGGGCTAGGGTTAGGGTTATGCCTAGGGTTAGGGTTCACAAAACCACAAAGCCAGGAGCTCCAGGGATACCATGCAAAAGGCAGGCCAAGTTGAGCGTAGCACATCCAAATCCTTGCTCCCTCTTCTTCATTCTGCTCGGAACTCCCCACAGCCCAATGCCCGATTACTGCCTCAGTCTAGGGTTAGGCTTAGGGCTAGGGTTAGGGTTATGCCTAGGGTTAGGGTTCAGAAAACCACAAAGCCAGGAGCTCCAGGGATACTCCCCATGCAAAAGGCAGGCCAAGTTGAGCGTAGCACATCCAAATCCCCTCTCCCTCTTCTTCATTCTGCTCGGAACTCACCACAGCCCAATGCCCGATTACTGGCTCAGTCTAGGGTTAGGCTTAGGGCTAGGGTTAGGGTTATGCCTAGGGTTAGGGTTCAGAAAACCACAAAGCCAGGAGCTCCAGGGATACTCACCATGCAAAAGGCAGGCCAAGTTGAGCGTAGCACATCCAAATCCTTGCTCCCTCTTTGCCATTATGCTTGGAACTCACCACAGCCCAATGCCCGATTACTGCCTCAGTCTAGGGTTAGGCTTAGGGCTAGGGTTAGGGTTATGCCTAGGGTTAGGGTTCAGAAAACCACAAAGCCAGGAGCTCCAGGGATACTCACCATGCAAAAGGCAGGCCCAGTTGAGCGTAGCACATCCAAATCCCCTCTCCCTCTTCGTCATTCTGCTCGGAACTCACCACAGCCCAATGCCCGATTACTGCCTCAGTCTAGGGTTAGGCTTAGGGCTAGGGTTAGGGTTATGCCTAGGGTTAGGGTTCACAAAACCATAAAGCCAGGAGCTCCAGGGATACTCACCATGCAAAAGGCAGGCCAAGTTGAGCGTAGCACATCCAAATCCCCTCTCCCTCTTCGTCATTCTGCTCGGAACTCACCACAGCCCAATGCCCGATTACTGCCTCAGTCTAGGGTTAGGCTTAGGGCTAGGGTTAGGGTTATGCCTAGGGTTAGGGTTCACAAAACCACAAAGCCAGGAGCTCCAGGGATACTCCCCATGCAAAAGGCAGGCCAAGTTGAGCGTAGCACATCCAAATCCCCTCTCCCTCTTTGTCATTCTCCTCGGAACTCCCCACAGCCCAATGCCCGATTACTGGCTCAGTCTAGGGTTAGGCTTAGGGCTAGGGTTAGGGTTATGCCTAGGGTTAGGGTTCAGAAAACCACAAAGCCAGGAGCTCCAGGGATACTCCCCATGCAAAAGGCAGGCCAAGTTGAGCGTAGCACATCCAAATCCTTGCTCCCTCTTTGTCATTCTGCTCGGAACTTCCCACAGCCCAATGCCATATTACTGGCTCAGTCTAGGGTTAGGCTTAGGGCTAGGGTTAGGGTTATGCCTAGGGTTAGGGTTCACAAAACCACAAAGCCAGGAGCTCCAGGGATACTCACCATGCAAAAGGCAGGCCAAGTTGAGCGTAGCACATCCAAATCCCCTCTCCCTCTTTGTCATTCTCCTCGGAACTCCCCACAGCCCAATGCCCGATTACTGGCTCAGTCTAGGGTTAGGCTTAGGGCTAGGGTTAGGGTTATGCCTAGGGTTAGGGTTCAGAAAACCACAAAGCCAGGAGCTCCAGGGATACTCACCATGCAAAAGGCAGGCCAAGTTGAGTGTAGCACATCCAAATCCTTGCTCCCTCTTCTTCATTCTGCTCGGAACTCACCACGGCCCAATGCCCGATATCTGCCTCAGTCTAGGGTTAGGCTTAGGGCTAGGGTTAGGGTTATGCCTAGGGTTAGGGTTCAGAAAACCACAAAGCCAGGAGCTCCAGGGATACTCACCATGCAAAAGGCAGGCCAAGTTGAGCGTAGCACATCCAAATCCCCTCTCCCTCTTCGTCATTCTGCTCGGAACTCACCACAGCCCAATGCCCGATTTCTGCCTCAGTCTAGGGTTAGGCTTAGGGCTAGGGTTAGGGTTATGCCTAGGGTTAGGGTTCACAAAACCACAAAGCCAGGAGCTCCAGGGATACTCACCATGCAAAAGGCAGGCCAAGTTGAGCGTAGCACATCCAAATCATTGCTCCCTCTTTGTCATTCTGCTCGGAACTCACCACAGCCCCATGCTCGATTTCTGCCTCAGTCTAGGGTTAGGCTTAGGGCTAGGGTTAGGGTTATGCCTAGGGTTAGGGTTCAGAAAACCACAAAGCCAGGAGCTCCAGGGATACTCCCCATGCAAAAGGCAGGCCAAGTTGAGCGCAGCCAATCGAAATCCTTGCTCCCTCTTCGTCATTCTGCTCGGAACTCACCACAGCCCAATGCCCGATTTCTGCCTCAGTCTAGGGTTAGGCTTAGGGCTAGGGTTAGGGTTATGCCTAGGGTTAGGGTTCAGAAAACCACAAAGCCAGGAGCTCCAGGGATACTCCCCATGCAAAAGGCAGGCCAAGTTGAGCGCAGCCAATCCAAATCCTTGCTCCCTCTTCGTCATTCTGCTCGGAACTCACCACAGCCCAATGCCCGATTTCTGCCTCAGTCTAGGGTTAGGCTTAGGGCTAGGGTTAGGGTTATGCCTAGGGTTAGGGTTCACAAAACCACAAAGCCAGGAGCTCCAGGGATACTCCCCATGCAAAAGGCAGGCCAAGTTGAGCGTAGCACATCCAAATCCTTGCTCCCTCTTTGTCATTCTGCTCAGAACTTCAACCAGCCCAATGCCAGATTACTGGCTCAGTCTAGGGTTAGGCTTAGGGCTAGGGTTAGGGTTATGCCTAGGGTTAGGGTTCACAAAACCACAAAGCCAGGAGCTCCAGGGACACTGATCATGCGAAAGGCAGGCCAAGTTAAGCACGGCACATCCAAAACCTTGCTCCCTCTTCTTCTTTCTGCAAGGGTTAGGGTTAGGGGCTCGGGTTAGGGTTAGGGGTTAGGGTTAGGGGTAGGGTTAGGGTTAGGGTTTTGACTAGGGTTAGGGTTCACAAAACCACAAAGCCAGGAGCTCCAGGGATACTCACCATGCAAAAGGCAGGCCAAGTTGAGCGTAGCACATCCAAATCCCCTCTCCCTCTTCGTCATTCTGCTCGGAACTCACCACAGCCCAATGCCCGATTTCTGCCTCAGTCTAGGGTTAGGCTTAGGGCTAGGGTTAGGGTTATGCCTAGGGTTAGGGTTCACAAAACCACAAAGCCAGGAGCTCCAGGGATACTCCCCATGCAAAAGGCAGGCCAAGTTGAGCGTAGCACATCCAAATCCTTGCTCCCTCTTTGTCATTCTGCTCGGAACTCACCACAGCCCCATGCTCGATTTCTGCCTCAGTCTAGGGTTAGGCTTAGGGCTAGGGTTAGGGTTATGCCTAGGGTTAGCGTTCACAAAACCACAAAGCCAGGAGCTCCAGGGATACTCCCCATGCAAAAGGCAGGCCAAGTTGAGCGCAGCCAATCCAAATCCTTGCTCCCTCTTCGTCATTCTGCTCGGAACTCCCCACAGCCCAATGCCCGATTTCTGCCTCAGTCTAGGGTTAGGCTTAGGGCTAGGGTTAGGGTTATGCCTAGGGTTAGGGTTCACAAAACCACAAAGCCAGGAGCTCCAGGGACACTGATCATGCGAAAGGCAGGCCAAGTTAAGCACGGCACATCCAAAACCTTGCTCCCTCTTCTTCTTTCTGCAAGGGTTAGGGTTAGGGGCTCGGGTTAGTGTTAGGGGTTAGGGTTAGGGGTAGGGTTACGGTTAGGGTTTTGACTAGGGTTAGGGTTCACAAAACCACAAAGCCAGGGGACCCAGGCACACTAAGCATGCAAAAGGCAGGCCAAGTTGAGCGTAGCACATCCAAATCCCCTCTCCCTCTTCGTCATTCTGCTCGGAACTCACCACAGCCCAATGCCCGATTACTGGCTCAGTCTAGGGTTAGGCTTAAGGCTAGGGTTAGGGTAATGCCTAGGGTTAGGGTTATGCCTAGGGTTAGGGTTCAGAAAACCACAAAGCCAGGAGCTCCTGGGATACTCACCATGCAAAAGGCAGGCCAAGTTGAGCGTAGCACATCCAAATCCCCTCTCCCTCTTCGTCATTCTGCTCGGAACTCCCCACAGCCCAATGCCCGATTACTGCCTCAGTCTAGGGTTAGGCTTAGGGCTAGGGTTAGGGTTATGCCTAGGGTTAGGGTTCACAAAACCACAAAGCCAGGAGCTCCAGGGATACTCACCATGCAAAAGGCAGGCCAAGTTGAGCGTAGCACATCCAAATCCCCTCTCCCTCTTTGTCATTCTGCTCGGAACTCACCACAGCCCAATGCCCGATTTCTGCCTCAGTCTAGGGTTAGGCTTAGGGCTAGGATTAGGGTTATGCTTAGGGTTAGGGTTCAGAAAACCACAAAGCCAGGAGCTCCAGGGATACTCACCATGCAAAAGGCAGGCCAAGTTGAGCGTAGCACATCCAAATCCCCTCTCCCTCTTCGTCATTCTGCTCGGAACTCCCCACAGCCCAATGCCCGATTTCTGCCTCAGTCTAGGGTTCGGCTTGGGGCTAGGGTTAGGGTTATGCCTAGGGTTAGGGTTCACAAAACCACAAAGCCAGGAGCTCCAGGGATACTCCCCATGCAAAAGGCAGGCCAAGTTGAGCGTAGCACATCCAAATCCCCTCTCCCTCTTCCTCATTCTGCTCGGAACTCACCACAGCCCCATGCCCGATTTCTGCCTCAGTCTAGGGTTAGGTTTAGGGCTAGGGTTAGGGTTATGCCTAGGGTTAGGGTTCAGAAAACCACAAAGCCAGGAGCTCCAGGGATACTCCCCATGCAAAAGGCAGGCCAAGTTGAGCGTAGCACATCCAAATCCTTGCTCCCTCTTCGTCATTCTGCTCGGAACTCCCCACAGCCCAATGCCCGATTACTGCCTCAGTCTAGGGTTAGGCTTAGGGCTAGGGTTAGGGTTATGCCTAGGGTTAGGGTTCAGAAAACCACAAAGCCAGGAGCTCCAGGGACACTGATCATGCGAAAGGCAGGACAAGTTAAGCACGGCACATCCAAAACCTTGCTCCCTCTTCTTCTTTCTGCAAGGGTTAGGGTTAGGGGCTCGGGTTAGTGTTAGGGGTTAGGGTTAGGGTTAGGGTTTTGACTAGGGTTAGGATTGAGAAAACGACAAAGCCAGGGGACCCAGGCACACTAAGCATGCAAAAGGCAGGCCAAGTTGAGCGTAGCACATCCAAATCCCCTCTCCCTCTTCGTCATTCTGCTCGGAATTCACCACAGCCCAATGCCCGATTTCTGCCTCAGTCTAGGGTTAGGCTTAGGGCTAGGGTTAGGGTTATGCCTAGGGTTAGGGTTCAGAAAACCACAAAGCCAGGAGCTCCAGGGATACTCACCATGCAAAAGGCAGGCCAAGTTGAGCGTAGCACATCCAAATCCCCTCTCCCTCTTCGTCATTCTGCTCGGAACTCACCACAGCCCAATGCCCGATTTCTGCCTCAGTCTAGGGTTAGGCTTAGGGCTAGGGTTAGGGTTATGCCTAGGGTTAGGGTTCACAAAACCACAAAGCCAGGAGCTCCAGGGATACTCACCATGCAAAAGGCAGGCCAAGTTGAGCGTAGCACATCCAAATCATTGCTCCCTCTTTGTCATTCTGCTCGGAACTCACCACAGCCCCATGCTCGATTTCTGCCTCAGTCTAGGGTTAGGCTTAGGGCTAGGGTTAGGGTTATGCCTAGGGTTAGGGTTCAGAAAACCACAAAGCCAGGAGCTCCAGGGATACTCCCCATGCAAAAGGCAGGCCAAGTTGAGCGCAGCCAATCGAAATCCTTGCTCCCTCTTCGTCATTCTGCTCGGAACTCACCACAGCCCAATGCCCGATTTCTGCCTCAGTCTAGGGTTAGGCTTAGGGCTAGGGTTAGGGTTATGCCTAGGGTTAGGGTTCAGAAAACCACAAAGCCAGGAGCTCCAGGGATACTCCCCATGCAAAAGGCAGGCCAAGTTGAGCGCAGCCAATCCAAATCCTTGCTCCCTCTTCGTCATTCTGCTCGGAACTCACCACAGCCCAATGCCCGATTTCTGCCTCAGTCTAGGGTTAGGCTTAGGGCTAGGGTTAGGGTTATGCCTAGGGTTAGGGTTCACAAAACCACAAAGCCAGGAGCTCCAGGGATACTCCCCATGCAAAAGGCAGGCCAAGTTGAGCGTAGCACATCCAAATCCTTGCTCCCTCTTTGTCATTCTGCTCAGAACTTCAACCAGCCCAATGCCAGATTACTGGCTCAGTCTAGGGTTAGGCTTAGGGCTAGGGTTAGGGTTATGCCTAGGGTTAGGGTTCACAAAACCACAAAGCCAGGAGCTCCAGGGACACTGATCATGCGAAAGGCAGGCCAAGTTAAGCACGGCACATCCAAAACCTTGCTCCCTCTTCTTCTTTCTGCAAGGGTTAGGGTTAGGGGCTCGGGTTAGGGTTAGGGGTTAGGGTTAGGGGTAGGGTTAGGGTTAGGGTTTTGACTAGGGTTAGGGTTCACAAAACCACAAAGCCAGGAGCTCCAGGGATACTCACCATGCAAAAGGCAGGCCAAGTTGAGCGTAGCACATCCAAATCCCCTCTCCCTCTTCGTCATTCTGCTCGGAACTCACCACAGCCCAATGCCCGATTTCTGCCTCAGTCTAGGGTTAGGCTTAGGGCTAGGGTTAGGGTTATGCCTAGGGTTAGGGTTCACAAAACCACAAAGCCAGGAGCTCCAGGGATACTCCCCATGCAAAAGGCAGGCCAAGTTGAGCGTAGCACATCCAAATCCTTGCTCCCTCTTTGTCATTCTGCTCGGAACTCACCACAGCCCAATGCCCGATTTCTGCCTCAGTCTAGGGTTAGGCTTAGGGCTAGGGTTAGGGTTATGCCTAGGGTTAGCGTTCACAAAACCACAAAGCCAGGAGCTCCAGGGATACTCCCCATGCAAAAGGCAGGCCAAGTTGAGCGCAGCCAATCCAAATCCTTGCTCCCTCTTCGTCATTCTGCTCGGAACTCCCCACAGCCCAATGCCCGATTTCTGCCTCAGTCTAGGGTTAGGCTTAGGGCTAGGGTTAGGGTTATGCCTAGGGTTAGGGTTCACAAAACCACAAAGCCAGGAGCTCCAGGGACACTGATCATGCGAAAGGCAGGCCAAGTTAAGCACGGCACATCCAAAACCTTGCTCCCTCTTCTTCTTTCTGCAAGGGTTAGGGTTAGGGGCTCGGGTTAGTGTTAGGGGTTAGGGTTAGGGGTAGGGTTACGGTTAGGGTTTTGACTAGGGTTAGGGTTCACAAAACCACAAAGCCAGGGGACCCAGGCACACTAAGCATGCAAAAGGCAGGCCAAGTTGAGCGTAGCACATCCAAATCCCCTCTCCCTCTTCGTCATTCTGCTCGGAACTCACCACAGCCCAATGCCCGATTACTGGCTCAGTCTAGGGTTAGGCTTAAGGCTAGGGTTAGGGTAATGCCTAGGGTTAGGGTTATGCCTAGGGTTAGGGTTCAGAAAACCACAAAGCCAGGAGCTCCTGGGATACTCACCATGCAAAAGGCAGGCCAAGTTGAGCGTAGCACATCCAAATCCCCTCTCCCTCTTCGTCATTCTGCTCGGAACTCCCCACAGCCCAATGCCCGATTACTGCCTCAGTCTAGGGTTAGGCTTAGGGCTAGGGTTAGGGTTATGCCTAGGGTTAGGGTTCACAAAACCACAAAGCCAGGAGCTCCAGGGATACTCACCATGCAAAAGGCAGGCCAAGTTGAGCGTAGCACATCCAAATCCCCTCTCCCTCTTTGTCATTCTGCTCGGAACTCACCACAGCCCAATGCCCGATTTCTGCCTCAGTCTAGGGTTAGGCTTAGGGCTAGGATTAGGGTTATGCTTAGGGTTAGGGTTCAGAAAACCACAAAGCCAGGAGCTCCAGGGATACTCACCATGCAAAAGGCAGGCCAAGTTGAGCGTAGCACATCCAAATCCCCTCTCCCTCTTCGTCATTCTGCTCGGAACTCCCCACAGCCCAATGCCCGATTTCTGCCTCAGTCTAGGGTTAGGCTTGGGGCTAGGGTTAGGGTTATGCCTAGGGTTAGGGTTCACAAAACCACAAAGCCAGGAGCTCCAGGGATACTCCCCATGCAAAAGGCAGGCCAAGTTGAGCGTAGCACATCCAAATCCCCTCTCCCTCTTCCTCATTCTGCTCGGAACTCACCACAGCCCCATGCCCGATTTCTGCCTCAGTCTAGGGTTAGGTTTAGGGCTAGGGTTAGGGTTATGCCTAGGGTTAGGGTTCAGAAAACCACAAAGCCAGGAGCTCCAGGGATACTCCCCATGCAAAAGGCAGGCCAAGTTGAGCGTAGCACATCCAAATCCTTGCTCCCTCTTCGTCATTCTGCTCGGAACTCCCCACAGCCCAATGCCCGATTACTGCCTCAGTCTAGGGTTAGGCTTAGGGCTAGGGTTAGGGTTATGCCTAGGGTTAGGGTTCAGAAAACCACAAAGCCAGGAGCTCCAGGGACACTGATCATGCGAAAGGCAGGACAAGTTAAGCACGGCACATCCAAAACCTTGCTCCCTCTTCTTCTTTCTGCAAGGGTTAGGGTTAGGGGCTCGGGTTAGTGTTAGGGGTTAGGGTTAGGGGTAGGGTTAGGGTTAGGGTTTTGACTAGGGTTAGGATTGAGAAAACGACAAAGCCAGGGGACCCAGGCACACTAAGCATGCAAAAGGCAGGCCAAGTTGAGCGTAGCACATCCAAATCCCCTCTCCCTCTTCGTCATTCTGCTCGGAATTCACCACAGCCCAATGCCCGATTTCTGCCTCAGTCTAGGGTTAGGCTTAGGGCTAGGGTTAGGGTTATGCCTAGGGTTAGGGTTCAGAAAACCACAAAGCCAGGAGCTCCAGGGATACTCCCCATGCAAAAGGCAGGCCAAGTTGAGCGTAGCACATCCAAATCCCCTCTCCCTCTTCGTCATTCTGCTCGGAACTCACCACAGCCCAATGCCCGATTTCTGCCTCAGTCTAGGGTTAGGCTTAGGGCTAGGGTTAGGGTTATGCCTAGGGTTAGGGTTCAGAAAACCACAAAGCCAGGAGCTCCAGGGATACTCCCCATGCAAAAGGCAGGCCTAGTTGAGCGTAGCACATCCAAATCCCCTCTCCCTCTTTGTCATTCTGCTCGGAACTCACCACAGCCCAATGCCCGATTTCTGCCTCAGTCTAGGGTTCGGCTTAGGGCTAGGGTTAGGGTTATGCCTAGGGTTAGGGTTCACAAAACCACAAAGCCAGGAGCTCCAGAGATACTCCCCATGCAAAAGGCAGGCCAAGTTGAGCGTAGCACATCCAAATCCTTGCTCCCTCTTCGTCATTCTGCTCGGAACTCCCCACAGCCCAATGCCCGATTACTGCCTCAGTCTAGGGTTAGGCTTAGGGCTAGGGTTAGGGTTATGCCTAGGGTTAGGGTTCACAAAACCACAAAGCCAGGAGCTCCAGGGACACTGATCATGCGAAAGGCAGGCCAAGTTAAGCACGGCACATCCAAAACCTTGCTCCCTCTTCTTCTTTCTGCAAGGGTTAGGGTTAGGGGCTCGGGTTAGTGTTAGGGGTTAGGGTTAGGGGTAGGGTTAGGGTTAGGGTTTTGACTAGGGTTAGGATTGAGAAAACGACAAAGCCAGGGGACCCAGGCACACTAAGCATGCAAAAGGCAGGCCAAGTTGAGCATAGCACATCCAAATCCCCTCTCCCTCTTCGTCATTCTGCTCGGAATTCACCACAGCCCAATGCCCGATTTCTGCCTCAGTCTAGGGTTAGGCTTAGGGCTAGGGTTAGGGTTATGCCTAGGGTTAGGGTTCAGAAAACCACAAAGCCAGGAGCTCCAGGGATACTCCCCATGCAAAAGGCAGGCCAAGTTGAGCGTAGCACATCCAAATCCCCTCTCCCTCTTCGTCATTCTGCTCGGAACTCACCACAGCCCAATGCCCGATTTCTGCCTCAGTCTAGGGTTAGGCTTAGGGCTAGGGTTAGGGTTATGCCTAGGGTTAGGGTTCAGAAAACCACAAAGCCAGGAGCTCCAGGGATACTCCCCATGCAAAAGGCAGGCCTAGTTGAGCGTAGCACATCCAAATCCCCTCTCCCTCTTTGTCATTCTGCTCGGAACTCACCACAGCCCAATGCCCGATTTCTGCCTCAGTCTAGGGTTCGGCTTAGGGCTAGGGTTAGGGTTATGCCTAGGGTTAGGGTTCACAAAACCACAAAGCCAGGAGCTCCAGAGATACTCCCCATGCAAAAGGCAGGCCAAGTTGAGCGTAGCACATCCAAATCCTTGCTCCCTCTTCGTCATTCTGCTCGGAATTCACCACAGCCCAATGCCCGATTTCTGCCTCAGTCTAGGGTTAGGTTTAGGGCTAGGGTTAGGGTTATGCCTAGGGTTAGGGTTCACAAAACCACAAAGCCAGGAGCTCCAGGGATACTCCCCATGCAAAAGGCAGGCCAAGTTGAGTGTAGCACATCCAAATCCTTGCTCCCTCTTCGTCATTCTGCTCGGAACTCCCCACAGCCCAATGCCCGATTTCTGCCTCAGTCTAGGGTTAGGCTTAGGGCTAGGGTTAGGGTTATGCCTAGGGTTAGGGTTCACAAAACCACAAAGCCAGGAGCTCCAGGGATACTCCCCATGCAAAAGGCAGGCCAAGTTGAGCGTAGCACATCCAAATCCTTGCTCCCTCTTCGTCATTCTGCTCGGAACTCCCCACAGCCCAATGCCCGATTACTGCCTCAGTCTAGGGTTAAGCTTAGGGCTAGGGTTAGGGTTATGCCTAGGGTTAGGGTTCAGAAAACCACAAAGCCAGGAGCTCCAGGGATACTCACCATGCAAAAGGCAGGCCAAGTTGAGCGTAGCACATCCAAATCCTTGCTCCCTCTACGTCATTCTGCTCGGAACTCACCACAGCCCAATGCCCGATTACTGCCTCAGTCTAGGGTTAGGCTTAGGGCTAGGGTTAGGGTTATGCCTAGGGTTAGGGTTCACAAAACCACAAAGCCAGGAGCTCCAGGGATACCATGCAAAAGGCAGGCCAAGTTGAGCGTAGCACATCCAAATCCTTGCTCCCTCTTCTTCATTCTGCTCGGAACTCCCCACAGCCCAATGCCCGATTACTGCCTCAGTCTAGGGTTAGGCTTAGGGCTAGGGTTAGGGTTATGCCTAGGGTTAGGGTTCAGAAAACCACAAAGCCAGGAGCTCCAGGGATACTCCCCATGCAAAAGGCAGGCCAAGTTGAGCGTAGCACATCCAAATCCCCTCTCCCTCTTCTTCATTCTGCTCGGAACTCACCACAGCCCAATGCCCGATTACTGGCTCAGTCTAGGGTTAGGCTTAGGGCTAGGGTTAGGGTTATGCCTAGGGTTAGGGTTCAGAAAACCACAAAGCCAGGAGCTCCAGGGATACTCACCATGCAAAAGGCAGGCCAAGTTGAGCGTAGCACATCCAAATCCTTGCTCCCTCTTTGCCATTATGCTTGGAACTCACCACAGCCCAATGCCCGATTACTGCCTCAGTCTAGGGTTAGGCTTAGGGCTAGGGTTAGGGTTATGCCTAGGGTTAGGGTTCAGAAAACCACAAAGCCAGGAGCTCCAGGGATACTCACCATGCAAAAGGCAGGCCCAGTTGAGCGTAGCACATCCAAATCCCCTCTCCCTCTTCGTCATTCTGCTCGGAACTCACCACAGCCCAATGCCCGATTACTGCCTCAGTCTAGGGTTAGGCTTAGGGCTAGGGTTAGGGTTATGCCTAGGGTTAGGGTTCACAAAACCATAAAGCCAGGAGCTCCAGGGATACTCACCATGCAAAAGGCAGGCCAAGTTGAGCGTAGCACATCCAAATCCCCTCTCCCTCTTCGTCATTCTGCTCGGAACTCACCACAGCCCAATGCCCGATTACTGCCTCAGTCTAGGGTTAGGCTTAGGGCTAGGGTTAGGGTTATGCCTAGGGTTAGGGTTCACAAAACCACAAAGCCAGGAGCTCCAGGGATACTCCCCATGCAAAAGGCAGGCCAAGTTGAGCGTAGCACATCCAAATCCCCTCTCCCTCTTTGTCATTCTCCTCGGAACTCCCCACAGCCCAATGCCCGATTACTGGCTCAGTCTAGGGTTAGGCTTAGGGCTAGGGTTAGGGTTATGCCTAGGGTTAGGGTTCAGAAAACCACAAAGCCAGGAGCTCCAGGGATACTCCCCATGCAAAAGGCAGGCCAAGTTGAGCGTAGCACATCCAAATCCTTGCTCCCTCTTTGTCATTCTGCTCGGAACTTCCCACAGCCCAATGCCATATTACTGGCTCAGTCTAGGGTTAGGCTTAGGGCTAGGGTTAGGGTTATGCCTAGGGTTAGGGTTCACAAAACCACAAAGCCAGGAGCTCCAGGGATACTCACCATGCAAAAGGCAGGCCAAGTTGAGCGTAGCACATCCAAATCCCCTCTCCCTCTTTGTCATTCTCCTCGGAACTCCCCACAGCCCAATGCCCGATTACTGGCTCAGTCTAGGGTTAGGCTTAGGGCTAGGGTTAGGGTTATGCCTAGGGTTAGGGTTCAGAAAACCACAAAGCCAGGAGCTCCAGGGATACTCACCATGCAAAAGGCAGGCCAAGTTGAGTGTAGCACATCCAAATCCTTGCTCCCTCTTCTTCATTCTGCTCGGAACTCACCACGGCCCAATGCCCGATATCTGCCTCAGTCTAGGGTTAGGCTTAGGGCTAGGGTTAGGGTTATGCCTAGGGTTAGGGTTCAGAAAACCACAAAGCCAGGAGCTCCAGGGATACTCACCATGCAAAAGGCAGGCCAAGTTGAGCGTAGCACATCCAAATCCCCTCTCCCTCTTCGTCATTCTGCTCGGAACTCCCCACAGCCCAATGCCCGATTTCTGCCTCAGTCTAGGGTTAGGCTTAGGGCTAGGGTTAGGGTTATGCCTAGGGTTAGGGTTCACAAAACCACAAAGCCAGGAGCTCCAGGGATACTCACCATGCAAAAGGCAGGCCAAGTTGAGCGTAGCACATCCAAATCATTGCTCCCTCTTTGTCATTCTGCTCGGAACTCACCACAGCCCCATGCTCGATTTCTGCCTCAGTCTAGGGTTAGGCTTAGGGCTAGGGTTAGGGTTATGCCTAGGGTTAGGGTTCAGAAAACCACAAAGCCAGGAGCTCCAGGGATACTCCCCATGCAAAAGGCAGGCCAAGTTGAGCGCAGCCAATCGAAATCCTTGCTCCCTCTTCGTCATTCTGCTCGGAACTCACCACAGCCCAATGCCCGATTTCTGCCTCAGTCTAGGGTTAGGCTTAGGGCTAGGGTTAGGGTTATGCCTAGGGTTAGGGTTCAGAAAACCACAAAGCCAGGAGCTCCAGGGATACTCCCCATGCAAAAGGCAGGCCAAGTTGAGCGCAGCCAATCCAAATCCTTGCTCCCTCTTCGTCATTCTGCTCGGAACTCACCACAGCCCAATGCCCGATTTCTGCCTCAGTCTAGGGTTAGGCTTAGGGCTAGGGTTAGGGTTATGCCTAGGGTTAGGGTTCACAAAACCACAAAGCCAGGAGCTCCAGGGATACTCCCCATGCAAAAGGCAGGCCAAGTTGAGCGTAGCACATCCAAATCCTTGCTCCCTCTTTGTCATTCTGCTCAGAACTTCAACCAGCCCAATGCCAGATTACTGGCTCAGTCTAGGGTTAGGCTTAGGGCTAGGGTTAGGGTTATGCCTAGGGTTAGGGTTCACAAAACCACAAAGCCAGGAGCTCCAGGGACACTGATCATGCGAAAGGCAGGCCAAGTTAAGCACGGCACATCCAAAACCTTGCTCCCTCTTCTTCTTTCTGCAAGGGTTAGGGTTAGGGGCTCGGGTTAGGGTTAGGGGTTAGGGTTAGGGGTAGGGTTAGGGTTAGGGTTTTGACTAGGGTTAGGGTTCACAAAACCACAAAGCCAGGAGCTCCAGGGATACTCACCATGCAAAAGGCAGGCCAAGTTGAGCGTAGCACATCCAAATCCCCTCTCCCTCTTCGTCATTCTGCTCGGAACTCACCACAGCCCAATGCCCGATTTCTGCCTCAGTCTAGGGTTAGGCTTAGGGCTAGGGTTAGGGTTATGCCTAGGGTTAGGGTTCACAAAACCACAAAGCCAGGAGCTCCAGGGATACTCACCATGCAAAAGGCAGGCCAAGTTGAGCGTAGCACATCCAAATCCTTGCTCCCTCTTTGTCATTCTGCTCGGAACTCACCACAGCCCCATGCCCGATTTCTGCCTCAGTCTAGGGTTAGGCTTAGGGCTAGGGTTAGGGTTATGCCTAGGGTTAGCGTTCACAAAACCACAAAGCCAGGAGCTCCAGGGATACTCCCCATGCAAAAGGCAGGCCAAGTTGAGCGCAGCCAATCCAAATCCTTGCTCCCTCTTCGTCATTCTGCTCGGAACTCCCCACAGCCCAATGCCCGATTTCTGCCTCAGTCTAGGGTTAGGCTTAGGGCTAGGGTTAGGGTTATGCCTAGGGTTAGGGTTCACAAAACCACAAAGCCAGGAGCTCCAGGGACACTGATCATGCGAAAGGCAGGCCAAGTTAAGCACGGCACATCCAAAACCTTGCTCCCTCTTCTTCTTTCTGCAAGGGTTAGGGTTAGGGGCTCGGGTTAGTGTTAGGGGTTAGGGTTAGGGGTAGGGTTACGGTTAGGGTTTTGACTAGGGTTAGGCTTCACAAAACCACAAAGCCAGGGGACCCAGGCACACTAAGCATGCAAAAGGCAGGCCAAGTTGAGCGTAGCACATCCAAATCCCCTCTCCCTCTTCGTCATTCTGCTCGGAACTCACCACAGCCCAATGCCCGATTACTGGCTCAGTCTAGGGTTAGGCTTAAGGCTAGGGTTAGGGTAATGCCTAGGGTTAGGGTTATGCCTAGGGTTAGGGTTCAGAAAACCACAAAGCCAGGAGCTCCTGGGATACTCACCATGCAAAAGGCAGGCCAAGTTGAGCGTAGCACATCCAAATCCCCTCTCCCTCTTCGTCATTCTGCTCGGAACTCCCCACAGCCCAATGCCCGATTACTGCCTCAGTCTAGGGTTAGGCTTAGGGCTAGGGTTAGGGTTATGCCTAGGGTTAGGGTTCACAAAACCACAAAGCCAGGAGCTCCAGGGATACTCACCATGCAAAAGGCAGGCCAAGTTGAGCGTAGCACATCCAAATCCCCTCTCCCTCTTTGTCATTCTGCTCGGAACTCACCACAGCCCAATGCCCGATTTCTGCCTCAGTCTAGGGTTAGGCTTAGGGCTAGGATTAGGGTTATGCTTAGGGTTAGGGTTCAGAAAACCACAAAGCCAGGAGCTCCAGGGATACTCACCATGCAAAAGGCAGGCCAAGTTGAGCGTAGCACATCCAAATCCCCTCTCCCTCTTCGTCATTCTGCTCAGAACTTCAACCAGCCCAATGCCAGATTACTGGCTCAGTCTAGGGTTAGGCTTAGGGCTAGGGTTAGGGTTATGCCTAGGGTTAGGGTTCACAAAACCACAAAGCCAGGAGCTCCAGGGACACTGATCATGCGAAAGGCAGGCCAAGTTAAGCACGGCACATCCAAAACCTTGCTCCCTCTTCTTCTTTCTGCAAGGGTTAGGGTTAGGGGCTCGGGTTAGGGTTAGGGGTTAGGGTTAGGGGTAGGGTTAGGGTTAGGGTTTTGACTAGGGTTAGGGTTCACAAAACCACAAAGCCAGGAGCTCCAGGGATACTCACCATGCAAAAGGCAGGCCAAGTTGAGCGTAGCACATCCAAATCCCCTCTCCCTCTTCGTCATTCTGCTCGGAACTCACCACAGCCCAATGCCCGATTTCTGCCTCAGTCTAGGGTTAGGCTTAGGGCTAGGGTTAGGGTTATGCCTAGGGTTAGGGTTCACAAAACCACAAAGCCAGGAGCTCCAGGGATACTCACCATGCAAAAGGCAGGCCAAGTTGAGCGTAGCACATCCAAATCCTTGCTCCCTCTTTGTCATTCTGCTCGGAACTCACCACAGCCCCATGCCCGATTTCTGCCTCAGTCTAGGGTTAGGCTTAGGGCTAGGGTTAGGGTTATGCCTAGGGTTAGCGTTCACAAAACCACAAAGCCAGGAGCTCCAGGGATACTCCCCATGCAAAAGGCAGGCCAAGTTGAGCGCAGCCAATCCAAATCCTTGCTCCCTCTTCGTCATTCTGCTCGGAACTCCCCACAGCCCAATGCCCGATTTCTGCCTCAGTCTAGGGTTAGGCTTAGGGCTAGGGTTAGGGTTATGCCTAGGGTTAGGGTTCACAAAACCACAAAGCCAGGAGCTCCAGGGACACTGATCATGCGAAAGGCAGGCCAAGTTAAGCACGGCACATCCAAAACCTTGCTCCCTCTTCTTCTTTCTGCAAGGGTTAGGGTTAGGGGCTCGGGTTAGTGTTAGGGGTTAGGGTTAGGGGTAGGGTTACGGTTAGGGTTTTGACTAGGGTTAGGCTTCACAAAACCACAAAGCCAGGGGACCCAGGCACACTAAGCATGCAAAAGGCAGGCCAAGTTGAGCGTAGCACATCCAAATCCCCTCTCCCTCTTCGTCATTCTGCTCGGAACTCACCACAGCCCAATGCCCGATTACTGGCTCAGTCTAGGGTTAGGCTTAAGGCTAGGGTTAGGGTAATGCCTAGGGTTAGGGTTATGCCTAGGGTTAGGGTTCAGAAAACCACAAAGCCAGGAGCTCCTGGGATACTCACCATGCAAAAGGCAGGCCAAGTTGAGCGTAGCACATCCAAATCCCCTCTCCCTCTTCGTCATTCTGCTCGGAACTCCCCACAGCCCAATGCCCGATTACTGCCTCAGTCTAGGGTTAGGCTTAGGGCTAGGGTTAGGGTTATGCCTAGGGTTAGGGTTCACAAAACCACAAAGCCAGGAGCTCCAGGGATACTCACCATGCAAAAGGCAGGCCAAGTTGAGCGTAGCACATCCAAATCCCCTCTCCCTCTTTGTCATTCTGCTCGGAACTCACCACAGCCCAATGCCCGATTTCTGCCTCAGTCTAGGGTTAGGCTTAGGGCTAGGATTAGGGTTATGCTTAGGGTTAGGGTTCAGAAAACCACAAAGCCAGGAGCTCCAGGGATACTCACCATGCAAAAGGCAGGCCAAGTTGAGCGTAGCACATCCAAATCCCCTCTCCCTCTTCGTCATTCTGCTCGGAACTCCCCACAGCCCAATGCCCGATTTCTGCCTCAGTCTAGGGTTCGGCTTGGGGCTAGGGTTAGGGTTATGCCTAGGGTTAGGGTTCACAAAACCACAAAGCCAGGAGCTCCAGGGATACTCCCCATGCAAAAGGCAGGCCAAGTTGAGCGTAGCACATCCAAATCCCCTCTCCCTCTTCCTCATTCTGCTCGGAACTCACCACAGCCCCATGCCCGATTTCTGCCTCAGTCTAGGGTTAGGTTTAGGGCTAGGGTTAGGGTTATGCCTAGGGTTAGGGTTCAGAAAACCACAAAGCCAGGAGCTCCAGGGATACTCCCCATGCAAAAGGCAGGCCAAGTTGAGCGTAGCACATCCAAATCCTTGCTCCCTCTTCGTCATTCTGCTCGGAACTCCCCACAGCCCAATGCCCGATTACTGCCTCAGTCTAGGGTTAGGCTTAGGGCTAGGGTTAGGGTTATGCCTAGGGTTAGGGTTCAGAAAACCACAAAGCCAGGAGCTCCAGGGACACTGATCATGCGAAAGGCAGGACAAGTTAAGCACGGCACATCCAAAACCTTGCTCCCTCTTCTTCTTTCTGCAAGGGTTAGGGTTAGGGGCTCGGGTTAGTGTTAGGGGTTAGGGTTAGGGGTAGGGTTAGGGTTAGGGTTTTGACTAGGGTTAGGATTGAGAAAACGACAAAGCCAGGGGACCCAGGCACACTAAGCATGCAAAAGGCAGGCCAAGTTGAGCGTAGCACATCCAAATCCCCTCTCCCTCTTCGTCATTCTGCTCGGAATTCACCACAGCCCAATGCCCGATTTCTGCCTCAGTCTAGGGTTAGGCTTAGGGCTAGGGTTAGGGTTATGCCTAGGGTTAGGGTTCAGAAAACCACAAAGCCAGGAGCTCCAGGGATACTCCCCATGCAAAAGGCAGGCCAAGTTGAGCGTAGCACATCCAAATCCCCTCTCCCTCTTCGTCATTCTGCTCGGAACTCACCACAGCCCAATGCCCGATTTCTGCCTCAGTCTAGGGTTAGGCTTAGGGCTAGGGTTAGGGTTATGCCTAGGGTTAGGGTTCAGAAAACCACAAAGCCAGGAGCTCCAGGGATACTCCCCATGCAAAAGGCAGGCCTAGTTGAGCGTAGCACATCCAAATCCCCTCTCCCTCTTTGTCATTCTGCTCGGAACTCACCACAGCCCAATGCCCGATTTCTGCCTCAGTCTAGGGTTCGGCTTAGGGCTAGGGTTAGGGTTATGCCTAGGGTTAGGGTTCACAAAACCACAAAGCCAGGAGCTCCAGAGATACTCCCCATGCAAAAGGCAGGCCAAGTTGAGCGTAGCACATCCAAATCCTTGCTCCCTCTTCGTCATTCTGCTCGGAACTCCCCACAGCCCAATGCCCGATTACTGCCTCAGTCTAGGGTTAGGCTTAGGGCTAGGGTTAGGGTTATGCCTAGGGTTAGGGTTCACAAAACCACAAAGCCAGGAGCTCCAGGGACACTGATCATGCGAAAGGCAGGCCAAGTTAAGCACGGCACATCCAAAACCTTGCTCCCTCTTCTTCTTTCTGCAAGGGTTAGGGTTAGGGGCTCGGGTTAGTGTTAGGGGTTAGGGTTAGGGGTAGGGTTAGGGTTAGGGTTTTGACTAGGGTTAGGATTGAGAAAACGACAAAGCCAGGGGACCCAGGCACACTAAGCATGCAAAAGGCAGGCCAAGTTGAGCATAGCACATCCAAATCCCCTCTCCCTCTTCGTCATTCTGCTCGGAATTCACCACAGCCCAATGCCCGATTTCTGCCTCAGTCTAGGGTTAGGCTTAGGGCTAGGGTTAGGGTTATGCCTAGGGTTAGGGTTCAGAAAACCACAAAGCCAGGAGCTCCAGAGATACTCCCCATGCAAAAGGCAGGCCAAGTTGAGCGTAGCACATCCAAATCCTTGCTCCCTCTTCGTCATTCTGCTCGCAACTCACCACAGCCCAATGCCCGATTTCTGCCTCAGTCTAGGGTTAGGTTTAGGGCTAGGGTTAGGGTTATGCCTAGGGTTAGGGTTCACAAAACCACAAAGCCAGGAGCTCCAGGGATACTCCCCATGCAAAAGGCAGGCCAAGTTGAGTGTAGCACATCCAAATCCTTGCTCCCTCTTCGTCATTCTGCTCGGAACTCCCCACAGCCCAATGCCCGATTTCTGCCTCAGTCTAGGGTTAGGCTTAGGGCTAGGGTTAGGGTTATGCCTAGGGTTAGGGTTCAGAAAACCACAAAGCCAGGAGCTCCAGGGATACTCCCCATGCAAAAGGCAGGCCAAGTTGAGCGTAGCACATCCAAATCCCCTCTCCCTCTTCTTCATTCTGCTCGGAACTCACCACAGCCCAATGCCCGATTACTGGCTCAGTCTAGGGTTAGGCTTAGGGCTAGGGTTAGGGTTATGCCTAGGGTTAGGGTTCAGAAAACCACAAAGCCAGGAGCTCCAGGGATACTCACCATGCAAAAGGCAGGCCAAGTTGAGCGTAGCACATCCAAATCCTTGCTCCCTCTTTGTCATTATGCTTGGAACTCACCACAGCCCAATGCCCGATTACTGCCTCAGTCTAGGGTTAGGCTTAGGGCTAGGGTTAGGGTTATGCCTAGGGTTAGGGTTCAGAAAACCACAAAGCCAGGAGCTCCAGGGATACTCACCATGCAAAAGGCAGGCCCAGTTGAGCGTAGCACATCCAAATCCCCTCTCCCTCTTCGTCATTCTGCTCGGAACTCACCACAGCCCAATGCCCGATTACTGCCTCAGTCTAGGGTTAGGCTTAGGGCTAGGGTTAGGGTTATGCCTAGGGTTAGGGTTCACAAAACCACAAAGCCAGGAGCTCCAGGGATACTCACCATGCAAAAGGCAGGCCAAGTTGAGCGTAGCACATCCAAATCCCCTCTCCCTCTTCGTCATTCTGCTCGGAACTCACCACAGCCCAATGCCCGATTACTGCCTCAGTCTAGGGTTAGGCTTAGGGCTAGGGTTAGGGTTATGCCTAGGGTTAGGGTTCACAAAACCACAAAGCCAGGAGCTCCAGGGATACTCACCATGCAAAAGGCAGGCCAAGTTGAGCGTAGCACATCCAAATCCCCTCTCCCTCTTTGTCATTCTCCTCGGAACTCCCCACAGCCCAATGCCCGATTACTGCCTCAGTCTAGGGTTAGGCTTAGGGCTAGGGTTAGGGTTATGCCTAGGGTTAGGGTTCAGAAAACCACAAAGCCAGGAGCTCCAGGGATACTCCCCATGCAAAAGGCAGGCCAAGTTGAGCGTAGCACATCCAAATCCTTGCTCCCTCTTTGTCATTCTGCTCGGAACTTCCCACAGCCCAATGCCATATTACTGGCTCAGTCTAGGGTTAGGCTTAGGGCTAGGGTTAGGGTTATGCCTAGGGTTAGGGTTCAGAAAACCACAAAGCCAGGAGCTCCAGGGATACTCACCATGCAAAAGGCAGGCCAAGTTGAGCGTAGCACATCCAAATCCCCTCTCCCTCTTTGTCATTCTCCTCGGAACTCCCCACAGCCCAATGCCCGATTACTGGCTCAGTCTAGGGTTAGGCTTAGGGCTAGGGTTAGGGTTATGCCTAGGGTTAGGGTTCAGAAAACCACAAAGCCAGGAGCTCCAGGGATACTCACCATGCAAAAGGCAGGCCAAGTTGAGTGTAGCACATCCAAATCCTTGCTCCCTCTTCTTCATTCTGCTCGGAACTCACCACGGCCGAATGCCCGATATCTGCCTCAGTCTAGGGTTAGGCTTAGGGCTAGGGTTAGGGTTATGCCTAGGGTTAGGGTTCACAAAACCACAAAGCCAGGAGCTCCAGGGATACTCACCATGCAAAAGGCAGGCCAAGTTGAGCGTAGCACATCCAAATCCCCTCTCCCTCTTCGTCATTCTGCTCGGAACTCACCACAGCCCAATGCCCGATTTCTGCCTCAGTCTAGGGTTAGGCTTAGGGCTAGGGTTAGGGTTATGCCTAGGGTTAGGGTTCACAAAACCACAAAGCCAGGAGCTCCAGGGATACTCACCATGCAAAAGGCAGGCCAAGTTGAGCGTAGCACATCCAAATCATTGCTCCCTCTTTGTCATTCTGCTCGGAACTCACCACAGCCCCATGCTCGATTTCTGCCTCAGTCTAGGGTTAGGCTTAGGGCTAGGGTTAGGGTTATGCCTAGGGTTAGGGTTCAGAAAACCACAAAGCCAGGAGCTCCAGGGATACTCCCCATGCAAAAGGCAGGCCAAGTTGAGCGCAGCCAATCGAAATCCTTGCTCCCTCTTCGTCATTCTGCTCGGAACTCCCCACAGCCCAATGCCCGATTTCTGCCTCAGTCTAGGGTTAGGCTTAGGGCTAGGGTTAGGGTTATGCCTAGGGTTAGGGTTCAGAAAACCACAAAGCCAGGAGCTCCAGGGATACTCCCCATGCAAAAGGCAGGCCAAGTTGAGCGCAGCCAATCGAAATCCTTGCTCCCTCTTCGTCATTCTGCTCGGAACTCCCCACAGCCCAATGCCCGATTACTGCCTCAGTCTAGGGTTAGGCTTAGGGCTAGGGTTAGGGTTATGCCTAGGGTTAGGGTTCAGAAAACCACAAAGCCAGGAGCTCCAGGGACACTGATCATGCGAAAGGCAGGACAAGTTAAGCACGGCACATCCAAAACCTTGCTCCCTCTTCTTCTTTCTGCAAGGGTTAGGGTTAGGGGCTCGGGTTAGTGTTAGGGGTTAGGGTTAGGGGTAGGGTTAGGGTTAGGGTTTTGACTAGGGTTAGGATTGAGAAAACGACAAAGCCAGGGGACCCAGGCACACTAAGCATGCAAAAGGCAGGCCAAGTTGAGCGTAGCACATCCAAATCCCCTCTCCCTCTTCGTCATTCTGCTCGGAATTCACCACAGCCCAATGCCCGATTTCTGCCTCAGTCTAGGGTTAGGCTTAGGGCTAGGGTTAGGGTTATGCCTAGGGTTAGGGTTCAGAAAACCACAAAGCCAGGAGCTCCAGGGATACTCCCCATGCAAAAGGCAGGCCAAGTTGAGCGTAGCACATCCAAATCCCCTCTCCCTCTTCGTCATTCTGCTCGGAACTCACCACAGCCCAATGCCCGATTACTGCCTCAGTCTAGGGTTAGGCTTAGGGCTAGGGTTAGGGTTATGCCTAGGGTTAGGGTTCAGAAAACCACAAAGCCAGGAGCTCCAGGGATACTCCCCATGCAAAAGGCAGGCCAAGTTGAGCGTAGCACATCCAAATCCCCTCTCCCTCTTCGTCATTCTGCTCGGAACTCACCACAGCCCAATGCCCGATTTCTGCCTCAGTCTAGGGTTAGGCTTAGGGCTAGGGTTAGGGTTATGCCTAGGGTTAGGGATCAGAAAACCACAAAGCCAGGAGCTCCAGGGATACTCCCCATGCAAAAGGCAGGCCTAGTTGTGCGTAGCACATCCAAATCCCCTCTCCCTCTTTGTCATTCTGCTCGGAACTCACCACAGCCCAATGCCCGATTTCTGCCTCAGTCTAGGGTTCGGCTTAGGGCTAGGGTTAGGGTTATGCCTAGGGTTAGGGTTCACAAAACCACAAAGCCAGGAGCTCCAGAGATACTCCCCATGCAAAAGGCAGGCCAAGTTGAGCGTAGCACATCCAAATCCTTGCTCCCTCTTCGTCATTCTGCTCGCAACTCACCACAGCCCAATGCCCGATTTCTGCCTCAGTCTAGGGTTAGGTTTAGGGCTAGGGTTAGGGTTATGCCTAGGGTTAGGGTTCACAAAACCACAAAGCCAGGAGCTCCAGGGATACTCCCCATGCAAAAGGCAGGCCAAGTTGAGTGTAGCACATCCAAATCCTTGCTCCCTCTTCGTCATTCTGCTCGGAACTCCCCACAGCCCAATGCCCGATTTCTGCCTCAGTCTAGGGTTAGGCTTAGGGCTAGGGTTAGGGTTATGCCTAGGGTTAGGGTTCACAAAACCACAAAGCCAGGAGCTCCAGGGATACTCCCCATGCAAAAGGCAGGCCAAGTTGAGCGTAGCACATCCAAATCCTTGCTCCCTCTTTGTCATTCTGCTCGGAACTCACCACAGCCCAATGCCCGATTACTGCCTCAGTCTAGGGTTAAGCTTAGGGCTAGGGTTAGGGTTATGCCTAGGGTTAGGGTTCAGAAAACCACAAAGCCAGGAGCTCCAGGGATACTCACCATGCAAAAGGCAGGCCAAGTTGAGCGTAGCACATCCAAATCCTTGCTCCCTCTACGTCATTCTGCTCGGAACTCACCACAGCCCAATGCCCGATTACTGCCTCAGTCTAGGGTTAGGCTTAGGGCTAGGGTTAGGGTTATGCCTAGGGTTAGGGTTCAGAAAACCACAAAGCCAGGAGCTCCAGGGATACCATGCAAAAGGCAGGCCAAGTTGAGCGTAGCACATCCAAATCCTTGCTCCCTCTTCTTCATTCTGCTCGGAACTCCCCACAGCCCAATGCCCGATTACTGGCTCAGTCTAGGGTTAGGCTTAGGGCTAGGGTTAGGGTTATGCCTAGGGTTAGGGTTCAGAAAACCACAAAGCCAGGAGCTCCAGGGATACTCCCCATGCAAAAGGCAGGCCAAGTTGAGCGTAGCACATCCAAATCCCCTCTCCCTCTTCTTCATTCTGCTCGGAACTCACCACAGCCCAATGCCCGATTACTGCCTCAGTCTAGGGTTAGGCTTAGGGCTAGGGTTAGGGTTATGCCTAGGGTTAGGGTTCAGAAAACCACAAAGCCAGGAGCTCCAGGGATACTCACCATGCAAAAGGCAGGCCAAGTTGAGCGTAGCACATCCAAATCCCCTCTCCCTCTTTGTCATTATGCTTGGAACTCACCACAGCCCAATGCCCGATTACTGCCTCAGTCTAGGGTTAGGCTTAGGGCTAGGGTTAGGGTTATGCCTAGGGTTAGGGTTCAGAAAACCACAAAGCCAGGAGCTCCAGGGATACTCACCATGCAAAAGGCAGGCCCAGTTGAGCGTAGCACATCCAAATCCCCTCTCCCTCTTCGTCATTCTGCTCGGAACTCACCACAGCCCAATGCCCGATTACTGCCTCAGTCTAGGGTTAGGCTTAGGGCTAGGGTTAGGGTTATGCCTAGGGTTAGGGTTCACAAAACCACAAAGCCAGGAGCTCCAGGGATACTCACCATGCAAAAGGCAGGCCAAGTTGAGCGTAGCACATCCAAATCCCCTCTCCCTCTTCGTCATTCTGCTCGGAACTCACCACAGCCCAATGCCCGATTACTGCCTCAGTCTAGGGTTAGGCTTAGGGCTAGGGTTAGGGTTATGCCTAGGGTTAGGGTTCAGAAAACCACAAAGCCAGGAGCTCCAGGGATACTCACCATGCAAAAGGCAGGCCAAGTTGAGCGTAGCACATCCAAATCCCCTCTCCCTCTTTGTCATTCTCCTCGGAACTCCCCACAGCCCAATGCCCGATTACTGGCTCAGTCTAGGGTTAGGCTTAGGGCTAGGGTTAGGGTTATGCCTAGGGTTAGGGTTCAGAAAACCACAAAGCCAGGAGCTCCAGGGATACTCCCCATGCAAAAGGCAGGCCAAGTTGAGCGTAGCACATCCAAATCCTTGCTCCCTCTTTGTCATTCTGCTCGGAACTTCCCACAGCCCAATGCCATATTACTGGCTCAGTCTAGGGTTAGGCTTAGGGCTAGGGTTAGGGTTATGCCTAGGGTTAGGGTTCACAAAACCACAAAGCCAGGAGCTCCAGGGATACTCACCATGCAAAAGGCAGGCCAAGTTGAGCGTAGCACATCCAAATCCCCTCTCCCTCTTCGTCATTCTGCTCGGAACTCACCACAGCCCAATGCCCGATATCTGCCTCAGTCTAGGGTTAGGCTTAGGGCTAGGGTTAGGGTTATGCCTAGGGTTAGGGTTCAGAAAACCACAAAGCCAGGAGCTCCAGGGATACTCACCATGCAAAAGGCAGGCCAAGTTGAGCGTAGCACATCCAAATCCCCTCTCCCTCTTCGTCATTCTGCTCGGAACTCACCACAGCCCAATGCCCGATTTCTGCCTCAGTCTAGGGTTAGGCTTAGGGCTAGGGTTAGGGTTATGCCTAGGGTTAGGGTTCACAAAACCACAAAGCCAGGAGCTCCAGGGATACTCACCATGCAAAAGGCAGGCCAAGTTGAGCGTAGCACATCCAAATCATTGCTCCCTCTTTGTCATTCTGCTCGGAACTCACCACAGCCCCATGCTCGATTTCTGCCTCAGTCTAGGGTTAGGCTTAGGGCTAGGGTTAGGGTTATGCCTAGGGTTAGGGTTCACAAAACCACAAAGCCAGGAGCTCCAGGGATACTCCCCATGCAAAAGGCAGGCCAAGTTGAGCGCAGCCAATCGAAATCCTTGCTCCCTCTTCGTCATTCTGCTCGGAACTCCCCACAGCCCAATGCCCGATTTCTGCCTCAGTCTAGGGTTAGGCTTAGGGCTAGGGTTAGGGTTATGCCTAGGGTTAGGGTTCAGAAAACCACAAAGCCAGGAGCTCCAGGGATACTCCCCATGCAAAAGGCAGGCCAAGTTGAGCGCAGCCAATCCAAATCCTTGCTCCCTCTTCGTCATTCTGCTCGGAACTCCCCACAGCCCAATGCCCGATTTCTGCCTCAGTCTAGGGTTCGGCTTAGGGCTAGGGTTAGGGTTATGCCTAGGGTTAGGGTTCACAAAACCACAAAGCCAGGAGCTCCAGAGATACTCCCCATGCAAAAGGCAGGCCAAGTTGAGCGTAGCACATCCAAATCCTTGCTCCCTCTTTGTCATTCTGCTCAGAACTTCAACCAGCCCAATGCCAGATTACTGGCTCAGTCTAGGGTTAGGCTTAGGGCTAGGGTTAGGGTTATGCCTAGGGTTAGGGTTCACAAAACCACAAAGCCAGGAGCTCCAGGGACACTGATCATGCGAAAGGCAGGCCAAGTTAAGCACGGCACATCCAAAACCTTGCTCCCTCTTCTTCTTTCTGCAAGGGTTAGGGTTAGGGGCTCGGGTTAGGGTTAGGGGTTAGGGTTAGGGGTAGGGTTAGGGTTAGGGTTTTGACTAGGGTTAGGGTTCAGAAAACCACAAAGCCAGGAGCTCCAGGGATACTCACCATGCAAAAGGCAGGCCAAGTTGAGTGTAGCACATCCAAATCCCCTCTCCCTCTTCGTCATTCTGCTCGGAACTCACCACAGCCCAATGCCCGATTTCTGCCTCAGTCTAGGGTTAGGCTTAGGGCTAGGGTTAGGGTTATGCCTAGGGTTAGGGTTCACAAAACCACAAAGCCAGGAGCTCCAGGGATACTCACCATGCAAAAGGCAGGCCAAGTTGAGCGTAGCACATCCAAATCATTGCTCCCTCTTTGTCATTCTGCTCGGAACTCACCACAGCCCCATGCCCGATTTCTGCCTCAGTCTAGGGTTAGGCTTAGGGCTAGGGTTAGGGTTATGCCTAGGGTTAGGGTTCAGAAAACCACAAAGCCAGGAGCTCCAGGGATACTCCCCATGCAAAAGGCAGGCCAAGTTGAGCGCAGCCAATCCAAATCCTTGCTCCCTCTTCCTCATTCTGCTCGGAACTCCCCACAGCCCAATGCCCGATTTCTGCCTCAGTCTAGGGTTAGGCTTAGGGCTAGGGTTAGGGTTATGCCTAGGGTTAGGGTTCAGAAAACCACAAAGCCAGGAGCTCCAGGGATACTCACCATGCAAAAGGCAGGCCAAGTTGAGCGTAGCACATCCAAATCCCCTCTCCCTCTTCGTCATTCTGCTCGGAACTCACCACAGCCCAATGCCCGATTACTGCCTCAGTCTAGGGTTAGGCTTAGGGCTAGGGTTAGGGTTATGCCTAGGGTTAGGGTTCACAAAACCACAAAGCCAGGAGCTCCAGGGATACTCACCATGCAAAAGGCAGGCCAAGTTGAGCGTAGCACATCCAAATCCCCTCTCCCTCTTCGTCATTCTGCTCGGAACTCTCCACAGCCCTATGCCCGATTTCTGCCTCAGTCTAGGGTTAGGCTTAGGGCTAGGGTTAGGGTTATGCCTAGGGTTAGGGTTCACAAAACCACAAAGCCAGGAGCTCCAGGGATACTCACCATGCAAAAGGCAGGCCAAGTTGAGCGTAGCACATCCAAATCCCCTCTCCCTCTTTGTCATTCTGCTCGGAACTCACCACAGCCCCATGCCCGATTTCTGCCTCAGTCTAGGGTTAGGCTTAGGGCTAGGGTTAGGGTTATGCCTAGGGTTAGGGTTCACAAAACCACAAAGCCAGGAGCTCCAGGGACACTGATCATGCGAAAGGCAGGCCAAGTTAAGCACGGCACATCCAAAACCTTGCTCCCTCTTCTTCTTTCTGCAAGGGTTAGGGTTAGGGGCTCGGGTTAGGGTTAGGGGTTAGGGTTAGGGGTAGGGTTAGGGTTAGGGTTTTGACTAGGGTTAGGGTTCACAAAACCACAAAGCCAGGGGACCCAGGCACACTAAGCATGCAAAAGGCAGGCCAAGTTGAGCGTAGCACATCCAAATCCCCTCTCCCTCTTCGTCATTCTGCTCGGAACTCACCACAGCCCAATGCCCGATTTCTGCCTCAGTCTAGGGTTAGGCTTAAGGCTAGGGTTAGGGTTATGCCTAGGGTTAGGGTTATGCCTAGGGTTAGGGTTCAGAAAACCACAAAGCCAGGAGCTCCAGGGATACTCACCATGCAAAAGGCAGGCCAAGTTGAGCGTAGCACATCCAAATCCCCTCTCCCTCTTCGTCATTCTGCTCGGAACTCACCACAGCCCAATGCCCGATTACTGCCTCAGTCTAGGGTTAGGCTTAGGGCTAGGGTTAGGGTTATGCCTAGGGTTAGGGTTCACAAAACCACAAAGCCAGGAGCTCCAGGGATACTCACCATGCAAAAGGCAGGCCAAGTTGAGCGTAGCACATCCAAATCCCCTCTCCCTCTTCGTCATTCTGCTCGGAACTCACCACAGCCCAATGCCCGATTACTGCCTCAGTCTAGGGTTAGGCTTAGGGCTAGGGTTAGGGTTATGCCTAGGGTTAGGGTTCACAAAACCACAAAGCCAGGAGCTCCAGGGATACTCACCATGCAAAAGGCAGGCCAAGTTGAGCGTAGCACATCCAAATCCCCTCTCCCTCTTTGTCATTCTCCTCGGAACTCCCCACAGCCCAATGCCCGATTACTGGCTCAGTCTAGGGTTAGGCTTATGGCTAGGGTTAGGGTTATGCCTAGGGTTAGGGTTCAGAAAACCACAAAGCCAGGAGCTCCAGGGATACTCACCATGCAAAAGGCAGGCCAAGTTGAGCGTAGCACATCCAAATCCCCTCTCCCTCTTTGTCATTCTGCTCGGAACTCACCACAGCCCAATGCCCGATTTCTGCCTCAGTCTAGGGTTAGGCTTAGGGCTAGGATTAGGGTTATGCTTAGGGTTAGGGTTCAGAAAACCACAAAGCCAGGAGCTCCAGGGATACTCACCATGCAAAAGGCAGGCCAAGTTGAGCGTAGCACATCCAAATCCCCTCTCCCTCTTCGTCATTCTGCTCGGAACACCCCACAGCCCAATGCTCGATTTCTGCCTCAGTCTAGGGTTCGGCTTGGGGCTAGGGTTAGGGTTATGCCTAGGGTTAGGGTTCAGAAAACCACAAAGCCAGGAGCTCCAGGGATACTCCCCATGCAAAAGGCAGGCCAAGTTGAGCGTAGCACATCCAAATCCCCTCTCCCTCTTTGTCATTCTGCTTGGAACTCCCCACAGCCCAATGCCCGATTACTGGCTCAGTCTAGGGTTAGGCTTAGGGCTAGGGTTAGGGTTATGCCTAGGGTTAGGGTTCAGAAAACCACAAAGCCAGGAGCTCCAGGGATACTCACCATGCAAAAGGCAGGCCAAGTTGAGCGTAGCACATCCAAATCCCCTCTCCCTCTTCGTCATTCTGCTCGGAACTCACCACAGCCCAATGCCCGATTTCTGCCTCAGTCTAGGGTTAGGCTTAGGGCTAGGGTTAGGGTTATGCCTAGGGTTAGGGTTCACAAAACCACAAAGCCAGGAGCTCCAGGGATACTCCCCATGCAAAAGGCAGGCCAAGTTGAGCGTAGCACATCCAAATCCTTGCTCCCTCTTTGTCATTCTGCTCGGAACTCACCACAGCCCCATGCCCGATTTCTGCCTCAGTCTAGGGTTAGGCTTAGGGCTAGGGTTAGGGTTATGCCTAGTGTTAGGGTTCAGAAAACCACAAAGCCAGGAGCTCCAGGGATACTCCCCATGCAAAAGGCAGGCCAAGTTGAGCGCAGCCAATCCAAATCCTTGCTCCCTCTTCGTCATTCTGCTCGGAACTCCCCACAGCCCAATGCCCGATTTCTGCCTCAGTCTAGGGTTAGGCTTAGGGCTAGGGTTAGGGTTATGCCTAGGGTTAGGGTTCACAAAACCACAAAGCCAGGAGCTCCAGGGACACTGATCATGCGAAAGGCAGGCCAAGTTAAGCACGGCACATCCAAAACCTTGCTCCCTCTTCTTCTTTCTGCAAGGGTTAGGGTTAGGGGCTCGGGTTAGGGTTAGGGGTTAGGGTTAGGGGTAGGGTTAGGGTTAGGGTTTTGACTAGGGTTAGGGTTCACAAAACCACAAAGCCAGGGGACCCAGGCACACTAAGCATGCAAAAGGCAGGCCAAGTTGAGCGTAGCACATCCAAATCCCCTCTCCCTCTTTGTCATTCTGCTCGGAACTCACCACAGCCCAATGCCCGATTTCTGCCTCAGTCTAGGGTTAGGCTTAAGGCTAGGGTTAGGGTTATGCCTAGGGTTAGGGTTATGCCTAGGGTTAGGGTTCAGAAAACCACAAAGCCAGGAGCTCCAGGGATACTCCCCATGCAAAAGGCAGGCCAAGTTGAGCGTAGCACATCCAAATCCCCTCTCCCTCTTCGTCATTCTGCTCGGAACTCACCACAGCCCAATGCCCGATTACTGCCTCAGTCTAGGGTTAGGCTTAGGGCTAGGGTTAGGGTTATGCCTAGGGTTAGGGTTCACAAAACCACAAAGCCAGGAGCTCCAGGGATACTCACCATGCAAAAGGCAGGCCAAGTTGAGCGTAGCACATCCAAATCCCCTCTCCCTCTTCGTCATTCTGCTCGGAACTCACCACAGCCCAATGCCCGATTACTGCCTCAGTCTAGGGTTAGGCTTAGGGCTAGGGTTAGGGTTATGCCTAGGGTTGGGGTTCACAAAACCACAAAGCCAGGAGCTCCAGGGATACTCACCATGCAAAAGGCAGGCCAAGTTGAGCGTAGCACATCCAAATCCTTGCTCCCTCTTCGTCATTCTGCTCGGAACTCACCACAGCCCAATGCCCGATTTCTGCCTCAGTCTAGGGTTAGGCTTAGGGCTAGGGTTAGGGTTATGCCTAGGGTTAGGGTTCACAAAACCACAAAGCCAGGAGCTCCAGGGATACTCACCATGCAAAAGGCAGGCCAAGTTGAGCGTAGCACATCCAAATCCTTGCTCCCTCTTTGTCATTCTGCTCGGAACTCACCACAGCCCCATGCCCGATTTCTGCCTCAGTCTAGGGTTAGGCTTAGGGCTAGGGTTAGGGTTATGCCTAGGGTTAGGGTTCACAAAACCACAAAGCCAGGAGCTCCAGGGACACTGATCATGCGAAAGGCAGGCCAAGTTAAGCACGGCACATCCAAAACCTTGCTCCCTCTTCTTCTTTCTGCAAGGGTTAGGGTTAGGGGCTCGGGTTAGGGTTAGGGGTTAGGGTTAGGGGTAGGGTTAGGGTTAGGGTTTTGACTAGGGTTAGGGTTCACAAAACCACAAAGCCAGGGGACCCAGGCACACTAAGCATGCAAAAGGCAGGCCAAGTTGAGCGTAGCACATCCAAATCCCCTCTCCCTCTTCGTCATTCTGCTCGGAACTCACCACAGCCCAATGCCCGATTTCTGCCTCAGTCTAGGGTTAGGCTTAAGGCTAGGGTTAGGGTTATGCCTAGGGTTAGGGTTATGCCTAGGGTTAGGGTTCACAAAACCACAAAGCCAGGAGCTCCAGGGATACTCACCATGCAAAAGGCAGGCCAAGTTGAGCGTAGCACATCCAAATCCCCTCTCCCTCTTCGTCATTCTGCTCGGAACTCACCACAGCCCAATGCCCGATTACTGCCTCAGTCTAGGGTTAGGCTTAGGGCTAGGGTTAGGGTTATGCCTAGGGTTAGGGTTCACAAAACCACAAAGCCAGGAGCTCCAGGGATACTCCCCATGCAAAAGGCAGGCCAAGTTGAGCGTAGCACATCCAAATCCTTGCTCCCTCTTCGTCATTCTGCTCGGAACTCACCACAGCCCAATGCCCGATTACTGCCTCAGTCTAGGGTTAGGCTTACGGCTAGGGTTAGGGTTATGCCTAGGGTTAGGGTTCACAAAACCACAAAGCCAGGAGCTCCAGGGATACTCACCATGCAAAAGGCAGGCCAAGTTGAGCGTAGCACATCCAAATCCCCTCTCCCTCTTTGTCATTCTCCTCGGAACTCCCCACAGCCCAATGCCCGATTACTGCCTCAGTCTAGGGTTAGGCTTAGGGCTAGGGTTAGGGTTATGCCTAGGGTTAGGGTTCAGAAAACCACAAAGCCAGGAGCTCCAGGGATACTCACCATGCAAAAGGCAGGCCAAGTTGAGCGTAGCACATCCAAATCCCCTCTCCCTCTTCGTCATTCTGCTCGGAACTCCCCACAGCCCAATGCCCGATTTCTGCCTCAGTCTAGGGTTCGGCTTGGGGCTAGGGTTAGGGTTATGCCTAGGGTTAGGGTTCAGAAAACCACAAAGCCAGGAGCTCCAGGGATACTCCCCATGCAAAAGGCAGGCCAAGTTGAGCGTAGCACATCCAAATCCCCTCTCCCTCTTTGTCATTCTGCTCGGAACTCCCCACAGCCCAATGCCCGATTTCTGCCTCAGTCTAGGGTTCGGCTTAGGGCTAGGGTTAGGGTTATGCCTAGGGTTAGGGTTCACAAAACCACAAAGCCAGGAGCTCCAGAGATACTCCCCATGCAAAAGGCAGGCCAAGTTGAGCGTAGCACATCCAAATCCTTGCTCCCTCTTTGTCATTCTGCTCGGAACTCACCACAGCCCAATGCCCGATTACGGCCTCAGTCTAGGGTTAAGCTTAGGGCTAGGGTTAGGGTTATGCCTAGGGTTAGGGTTCAGAAAACCACAAAGCCAGGAGCTCCAGGGATACTCCCCATGCAAAAGGCAGGCCAAGTTGAGCGCAGCCAATCCAAATCCTTGCTCCCTCTTCGTCATTCTGCTCGGAACTCCCCACAGCCCAATGCCCGATTTCTGCCTCAGTCTAGGGTTAGGCTTAGGGCTAGGGTTAGGGTTATGCCTAGGGTTAGGGTTCACAAAACCACAAAGCCAGGAGCTCCAGGGACACTGATCATGCGAAAGGCAGGCCAAGTTAAGCACGGCACATCCAAAACCTTGCTCCCTCTTCTTCTTTCTGCAAGGGTTAGGGTTAGGGGCTCGGGTTAGGGTTAGGGGTTAAGGTTAGGGGTAGGGTTAGGGTTAGGGTTTTGACTAGGGTTAGGGTTCACAAAACCACAAAGCCAGGGGACCCAGGCACACTAAGCATGCAAAAGGCAGGCCAAGTTGAGCGTAGCACATCCAAATCCCCTCTCCCTCTTCGTCATTCTGCTCGGAACTCACCACAGCCCAATGCCCGATTTCTGCCTCAGTCTAGGGTTAGGCTTAAGGTTAGGGTTAGGGTTATGCCTAGGGTTAGGGTTATGCCTAGGGTTAGGGTTCACAAAACCACAAAGCCAGGAGCTCCAGGGATACTCACCATGCAAAAGGCAGGCCAAGTTGAGCGTAGCACATCCAAATCCTTGCTCCCTCTTCGTCATTCTGCTCGGAACTCACCACAGCCCAATGCCCGATTACTGCCTCAGTCTAGGGTTAGGCTTAGGGCTAGGGTTAGGGTTATGCCTAGGGTTAGGGTTCACAAAACCACAAAGCCAGGAGCTCCAGGGATACTCACCATGCAAAAGGCAGGCCAAGTTGAGCGTAGCACATCCAAATCCCCTCTCCCTCTTCGTCATTCTGCTCGGAACTCACCACAGCCCAATGCCCGATTTCTGCCTCAGTCTAGGGTTAGGCTTAGGGCTAGGGTTAGGGTTATGCCTAGGGTTAGGGTTATGCCTAGGGTTAGGGTTCACAAAACCACAAAGCCAGGAGCTCCAGGGATACTCACCATGCAAAAGGCAGGCCAAGTTGAGCGTAGCACATCCAAATCCCCTCTCCCTCTTCGTCATTCTGCTCGGAACTCACCACAGCCCAATGCCCGATTACTGCCTCAGTCTAGGGTTAGGCTTAGGGCTAGGGTTAGGGTTATGCCTAGGGTTAGGGTTCACAAAACCACAAAGCCAGGAGCTCCAGGGATACTCCCCATGCAAAAGGCAGGCCAAGTTGAGCGTAGCACATCCAAATCCTTGCTCCCTCTTCGTCATTCTGCTCGGAACTCACCACAGCCCAATGCCCGATTACTGCCTCAGTCTAGGGTTAGGCTTAGGGCTAGGGTTAGGGTTATGCCTAGGGTTAGGGTTCACAAAACCACAAAGCCAGGAGCTCCAGGGATACTCACCATGCAAAAGGCAGGCCAAGTTGAGCGTAGCACATCCAAATCCCCTCTCCCTCTTTGTCATTCTCCTCGGAACTCCCCACAGCCCAATGCCCGATTTCTGCCTCAGTCTAGGGTTAGGCTTAGGGCTAGGGTTAGGGTTATGCCTAGGGTTAGGGTTCAGAAAACCACAAAGCCAGGAGCTCCAGGGATACTCACCATGCAAAAGGCAGGCCAAGTTGAGCGTAGCACATCCAAATCCCCTCTCCCTCTTCGTCATTCTGCTCGGAACTCCCCACAGCCCAATGCCCGATTTCTGCCTCAGTCTAGGGTTCGGCTTGGGGCTAGGGTTAGGGTTATGCCTAGGGTTAGGGTTCAGAAAACCACAAAGCCAGGAGCTCCAGGGATACTCCCCATGCAAAAGGCAGGCCAAGTTGAGCGTAGCACATCCAAATCCCCTCTCCCTCTTTGTCATTCTGCTCGGAACTCCCCACAGCCCAATGCCCGATTTCTGCCTCAGTCTAGGGTTCGGCTTAGGGCTAGGGTTAGGGTTATGCCTAGGGTTAGGGTTCACAAAACCACAAAGCCAGGAGCTCCAGAGATACTCCCCATGCAAAAGGCAGGCCAAGTTGAGCGTAGCACATCCAAATCCTTGCTCCCTCTTTGTCATTCTGCTCGGAACTCCCCACAGCCCAATGCCCGATTTCTGCCTCAGTCTAGGGTTAGGCTTAGGGCTAGGGTTAGGGTTATGCCTAGGGTTAGGGTTCACAAAACCACAAAGCCAGGAGCTCCAGGGACACTGATCATGCGAAAGGCAGGCCAAGTTAAGCACGGCACATCCAAAACCTTGCTCCCTCTTCTTCTTTCTGCAAGGGTTAGGGTTAGGGGCTCGGGTTAGGGTTAGGGGTTAGGGTTAGGGGTAGGGTTAGGGTTAGGGTTTTGACTAGGGTTAGGGTTCACAAAACCACAAAGCCAGGGGACCCAGGCACACTAAGCATGCAAAAGGCAGGCCAAGTTGAGCGTAGCACATCCAAATCCCCTCTCCCTCTTCGTCATTCTGCTCGGAACTCACCACAGCCCAATGCCCGATTTCTGCCTCAGTCTAGGGTTAGGCTTAAGGTTAGGGTTAGGGTTATGCCTAGGGTTAGGGTTATGCCTAGGGTTAGGGTTCACAAAACCACAAAGCCAGGAGCTCCAGGGATACTCACCATGCAAAAGGCAGGCCAAGTTGAGCGTAGCACATCCAAATCCTTGCTCCCTCTTCGTCATTCTGCTCGGAACTCACCACAGCCCAATGCCCGATTACTGCCTCAGTCTAGGGTTAGGCTTAGGGCTAGGGTTAGGGTTATGCCTAGGGTTAGGGTTCACAAAACCACAAAGCCAGGAGCTCCAGGGATACTCACCATGCAAAAGGCAGGCCAAGTTGAGCGTAGCACATCCAAATCCCCTCTCCCTCTTCGTCATTCTGCTCGGAACTCACCACAGCCCAATGCCCGATTACTGCCTCAGTCTAGGGTTAGGCTTAGGGCTAGGGTTAGGGTTATGCCTAGGGTTAGGGTTCAGAAAACCACAAAGCCAGGAGCTCCAGGGATACTCACCATGCAAAAGGCAGGCCAAGTTGAGCGTAGCACATCCAAATCCCCTCTCCCTCTTCGTCATTCTGCTCGGAACTCACCACAGCCCAATGCCCGATTACTGCCTCAGTCTAGGGTTAGGCTTAGGGCTAGGGTTAGGGTTATGCCTAGGGTTAGGGTTCAGAAAACCACAAAGCCAGGAGCTCCAGGGATACTCCCCATGCAAAAGGCAGGCCAAGTTGAGCGTAGCACATCCAAATCCCCTCTCCCTCTTTGTCATTCTGCTCGGAACTCCCCACAGCCCAATGCCCGATTTCTGCCTCAGTCTAGGGTTCGGCTTGGGGCTAGGGTTAGGGTTATGCCTAGGGTTAGGGTTCAGAAAACCACAAAGCCAGGAGCTCCAGGGATACTCCCCATGCAAAAGGCAGGCCAAGTTGAGCGTAGCACATCCAAATCCCCTCTCCCTCTTTGTCATTCTGCTCGGAACTCCCCACAGCCCAATGCCCGATTTCTGCCTCAGTCTAGGGTTCGGCTTAGGGCTAGGGTTAGGGTTATGCCTAGGGTTAGGGTTCACAAAACCACAAAGCCAGGAGCTCCAGAGATTCTCCCCATGCAAAAGGCAGGCCAAGTTGAGCGTAGCACATCCAAATCCTTGCTCCCTCTTTGTCATTCTGCTCGGAACTCACCACAGCCCAATGCCCGATTACTGCCTCAGTCTAGGGTTAAGCTTAGGGCTAGGGTTAGGGTTATGCCTAGGGTTAGGGTTCAGAAAACCACAAAGCCAGGAGCTCCAGGGATACTCACCATGCAAAAGGCAGGCCAAGTTGAGCGTAGCACATCCAAATCCCCTCTCCCTCTTCGTCATTCTGCTCGGAACTCACCACAGCCCAATGCCCGATTTCTGCCTCAGTCTAGGGTTAGGCTTAGGGCTAGGGTTAGGGTTATGCCTAGGGTTAGGGTTCACAAAACCACAAAGCCAGGAGCTCCAGGGATACTCCCCATGCAAAAGGCAGGCCAAGTTGAGCGTAGCACATCCAAATCCTTGCTCCCTCTTTGTCATTCTGCTCGGAACTCCCCACAGCCCCATGCCCGATTTCTGCCTCAGTCTAGGGTTAGGCTTAGGGCTAGGGTTAGGGTTATGCCTAGGGTTAGGGTTCACAAAACCACAAAGCCAGGAGCTCCAGGGATACTCCCCATGCAAAAGGCAGGCCAAGTTGAGCGCAGCCAATCCAAATCCTTGCTCCCTCTTCGTCATTCTGCTCGGAACTCCCCACAGCCCAATGCCCGATTTCTGCCTCAGTCTAGGGTTAGGCTTAGGGCTAGGGTTAGGGTTATGCCTAGGGTTAGGGTTCACAAAACCACAAAGCCAGGAGCTCCAGGGACACTGATCATGCGAAAGGCAGGCCAAGTTAAGCACGGCACATCCAAAACCTTGCTCCCTCTTCTTCTTTCTGCAAGGGTTAGGGTTAGGGGCTCGGGTTAGGGTTAGGGGTTAGGGTTAGGGGTAGGGTTAGGGTTAGGGTTTTGACTAGGGTTAGGGTTCACAAAACCACAAAGCCAGGGGACCCAGGCACACTAAGCATGCAAAAGGCAGGCCAAGTTGAGCGTAGCACATCCAAATCCCCTCTCCCTCTTCGTCATTCTGCTCGGAACTCACCACAGCCCAATGCCCAATTTCTGCCTCGGTCTAGGGTTAGGCTTAAGGCTAGGGTTAGGGTTATGCCTAGGGTTAGGGTTATGCCTAGGGTTAGGGTTCAGAAAACCACAAAGCCAGGAGCTCCAGGGATACTCACCATGCAAAAGGCAGGCCAAGTTGAGCGTAGCACATCCAAATCCCCTCTCCCTCTTCGTCATTCTGCTCGGAACTCACCACAGCCCAATGCCCGATTACTGCCTCAGTCTAGGGTTAGGCTTAGGGCTAGGGTTAGGGTTATGCCTAGGGTTAGGGTTCACAAAACCACAAAGCCAGGAGCTCCAGGGATACTCACCATGCAAAAGGCAGGCCAAGTTGAGCGTAGCACATCCAAATCCCCTCTCCCTCTTCGTCATTCTGCTCGGAACTCACCACAGCCCAATGCCCGATTACTGCCTCAGTCTAGGGTTAGGCTTAGGGCTAGGGTTAGGGTTATGCCTAGGGTTAGGGTTCACAAAACCACAAAGCCAGGAGCTCCAGGGATACTCACCATGCAAAAGGCAGGCCAAGTTGAGCGTAGCACATCCAAATCCCCTCTCCCTCTTTGTCATTCTCCTCGGAACTCACCACAGCCCAATGCCCGATTACTGGCTCAGTCTAGGGTTAGGCTTAGGGCTAGGGTTAGGGTTATGCCTAGGGTTAGGGTTCACAAAACCACAAAGCCAGGAGCTCCAGGGATACTCACCATGCAAAAGGCAGGCCAAGTTGAGTGTAGCACATCCAAATCCTTGCTCCCTCTTCGTCATTCTGCTCGGAACTCACCACAGCCCAATGCCCGATTTCTGCCTCAGTCTAGGGTTAGGCTTAGGGCTAGGATTAGGGTTATGCTTAGGGTTAGGGTTCAGAAAACCACAAAGCCAGGAGCTCCAGGGATACTCCCCATGCAAAAGGCAGGCCAAGTTGAGCGTAGCACATCCAAATCCCCTCTCCCTCTTTGTCATTCTGCTCGGAACTCCCCACAGCCCAATGCCCGATTTCTGCCTCAGTCTAGGGTTCGGCTTGGGGCTAGGGTTAGGGTTATGCCTAGGGTTAGGGTTCAGAAAACCACAAAGCCAGGAGCTCCAGGGATACTCCCCATGCAAAAGGCAGGCCAAGTTGAGCGTAGCACATCCAAATCCCCTCTCCCTCTTCGTCATTCTGCTCGGAACTCCCCACAGCCCAATGCCCGATTTCTGCCTCAGTCTAGGGTTCGGCTTAGGGCTAGGGTTAGGGTTATGCCTAGGGTTAGGGTTCACAAAACCACAAAGCCAGGAGCTCCAGAGATTCTCCCCATGCAAAAGGCAGGCCAAGTTGAGCGTAGCACATCCAAATCCTTGCTCCCTCTTTGTCATTCTGCTCGGAACTCACCACAGCCCAATGCCCGATTACTGCCTCAGTCTAGGGTTAAGCTTAGGGCTAGGGTTAGGGTTATGCCTAGGGTTAGGGTTCAGAAAACCACAAAGCCAGGAGCTCCAGGGATACTCACCATGCAAAAGGCAGGCCAAGTTGAGCGTAGCACATCCAAATCCCCTCTCCCTCTTCGTCATTCTGCTCGGAACTCACCACAGCCCAATGCCCGATTTCTGCCTCAGTCTAGGGTTAGGCTTAGGGCTAGGGTTAGGGTTATGCCTAGGGTTAGGGTTCACAAAACCACAAAGCCAGGAGCTCCAGGGATACTCCCCATGCAAAAGGCAGGCCAAGTTGAGCGTAGCACATCCAAATCCTTGCTCCCTCTTTGTCATTCTGCTCGGAACTCACCACAGCCCCATGCCCGATTTCTGCCTCAGTCTAGGGTTAGGCTTAGGGCTAGGGTTAGGGTTATGCCTAGGGTTAGGGTTCACAAAACCACAAAGCCAGGAGCTCCAGGGATACTCCCCATGCAAAAGGCAGGCCAAGTTGAGCGCAGCCAATCCAAATCCTTGCTCCCTCTTCGTCATTCTGCTCGGAACTCCCCACAGCCCAATGCCCGATTTCTGCCTCAGTCTAGGGTTAGGCTTAGGGCTAGGGTTAGGGTTATGCCTAGGGTTAGGGTTCACAAAACCACAAAGCCAGGAGCTCCAGGGACACTGATCATGCGAAAGGCAGGCCAAGTTAAGCACGGCACATCCAAAACCTTGCTCCCTCTTCTTCTTTCTGCAAGGGTTAGGGTTAGGGGCTCGGGTTAGGGTTAGGGGTTAGGGTTAGGGGTAGGGTTAGGGTTAGGGTTTTGACTAGGGTTAGGGTTCACAAAACCACAAAGCCAGGGGACCCAGGCACACTAAGCATGCAAAAGGCAGGCCAAGTTGAGCGTAGCACATCCAAATCCCCTCTCCCTCTTCGTCATTCTGCTCGGAACTCACCACAGCCCAATGCCCAATTTCTGCCTCGGTCTAGGGTTAGGCTTAAGGCTAGGGTTAGGGTTATGCCTAGGGTTAGGGTTATGCCTAGGGTTAGGGTTCAGAAAACCACAAAGCCAGGAGCTCCAGGGATACTCACCATGCAAAAGGCAGGCCAAGTTGAGCGTAGCACATCCAAATCCCCTCTCCCTCTTCGTCATTCTGCTCGGAACTCACCACAGCCCAATGCCCGATTACTGCCTCAGTCTAGGGTTAGGCTTAGGGCTAGGGTTAGGGTTATGCCTAGGGTTAGGGTTCACAAAACCACAAAGCCAGGAGCTCCAGGGATACTCACCATGCAAAAGGCAGGCCAAGTTGAGCGTAGCACATCCAAATCCCCTCTCCCTCTTCGTCATTCTGCTCGGAACTCACCACAGCCCAATGCCCGATTACTGCCTCAGTCTAGGGTTAGGCTTAGGGCTAGGGTTAGGGTTATGCCTAGGGTTAGGGTTCACAAAACCACAAAGCCAGGAGCTCCAGGGATACTCACCATGCAAAAGGCAGGCCAAGTTGAGCGTAGCACATCCAAATCCCCTCTCCCTCTTTGTCATTCTCCTCGGAACTCACCACAGCCCAATGCCCGATTACTGGCTCAGTCTAGGGTTAGGCTTAGGGCTAGGGTTAGGGTTATGCCTAGGGTTAGGGTTCACAAAACCACAAAGCCAGGAGCTCCAGGGATACTCACCATGCAAAAGGCAGGCCAAGTTGAGTGTAGCACATCCAAATCCTTGCTCCCTCTTCGTCATTCTGCTCGGAACTCACCACAGCCCAATGCCCGATTTCTGCCTCAGTCTAGGGTTAGGCTTAGGGCTAGGATTAGGGTTATGCTTAGGGTTAGGGTTCAGAAAACCACAAAGCCAGGAGCTCCAGGGATACTCACCATGCAAAAGGCAGGCCAAGTTGAGCGTAGCACATCCAAATCCCCTCTCCCTCATCGTCATTCTGCTCGGAACTCCCCACAGCCCAATGCCCGATTTCTGCCTCAGTCTAGGGTTCGGCTTAGGGCTAGGGTTAGGGTTATGCCTAGGGTTAGGGTTCACAAAACCACAAAGCCAGGAGCTCCAGAGATACTCCCCATGCAAAAGGCAGGCCAAGTTGAGCGTAGCACATCCAAATCCTTGCTCCCTCTTTGTCATTCTGCTCGGAACTCCCCACAGCCCAATGCCCGATTTCTGCCTCAGTCTAGGGTTAGGCTTAGGGCTAGGGTTAGGGTTATGCCTAGGGTTAGGGTTCACAAAACCACAAAGCCAGGAGCTCCAGGGACACTGATCATGCGAAAGGCAGGCCAAGTTAAGCACGGCACATCCAAAACCTTGCTCCCTCTTCTTCTTTCTGCAAGGGTTAGGGTTAGGGGCTCGGGTTAGGGTTAGGGGTTAGGGTTAGGGGTAGGGTTAGGGTTAGGGTTTTGACTAGGGTTAGGGTTCACAAAACCACAAAGCCAGGGGACCCAGGCACACTAAGCATGCAAAAGGCAGGCCAAGTTGAGCGTAGCACATCCAAATCCCCTCTCCCTCTTCGTCATTCTGCTCGGAACTCACCACAGCCCAATGCCCGATTTCTGCCTCAGTCTAGGGTTAGGCTTAAGGTTAGGGTTAGGGTTATGCCTAGGGTTAGGGTTATGCCTAGGGTTAGGGTTCACAAAACCACAAAGCCAGGAGCTCCAGGGATACTCACCATGCAAAAGGCAGGCCAAGTTGAGCGTAGCACATCCAAATCCCCTCTCCCTCTTCGTCATTCTGCTCGGAACTCACCACAGCCCAATGCCCGATTACTGCCTCAGTCTAGGGTTAGGCTTAGGGCTAGGGTTAGGGTTATGCCTAGGGTTAGGGTTCAGAAAACCACAAAGCCAGGAGCTCCAGGGATACTCACCATGCAAAAGGCAGGCCAAGTTGAGCGTAGCACATCCAAATCCCCTCTCCCTCTTCGTCATTCTGCTCGGAACTCACCACAGCCCAATGCCCGATTACTGCCTCAGTCTAGGGTTAGGCTTAGGGCTAGGGTTAGGGTTATGCCTAGGGTTAGGGTTCAGAAAACCACAAAGCCAGGAGCTCCAGGGATACTCCCCATGCAAAAGGCAGGCCAAGTTGAGCGTAGCACATCCAAATCCCCTCTCCCTCTTTGTCATTCTGCTCGGAACTCCCCACAGCCCAATGCCCGATTTCTGCCTCAGTCTAGGGTTCGGCTTGGGGCTAGGGTTAGGGTTATGCCTAGGGTTAGGGTTCAGAAAACCACAAAGCCAGGAGCTCCAGGGATACTCCCCATGCAAAAGGCAGGCCAAGTTGAGCGTAGCACATCCAAATCCCCTCTCCCTCTTCGTCATTCTGCTCGGAACTCCCCACAGCCCAATGCCCGATTTCTGCCTCAGTCTAGGGTTCGGCTTAGGGCTAGGGTTAGGGTTATGCCTAGGGTTAGGGTTCACAAAACCACAAAGCCAGGAGCTCCAGAGATTCTCCCCATGCAAAAGGCAGGCCAAGTTGAGCGTAGCACATCCAAATCCTTGCTCCCTCTTTGTCATTCTGCTCGGAACTCACCACAGCCCAATGCCCGATTACTGCCTCAGTCTAGGGTTAAGCTTAGGGCTAGGGTTAGGGTTATGCCTAGGGTTAGGGTTCAGAAAACCACAAAGCCAGGAGCTCCAGGGATACTCACCATGCAAAAGGCAGGCCAAGTTGAGCGTAGCACATCCAAATCCCCTCTCCCTCTTCGTCATTCTGCTCGGAACTCACCACAGCCCAATGCCCGATTTCTGCCTCAGTCTAGGGTTAGGCTTAGGGCTAGGGTTAGGGTTATGCCTAGGGTTAGGGTTCACAAAACCACAAAGCCAGGAGCTCCAGGGATACTCCCCATGCAAAAGGCAGGCCAAGTTGAGCGTAGCACATCCAAATCCTTGCTCCCTCTTTGTCATTCTGCTCGGAACTCACCACAGCCCCATGCCCGATTTCTGCCTCAGTCTAGGGTTAGGCTTAGGGCTAGGGTTAGGGTTATGCCTAGGGTTAGGGTTCACAAAACCACAAAGCCAGGAGCTCCAGGGATACTCCCCATGCAAAAGGCAGGCCAAGTTGAGCGCAGCCAATCCAAATCCTTGCTCCCTCTTCGTCATTCTGCTCGGAACTCCCCACAGCCCAATGCCCGATTTCTGCCTCAGTCTAGGGTTAGGCTTAGGGCTAGGGTTAGGGTTATGCCTAGGGTTAGGGTTCACAAAACCACAAAGCCAGGAGCTCCAGGGACACTGATCATGCGAAAGGCAGGCCAAGTTAAGCACGGCACATCCAAAACCTTGCTCCCTCTTCTTCTTTCTGCAAGGGTTAGGGTTAGGGGCTCGGGTTAGGGTTAGGGGTTAGGGTTAGGGGTAGGGTTAGGGTTAGGGTTTTGACTAGGGTTAGGGTTCACAAAACCACAAAGCCAGGGGACCCAGGCACACTAAGCATGCAAAAGGCAGGCCAAGTTGAGCGTAGCACATCCAAATCCCCTCTCCCTCTTCGTCATTCTGCTCGGAACTCACCACAGCCCAATGCCCAATTTCTGCCTCGGTCTAGGGTTAGGCTTAAGGCTAGGGTTAGGGTTATGCCTAGGGTTAGGGTTATGCCTAGGGTTAGGGTTCAGAAAACCACAAAGCCAGGAGCTCCAGGGATACTCACCATGCAAAAGGCAGGCCAAGTTGAGCGTAGCACATCCAAATCCCCTCTCCCTCTTCGTCATTCTGCTCGGAACTCACCACAGCCCAATGCCCGATTACTGCCTCAGTCTAGGGTTAGGCTTAGGGCTAGGGTTAGGGTTATGCCTAGGGTTAGGGTTCACAAAACCACAAAGCCAGGAGCTCCAGGGATACTCACCATGCAAAAGGCAGGCCAAGTTGAGCGTAGCACATCCAAATCCCCTCTCCCTCTTCGTCATTCTGCTCGGAACTCACCACAGCCCAATGCCCGATTACTGCCTCAGTCTAGGGTTAGGCTTAGGGCTAGGGTTAGGGTTATGCCTAGGGTTAGGGTTCACAAAACCACAAAGCCAGGAGCTCCAGGGATACTCACCATGCAAAAGGCAGGCCAAGTTGAGCGTAGCACATCCAAATCCCCTCTCCCTCTTTGTCATTCTCCTCGGAACTCACCACAGCCCAATGCCCGATTACTGGCTCAGTCTAGGGTTAGGCTTAGGGCTAGGGTTAGGGTTATGCCTAGGGTTAGGGTTCACAAAACCACAAAGCCAGGAGCTCCAGGGATACTCACCATGCAAAAGGCAGGCCAAGTTGAGTGTAGCACATCCAAATCCTTGCTCCCTCTTCGTCATTCTGCTCGGAACTCACCACAGCCCAATGCCCGATTTCTGCCTCAGTCTAGGGTTAGGCTTAGGGCTAGGATTAGGGTTATGCTTAGGGTTAGGGTTCAGAAAACCACAAAGCCAGGAGCTCCAGGGATACTCACCATGCAAAAGGCAGGCCAAGTTGAGCGTAGCACATCCAAATCCCCTCTCCCTCTTCGTCATTCTGCTCGGAACTCCCCACAGCCCAATGCCCGATTTCTGCCTCAGTCTAGGGTTCGGCTTGGGGCTAGGGTTAGGGTTATGCCTAGGGTTAGGGTTCACAAAACCACAAAGCCAGGAGCTCCAGGGATACTCCCCATGCAAAAGGCAGGCCAAGTTGAGCGTAGCACATCCAAATCCCCTCTCCCTCTTCCTCATTCTGCTCGGAACTCACCACAGCCCAATGCCCGATTTCTGCCTCAGTCTAGGGTTAGGTTTAGGGCTAGGGTTAGGGTTATGCCTAGGGTTAGGGTTCAGAAAACCACAAAGCCAGGAGCTCCAGGGATACTCCCCATGCAAAAGGCAGGCCAAGTTGAGCGTAGCACATCCAAATCCTTGCTCCCTCTTCGTCATTCTGCTCGGAACTCCCCACAGCCCAATGCCCGATTTCTGCCTCAGTCTAGGGTTAGGCTTAGGGCTAGGGTTAGGGTTATGCCTAGGGTTAGGGTTCAGAAAACCACAAAGCCAGGAGCTCCAGGGACACTGATCATGCGAAAGGCAGGACAAGTTAAGCACGGCACATCCAAAACCTTGCTCCCTCTTCTTCTTTCTGCAAGGGTTAGGGTTAGGGGCTCGGGTTAGTGTTAGGGGTTAGGGTTAGGGGTAGGGTTAGGGTTAGGGTTTTGACTAGGGTTAGGATTGAGAAAACGACAAAGCCAGGGGACCCAGGCACACTAAGCATGCAAAAGGCAGGCCAAGTTGAGCGTAGCACATCCAAATCCCCTCTCCCTCTTCGTCATTCTGCTCGGAATTCACCACAGCCCAATGCCCGATTTCTGCCTCAGTCTAGGGTTAGGCTTAGGGCTAGGGTTAGGGTTATGCCTAGGGTTAGGGTTCAGAAAACCACAAAGCCAGGAGCTCCAGGGATACTCCCCATGCAAAAGGCAGGCCAAGTTGAGTGTAGCACATCCAAATCCTTGCTCCCTCTTCGTCATTCTGCTCGGAACTCCCCACAGCCCAATGCCCGATTTCTGCCTCAGTCTAGGGTTAGGCTTAGGGCTAGGGTTAGGGTTATGCCTAGGGTTAGGGTTCAGAAAACCACAAAGCCAGGAGCTCCAGGGATACTCCCCATGCAAAAGGCAGGCCAAGTTGAGCGTAGCACATCCAAATCCTTGCTCCCTCTTTGTCATTCTGCTCGGAACTCACCACAGCCCAATGCCCGATTACTGCCTCAGTCTAGGGTTAAGCTTAGGGCTAGGGTTAGGGTTATGCCTAGGGTTAGGGTTCACAAAACCACAAAGCCAGGAGCTCCAGGGATACCATGCAAAAGGCAGGCCAAGTTGAGCGTAGCACATCCAAATCCCCGCTCCCTCTTCTTCATTCTGCTCGGAACTCCCCACAGCCCAATGCCCGATTACTGGCTCAGTCTAGGGTTAGGCTTAGGGCTAGGGTTAGGGTTATGCCTAGGGTTAGGGTTCAGAAAACCGCAAAGCCAGGAGCTCCAGGGATACTCCCCATGCAAAAGGCAGGCCAAGTTGAGCGTAGCACATCCAAATCCCCTCTCCCTCTTCTTCATTCTGCTCGGAACTCACCACAGCCCAATGCCCGATTACTGGCTCAGTCTATGGTTAGGCTTAGGGCTAGGGTTAGGGTTATGCCTAGGGTTAGGCTTCACAAAACCACAAAGCCAGGAGCTCCAGGGATACTCACCATGCAAAAGGCAGGCCAAGTTGAGCGTAGCACATCCAAATCCTTGCTCCCTCTTTGTCATTATGCTTGGAACTCACCACAGCCCAATGCCCGATTACTGCCTCAGTCTAGGGTTAGGCTTAGGGCTAGGGTTAGGGTTATGCCTAGGGTTAGGGTTCACAAAACCACAAAGCCAGGAGCTCCAGGGATACTCACCATGCAAAAGGCAGGCCAAGTTGAGCGTAGCACATCCAAATCCCCTCTCCCTCTTCGTCATTCTGCTCGGAACTCACCACAGCCCAATGCCCGATTACTGCCTCAGTCTAGGGTTAGGCTTAGGGCTAGGGTTAGGGTTATGCCTAGGGTTAGGGTTCACAAAACCACAAAGCCAGGAGCTCCAGGGATACTCACCATGCAAAAGGCAGGCCAAGTTGAGCGTAGCACATCCAAATCCCCTCTCCCTCTTTGTCATTCTGCTCGGAACTCCCCACAGCCCAATGCCCGATTACTGGCTCAGTCTAGGGTTAGGCTTAGGGCTAGGGTTAGGGTTATGCCTAGGGTTAGGGTTCAGAAAACCACAAAGCCAGGAGCTCCAGGGATACTCCCCATGCAAAAGGCAGGCCAAGTTGAGCGTAGCACATCCAAATCCTTGCTCCCTCTTTGTCATTCTGCTCAGAACTTCCCACAGCCCAATGCCAGATTACTGCCTCAGTCTAGGGTTAGGCTTAGGGCTAGGGTTAGGGTTATGCCTAGGGTTAGGGTTCACAAAACCACAAAGCCAGGAGCTCCAGGGACACTGATCATGCGAAAGGCAGGGCAAGTTAAGCACGGCACATCCAAAACCTTGCTCCCTCTTCTTCTTTCTGCAAGGGTTAGGGTTAGGGGCTCGGGTTAGTGTTAGGGGTTAGGGTTAGGGGTAGGGTTAGGGTTAGGGTTTTGACTAGGGTTAGGATTGAGAAAACGACAAAGCCAGGGGACCCAGGCACACTAAGCATGCAAAAGGCAGGCCAAGTTGAGCATAGCACATCCAAATCCCCTCTCCCTCTTCGTCATTCTGCTCGGAATTCACCACAGCCCAATGCCCGATTTCTGTCTCAGTCTAGGGTTAGGCTTAGGGCTAGGGTTAGGGTTATGCCTAGGGTTAGGGTTCACAAAACCACAAAGCCAGGAGCTCCAGGGATACTCACCATGCAAAAGGCAGGCCAAGTTGAGTGTAGCACATCCAAATCCTTGCTCCCTCTTCTTCATTCTGCTCGGAACTCACCACGGCCCAATGCCCGATTTCTGCCTCAGTCTAGGGTTAGGCTTAGGGCTAGGGTTAGGGTTATGCCTAGGGTTAGGGTTCAGAAAACCACAAAGCCAGGAGCTCCAGGGATACTCACCATGCAAAAGGCAGGCCAAGTTGAGCGTAGCACATCCAAATCCCCTCTCCCTCTTCGTCATTCTGCTCGGAACTCACCACAGCCCAATGCCCGATTTCTGCCTCAGTCTAGGGTTAGGCTTAGGGCTAGGGTTAGGGTTATGCCTAGGGTTAGGGTTCACAAAACCACAAAGCCAGGAGCTCCAGGGATACTCACCATGCAAAAGGCAGGCCAAGTTGAGCGTAGCACATCCAAATCATTGCTCCCTCTTTGTCATTCTGCTCGGAACTCACCACAGCCCCATGCTCGATTTCTGCCTCAGTCTAGGGTTAGGCTTAGGGCTAGGGTTAGGGTTATGCCTAGGGTTAGGGTTCAGAAAACCACAAAGCCAGGAGCTCCAGGGATACTCCCCATGCAAAAGGCAGGCCAAGTTGAGCGCAGCCAATCCAAATCCTTGCTCCCTCTTCGTCATTCTGCTCGGAACTCCCCACAGCCCAATGCCCGATTTCTGCCTCAGTCTAGGGTTAGGCTTAGGGCTAGGGTTAGGGTTATGCCTAGGGTTAGGGTTCAGAAAACCACAAAGCCAGGAGCTCCAGGGATACTCCCCATGCAAAAGGCAGGCCAAGTTGAGCGCAGCCAATCCAAATCCTTGCTCCCTCTTCGTCATTCTGCTCGGAACTCCCCACAGCCCAATGCCCGATTTCTGCCTCAGTCTAGGGTTAGGCTTAGGGCTAGGGTTAGGGTTATGCCTAGGGTTAGGGTTCAGAAAACCACAAAGCCAGGAGCTCCAGGGATACTCACCATGCAAAAGGCAGGCCAAGTTGAGCGTAGCACATCCAAATCCTTGCTCCCTCTTTGTCATTCTGCTCAGAACTTCCCACAGCCCAATGCCAGATTACTGGCTCAGTCTAGGGTTAGGCTTAGGGCTAGGGTTAGGGTTATGCCTAGGGTTAGGGTTCACAAAACCACAAAGCCAGGAGCTCCAGGGACACTGATCATGCGAAAGGCAGGCCAAGTTAAGCACGGCACATCCAAAACCTTGCTCCCTCTTCTTCTTTCTGCAAGGGTTAGGGTTAGGGGCTCGGGTTAGTGTTAGGGGTTAGGGTTAGGGGTAGGGTTAGGGTTAGGGTTATGCCTAGGGTTAGGATTGAGAAAACGACAAAGCCAGGGGACCCAGGCACACTAAGCATGCAAAAGGCAGGCCAAGTTGAGCGTAGCACATCCAAATCCCCTCTCCCTCTTCGTCATTCTGCTCGGAATTCACCACAGCCCAATGCCCGATTTCTGCCTCAGTCTAGGGTTAGGCTTAGGGCTAGGGTTAGGGTTATGCCTAGGGTTAGGGTTCAGAAAACCACAAAGCCAGGAGCTCCAGGGATACTCACCATGCAAAAGGCAGGCCAAGTTGAGTGTAGCACATCCAAATCCTTGCTCCCTCTTCTTCATTCTGCTCGGAACTCACCACGGCCCAATGCCCGATATCTGCCTCAGTCTAGGGTTAGGCTTAGGGCTAGGGTTAGGGTTATGCCTAGGGTTAGGGTTCACAAAACCACAAAGCCAGGAGCTCCAGGGATACTCACCATGCAAAAGGCAGGCCAAGTTGAGTGTAGCACATCCAAATCCCCTCTCCCTCTTCGTCATTCTGCTCGGAACTCACCACAGCCCAATGCCCGATTTCTGCCTCAGTCTAGGGTTAGGCTTAGGGCTAGGGTTAGGGTTATGCCTAGGGTTAGGGTTCACAAAACCACAAAGCCAGGAGCTCCAGGGATACTCCCCATGCAAAAGGCAGGCCAAGTTGAGCGTAGCACATCCAAATCCTTGCTCCCTCTTCGTCATTCTGCTCGGAACTCACCACAGCCCAATGCCCGATTACTGGCTCAGTCTAGGGTTAGGCTTAGGGCTAGGGTTAGGGTTATGCCTAGGGTTAGGGTTCACAAAACCACAAAGCCAGGAGCTCCAGGGATACTCACCGTGCAAAAGGCAGGCCAAGTTGAGCGTAGCACATCCAAATCCCCTCTCCCTCTTTGTCATTCTCCTCGGAACTCCCCACAGCCCAATGCCCGATTACTGGCTCAGTCTAGGGTTAGGCTTAGGGCTAGGGTTAGGGTTATGCCTAGGGTTAGGGTTCACAAAACCACAAAGCCAGGAGCTCCAGGGATACTCCCCATGCAAAAGGCAGGCCAAGTTGAGCGTAGCACATCCAAATCCTTGCTCCCTCTTTGTCATTCTGCTCAGAACTTCCCACAGCCCAATGCCAGATTACTGGCTCAGTCTAGGGTTAGGCTTAGGGCTAGGGTTAGGGTTATGCCTAGGGTTAGGGTTCAGAAAACCACAAAGCCAGGAGCTCCAGGGACACTGATCATGCGAAAGGCAGGGCAAGTTAAGCACGGCACATCCAAAACCTTGCTCCCTCTTCTTCTTTCTGCAAGGGTTAGGGTTAGGGGCTCGGGTTAGTGTTAGGGGTTAGGGTTAGGGGTAGGGTTAGGGTTAGGGTTTTGACTAGGGTTAGGATTGAGAAAACGACAAAGCCAGGGGACCCAGGCACACTAAGCATGCAAAAGGCAGGCCAAGTTGAGCGTAGCACATCCAAATCCCCTCTCCCTCTTCGTCATTCTGCTCGGAATTCACCACAGCCCAATGCCCGATTTCTGCCTCAGTCTAGGGTTAGGCTTAGGGCTAGGGTTAGGGTTATGCCTAGGGTTAGGGTTCACAAAACCACAAAGCCAGGAGCTCCAGGGATACTCACCATGCAAAAGGCAGGCCAAGTTGAGTGTAGCACATCCAAATCCTTGCTCCCTCTTCTTCATTCTGCTCGGAACTCACCACGGCCCAATGCCCGATATCTGCCTCAGTCTAGGGTTAGGCTTAGGGCTAGGGTTAGGGTTATGCCTAGGGTTAGGGTTCACAAAACCACAAAGCCAGGAGCTCCAGGGATACTCCCCATGCAAAAGGCAGGCCAAGTTGAGCGTAGCACATCCAAATCCCCTCTCCCTCTTCGTCATTTTGCTCGGAACTCACCACAGCCCAATGCCCGATTACTGCCTCAGTCTAGGGTTAGGCTTAGGGCTAGGGTTAGGGTTATGCCTAGGGTTAGGGTTCACAAAACCACAAAGCCAGGAGCTCCAGGGATACTCACCATGCAAAAGGCAGGCCAAGTTGAGCGTAGCACATCCAAATCATTGCTCCCTCTTTGTCATTCTGCTCGGAACTCACCACAGCCCCATGCTCGATTTCTGCCTCAGTCTAGGGTTAGGCTTAGGGCTAGGGTTAGGGTTATGCCTAGGGTTAGGGTTCAGAAAACCACAAAGCCAGGAGCTCCAGGGATACTCCCCATGCAAAAGGCAGGCCAAGTTGAGCGCAGCCAATCCAAATCCTTGCTCCCTCTTCGTCATTCTGCTCGGAACTCACCACAGCCCCATGCCCGATTTCTGCCTCAGTCTAGGGTTAGGCTTAGGGCTAGGGTTAGGGTTATGCCTAGGGTTAGGGTTCAGAAAACCACAAAGCCAGGAGCTCCAGGGATACTCCCCATGCAAAAGGCAGGCCAAGTTGAGCGCAGCCAATCCAAATCCTTGCTCCCTCTTCGTCATTCTGCTCGGAACTCCCCACAGCCCAATGCCCGATTTCTGCCTCAGTCTAGGGTTAGGCTTAGGGCTAGGGTTAGGGTTATGCCTAGGGTTAGGGTTCAGAAAACCACAAAGCCAGGAGCTCCAGGGATACTCCCCATGCAAAAGGCAGGCCAAGTTGAGCGTAGCACATCCAAATCCTTGCTCCCTCTTTGTCATTCTGCTCAGAACTTCCCACAGCCCAATGCCAGATTACTGGCTCAGTCTAGGGTTAGGCTTAGGGCTAGGGTTAGGGTTATGCCTAGGGTTAGGGTTCACAAAACCACAAAGCCAGGACCTCCAGGGACACTGATCATGCGAAAGGCAGGGCAAGTTAAGCACGGCACATCCAAAACCTTGCTCCCTCTTCTTCTTTCTGCAAGGGTTAGGGTTAGGGGCTCGGGTTAGTGTTAGGGGTTAGGGTTAGGGGTAGGGTTAGGGTTAGGGTTATGCCTAGGGTTAGGATTGAGAAAACGACAAAGCCAGGGGACCCAGGCACACTAAGCATGCAAAAGGCAGGCCAAGTTGAGCGTAGCACATCCAAATCCCCTCTCCCTCTTCGTCATTCTGCTCGGAATTCACCACAGCCCAATGCCCGATTTCTGCCTCAGTCTAGGGTTAGGCTTAGGGCTAGGGTTAGGGTTATGCCTAGGGTTAGGGTTCACAAAACCACAAAGCCAGGAGCTCCAGGGATACTCACCATGCAAAAGGCAGGCCAAGTTGAGTGTAGCACATCCAAATCCTTGCTCCCTCTTCTTCATTCTGCTCGGAACTCACCACGGCCCAATGCCCGATATCTGCCTCAGTCTAGGGTTAGGCTTAGGGCTAGGGTTAGGGTTATGCCTAGGGTTAGGGTTCACAAAACCACAAAGCCAGGAGCTCCAGGGATACTCACCATGCAAAAGGCAGGCCAAGTTGAGCGTAGCACATCCAAATCCCCTCTCCCTCTTTGTCATTCTGCTCGGAACTCCCCACAGCCCAATGCCCGATTACTGGCTCAGTCTAGGGTTAGGCTTAGGGCTAGGGTTAGGGTTATGCCTAGGGTTAGGGTTCAGAAAACCACAAAGCCAGGAGCTCCAGGGATACTCCCCATGCAAAAGGCAGGCCAAGTTGAGCGTAGCACATCCAAATCCTTGCTCCCTCTTTGTCATTCTGCTCAGAACTTCCCACAGCCCAATGCCAGATTACTGCCTCAGTCTAGGGTTAGGCTTAGGGCTAGGGTTAGGGTTATGCCTAGGGTTAGGGTTCACAAAACCACAAAGCCAGGAGCTCCAGGGACACTGATCATGCGAAAGGCAGGGCAAGTTAAGCACGGCACATCCAAAACCTTGCTCCCTCTTCTTCTTTCTGCAAGGGTTAGGGTTAGGGGCTCGGGTTAGTGTTAGGGGTTAGGGTTAGGGGTAGGGTTAGGGTTAGGGTTTTGACTAGGGTTAGGATTGAGAAAACGACAAAGCCAGGGGACCCAGGCACACTAAGCATGCAAAAGGCAGGCCAAGTTGAGCATAGCACATCCAAATCCCCTCTCCCTCTTCGTCATTCTGCTCGGAATTCACCACAGCCCAATGCCCGATTTCTGTCTCAGTCTAGGGTTAGGCTTAAGGCTAGGGTTAGGGTTATGCCTAGGGTTAGGGTTCAGAAAACCACAAAGCCAGGAGCTCCAGGGATACTCACCATGCAAAAGGCAGGCCAAGTTGAGCGTAGCACATCCAAATCCCCTCTCCCTCTTCGTCATTCTGCTCGGAACTCACCACAGCCCAATGCCCGATTACTGCCTCAGTCTAGGGTTAGGCTTAGGGCTAGGGTTAGGGTTATGCCTAGGGTTAGGGTTCACAAAACCACAAAGCCAGGAGCTCCAGGGATACTCACCATGCAAAAGGCAGGCCAAGTTGAGCGTAGCACATCCAAATCCCCTCTCCCTCTTCGTCATTCTGCTCGGAACTCACCACAGCCCAATGCCCGATTACTGCCTCAGTCTAGGGTTAGGCTTAGGGCTAGGGTTAGGGTTATGCCTAGGGTTAGGGTTCACAAAACCACAAAGCCAGGAGCTCCAGGGATACTCACCATGCAAAAGGCAGGCCAAGTTGAGCGTAGCACATCCAAATCCCCTCTCCCTCTTTGTCATTCTCCTCGGAACTCCCCACAGCCCAATGCCCGATTACTGGCTCAGTCTAGGGTTAGGCTTAGGGCTAGGGTTAGGGTTATGCCTAGGGTTAGGGTTCACAAAACCACAAAGCCAGGAGCTCCAGGGATACTCACCATGCAAAAGGCAGGCCAAGTTGAGCGTAGCACATCCAAATCCCCTCTCCCTCTTTGTCATTCTGCTCGGAACTCACCACAGCCCAATGCCCGATTTCTGCCTCAGTCTAGGGTTAGGCTTAGGGCTAGGATTAGGGTTATGCTTAGGGTTAGGGTTCACAAAACCACAAAGCCAGGAGCTCCAGGGATACTCACCATGCAAAAGGCAGGCCAAGTTGAGCGTAGCACATCCAAATCCCCTCTCCCTCTTCGTCATTCTGCTCGGAACTCCCCACAGCCCAATGCCCGATTTCTGCCTCAGTCTAGGGTTCGGCTTGGGGCTAGGGTTAGGGTTATGCCTAGGGTTAGGGTTCACAAAACCACAAAGCCAGGAGCTCCAGGGATACTCCCCATGCAAAAGGCAGGCCAAGTTGAGCGTAGCACATCCAAATCCCCTCTCCCTCTTCCTCATTCTGCTCGGAACTCACCACAGCCCCATGCCCGATTTCTGCCTCAGTCTAGGGTTAGGTTTAGGGCTAGGGTTAGGGTTATGCCTAGGGTTAGGGTTCAGAAAACCACAAAGCCAGGAGCTCCAGGGATACTCCCCATGCAAAAGGCAGGCCAAGTTGAGCGTAGCACATCCAAATCCTTGCTCCCTCTTCGTCATTCTGCTCGGAACTCCCCACAGCCCAATGCCCGATTACTGCCTCAGTCTAGGGTTAGGCTTAGGGCTAGGGTTAGGGTTATGCCTAGGGTTAGGGTTCAGAAAACCACAAAGCCAGGAGCTCCAGGGACACTGATCATGCGAAAGGCAGGACAAGTTAAGCACGGCACATCCAAAACCTTGCTCCCTCTTCTTCTTTCTGCAAGGGTTAGGGTTAGGGGCTCGGGTTAGTGTTAGGGGTTAGGGTTAGGGGTAGGGTTACGGTTAGGGTTTTGACTAGGGTTAGGATTGAGAAAACGACAAAGCCAGGGGACCCAGGCACACTAAGCATGCAAAAGGCAGGCCAAGTTGAGCGTAGCACATCCAAATCCCCTCTCCCTCTTCGTCATTCTGCTCGGAATTCACCACAGCCCAATGCCCGATTTCTGCCTCAGTCTAGGGTTAGGCTTAGGGCTAGGGTTAGGGTTATGCCTAGGGTTAGGGTTCAGAAAACCACAAAGCCAGGAGCTCCAGAGATACTCCCCATGCAAAAGGCAGGCCAAGTTGAGCGTAGCACCTCCAAATCCTTGCTCCCTCTTCGTCATTCTGCTCGGAACTCACCACAGCCCAATGCCCGATTTCTGCCTCAGTCTAGGGTTAGGTTTAGGGCTAGGGTTAGGGTTATGCCTAGGGTTAGGGTTCAGAAAACCACAAAGCCAGGAGCTCCAGGGATACTCCCCATGCAAAAGGCAGGCCAAGTTGAGTGTAGCACATCCAAATCCTTGCTCCCTCTTCGTCATTCTGCTCGGAACTCACCACAGCCCAATGCCCGATTTCTGCCTCAGTCTAGGGTTAGGCTTAGGGCTAGGGTTAGGGTTATGCCTAGGGTTAGGGTTCAGAAAACCACAAAGCCAGGAGCTCCAGGGATACTCCCCATGCAAAAGGCAGGCCAAGTTGAGTGTAGCACATCCAAATCCTTGCTCCCTCTTCGTCATTCTGCTCGGAACTCCCCACAGCCCAATGCCCGATTACTGCCTCAGTCTAGGGTTAGGCTTAGGGCTAGGGTTAGGGTTATGCCTAGGGTTAGGGTTCAGAAAACCACAAAGCCAGGAGCTCCAGGGATACTCCCCATGCAAAAGGCAGGCCAAGTTGAGCGTAGCACATCCAAATCCTTGCTCCCTCTTTGTCATTCTGCTTGGAACTCACCACAGCCCAATGCCCGATTACTGCCTCAGTCTAGGGTTAAGCTTAGGGCTAGGGTTAGGGTTATGCCTAGGGTTAGGGTTCAGAAAACCACAAAGCCAGGAGCTCCAGGGATACTCACCATGCAAAAGGCAGGCCAAGTTGAGCGTAGCACATCCAAATCCTTGCTCCCTCTACGTCATTCTGCTCGGAACTCACCACAGCCCAATGCCCGATTACTGGCTCAGTCTAGGGTTAGGCTTAGGGCTAGGGTTAGGGTTATGCCTAGGGTTAGGGTTCACAAAACCACAAAGCCAGGAGCTCCAGGGATACCATGCAAAAGGCAGGCCAAGTTGAGCGTAGCACATCCAAATCCCCGCTCCCTCTTCTTCATTCTGCTCGGAACTCCCCACAGCCCAATGCCCGATTACTGGCTCAGTCTAGGGTTAGGCTTAGGGCTAGGGTTAGGGTTATGCCTAGGGTTAGGGTTCAGAAAACCACAAAGCCAGGAGCTCCAGGGATACTCCCCATGCAAAAGGCAGGCCAAGTTGAGCGTAGCACATCCAAATCCTTGCTCCCTCTTCTTCATTCTGCTCGGAACTCACCACAGCCCAATGCCCGATTACTGGCTCAGTCTATGGTTAGGCTTAGGGCTAGGGTTAGGGTTATGCCTAGGGTTAGGGTTCAGAAAACCACAAAGCCAGGAGCTCCAGGGATACTCACCATGCAAAAGGCAGGCCAAGTTGAGCGTAGCACATCCAAATCCTTGCTCCCTCTTTGTCATTATGCTTGGAACTCACCACAGCCCAATGCCCGATTACTGCCTCAGTCTAGGGTTAGGCTTAGGGCTAGGGTTAGGGTTATGCCTAGGGTTAGGGTTCACAAAACCACAAAGCCAGGAGCTCCAGGGATACTCACCATGCAAAAGGCAGGCCAAGTTGAGCGTAGCACATCCAAATCCCCTCTCCCTCTTCGTCATTCTGCTCGGAACTCACCACAGCCCAATGCCCGATTACTGCCTCAGTCTAGGGTTAGGCTTAGGGCTAGGGTTAGGGTTATGCCTAGGGTTAGGGTTCAGAAAACCACAAAGCCAGGAGCTCCAGGGATACTCACCATGCAAAAGGCAGGCCAAGTTGAGCGTAGCACATCCAAATCCCCTCTCCCTCTTTGTCATTCTCCTCGGAACTCCCCACAGCCCAATGCCCGATTACTGGCTCAGTCTAGGGTTAGGCTTAGGGCTAGGGTTAGGGTTATGCCTAGGGTTAGGGTTCAGAAAACCACAAAGCCAGGAGCTCCAGGGATACTCCCCATGCAAAAGGCAGGCCAAGTTGAGCGTAGCACATCCAAATCCTTGCTCCCTCTTTGTCATTCTGCTCAGAACTTCCCACAGCCCAATGCCAGATTACTGCCTCAGTCTAGGGTTAGGCTTAGGGCTAGGGTTAGGGTTATGCCTAGGGTTAGGGTTCACAAAACCACAAAGCCAGGAGCTCCAGGGACACTGATCATGCGAAAGGCAGGGCAAGTTAAGCACGGCACATCCAAAACCTTGCTCCCTCTTCTTCTTTCTGCAAGGGTTAGGGTTAGGGGCTCGGGTTAGTGTTAGGGGTTAGGGTTAGGGTTAGGGGTAGGGTTAGGGTTAGGGTTTTGACTAGGGTTAGGATTGAGAAAACGACAAAGCCAGGGGACCCAGGCACACTAAGCATGCAAAAGGCAGGCCAAGTTGAGCATAGCACACCCAAATCCCCTCTCCCTCTTCGTCATTCTGCTCGGAATTCACCACAGCCCAATGCCCGATTTCTGTCTCAGTCTAGGGTTAGGCTTAGGGCTAGGGTTAGGGTTATGCCTAGGGTTAGGGTTCACAAAACCACAAAGCCAGGAGCTCCAGGGATACTCACCATGCAAAAGGCAGGCCAAGTTGAGTGTAGCACATCCAAATCCTTGCTCCCTCTTCTTCATTCTGCTCGGAACTCACCACGGCCCAATGCCCGATATCTGCCTCAGTCTAGGGTTAGGCTTAGGGCTAGGGTTAGGGTTATGCCTAGGGTTAGGGTTCACAAAACCACAAAGCCAGGAGCTCCAGGGATACTCACCATGCAAAAGGCAGGCCAAGTTGAGCGTAGCACATCCAAATCCCCTCTCCCTCTTCGTCATTCTGCTCGGAACTCACCACAGCCCAATGCCCGATTTCTGCCTCAGTCTAGGGTTAGGCTTAGGGCTAGGGTTAGGGTTATGCCTAGGGTTAGGGTTCACAAAACCACAAAGCCAGGAGCTCCAGGGATACTCACCATGCAAAAGGCAGGCCAAGTTGAGCGTAGCACATCCAAATCCCCTCTCCCTCTTCGTCATTCTGCTCGGAACTCACCACAGCCCCATGCTCGATTTCTGCCTCAGTCTAGGGTTAGGCTTAGGGCTAGGGTTAGGGTTATGCCTAGGGTTAGGGTTCAGAAAACCACAAAGCCAGGAGCTCCAGGGATACTCCCCATGCAAAAGGCAGGCCAAGTTGAGCGCAGCCAATCCAAATCCTTGCTCCCTCTTCGTCATTCTGCTCGGAACTCCCCACAGCCCAATGCCCGATTTCTGCCTCAGTCTAGGGTTAGGCTTAGGGCTAGGGTTAGGGTTATGCCTAGGGTTAGGGTTCAGAAAACCACAAAGCCAGGAGCTCCAGGGATACTCCCCATGCAAAAGGCAGGCCAAGTTGAGCGCAGCCAATCCAAATCCTTGCTCCCTCTTCGTCATTCTGCTCGGAACTCCCCACAGCCCAATGCCCGATTTCTGCCTCAGTCTAGGGTTAGGCTTAGGGCTAGGGTTAGGGTTATGCCTAGGGTTAGGGTTCAGAAAACCACAAAGCCAGGAGCTCCAGGGATACTCCCCATGCAAAAGGCAGGCCAAGTTGAGCGTAGCACATCCAAATCCTTGCTCCCTCTTTGTCATTCTGCTCAGAACTTCCCACAGCCCAATGCCAGATTACTGCCTCAGTCTAGGGTTAGGCTTAGGGCTAGGGTTAGGGTTATGCCTAGGGTTAGGGTTCACAAAACCACAAAGCCAGGAGCTCCAGGGACACTGATCATGCGAAAGGCAGGCCAAGTTAAGCACGGCACATCCAAAACCTTGCTCCCTCTTCTTCTTTCTGCAAGGGTTAGGGTTAGGGGCTCGGGTTAGTGTTAGGGGTTAGGGTTAGGGGTAGGGTTAGGGTTAGGGTTATGCCTAGGGTTAGGATTGAGAAAACGACAAAGCCAGGGGACCCAGGCACACTAAGCATGCAAAAGGCAGGCCAAGTTGAGCGTAGCACATCCAAATCCCCTCTCCCTCTTCGTCATTCTGCTCGGAATTCACCACAGCCCAATGCCCGATTTCTGCCTCAGTCTAGGGTTAGGCTTAGGGCTAGGGTTAGGGTTATGCCTAGGGTTAGGGTTCAGAAAACCACAAAGCCAGGAGCTCCAGGGATACTCACCATGCAAAAGGCAGGCCAAGTTGAGCGCAGCCAATCCAAATCCTTGCTCCCTCTTCTTCATTCTGCTCGGAACTCACCACGGCCCAATGCCCGATATCTGCCTCAGTCTAGGGTTAGGCTTAGGGCTAGGGTTAGGGTTATGCCTAGGGTTAGGGTTCACAAAACCACAAAGCCAGGAGCTCCAGGGATACTCACCATGCAAAAGGCAGGCCAAGTTGAGTGTAGCACATCCAAATCCCCTCTCCCTCTTCGTCATTCTGCTCGGAACTCCCCACAGCCCAATGCCCGATTTCTGCCTCAGTCTAGGGTTAGGCTTAGGGCTAGGGTTAGGGTTATGCCTAGGGTTAGGGTTCACAAAACCACAAAGCCAGGAGCTCCAGGGATACTCACCATGCAAAAGGCAGGCCAAGTTGAGCGTAGCACATCCAAATCATTGCTCCCTCTTTGTCATTCTGCTCGGAACTCACCACAGCCCCATGCCCGATTTCTGCCTCAGTCTAGGGTTAGGCTTAGGGCTAGGGTTAGGGTTATGCCTAGGGTTAGGGTTCAGAAAACCACAAAGCCAGGAGCTCCAGGGATACTCCCCATGCAAAAGGCAGGCCAAGTTGAGCGCAGCCAATCCAAATCCTTGCTCCCTCTTCGTCATTCTGCTCGGAACTCACCACAGCCCAATGCCCGATTTCTGCCTCAGTCTAGGGTTAGGCTTAGGGCTAGGGTTAGGGTTATGCCTAGGGTTAGGGTTCAGAAAACCACAAAGCCAGGAGCTCCAGGGATACTCACCATGCAAAAGGCAGGCCAAGTTGAGCGTAGCACATCCAAATCCTTGCTCCCTCTTCGTCATTCTGCTCGGAACTTCCCACAGCCCAATGCCAGATTACTGGCTCAGTCTAGGGTTAGGCTTAGGGCTAGGGTTAGGGTTATGCCTAGGGTTAGGGTTCACAAAACCACAAAGCCAGGAGCTCCAGGGATACCATGCAAAAGGCAGGCCAAGTTGAGCGTAGCACATCCAAATCCTTGCTCCCTCTTCTTCATTCTGCTCGGAACTCCCCACAGCCCAATGCCCGATTACTGGCTCAGTCTAGGGTTAGGCTTAGGGCTAGGGTTAGGGTTATGCCTAGGGTTAGGGTTCAGAAAACCACAAAGCCAGGAGCTCCAGGGATACTCCTCATGCAAAAGGCAGGCCAAGTTGAGCGCAGCCAATCCAAATCCTTGCTCCCTCTTCTTCATTCTGCTCGGAACTCCCCACAGCCCAATGCCCGATTTCTGCCTCAGTCTAGGGTTAGGCTTAGGGCTAGGGTTAAGGTTATGCCTAGGGTTAGGGTTCAGAAAACCACAAAGCCAGGAGCTCCAGGGATACTCACCATGCAAAAGGCAGGCCAAGTTGAGCGTAGCACATCCAAATCCCCTCTCCCTCTTCGTCATTCTGCTCGGAACTCACCACAGCCCAATGCCCGATTACTGCCTCAGTCTAGGGTTAGGCTTAGGGCTAGGGTTAGGGTTATGCCTAGGGTTAGGGTTCACAAAACCACAAAGCCAGGAGCTCCAGGGATACTCACCATGGAAAAGGCAGGCCAAGTTGAGCGTAGCACATCCAAATCCCCTCTCCCTCTTTGTCATTCTCCTCGGAACTCCCCACAGCCCAATGCCCGATTACTGGCTCAGTCTAGGGTTAGGCTTAGGGCTAGGGTTAGGGTTATGCCTAGGGTTAGGGTTCAGAAAACCACAAAGCCAGGAGCTCCAGGGATACTCCCCATGCAAAAGGCAGGCCAAGTTGAGCGTAGCACATCCAAATCCTTGCTCCCTCTTTGTCATTCTGCTCAGAACTTCCCACAGCCCAATGCCAGATTACTGGCTCAGTCTAGGGTTAGGCTTAGGGCTAGGGTTAGGCTTAGGGCTAGGGTTAGGGTTCAGAAAACCACAAAGCCAGGAGCTCCAGGGACACTGATCATGCGAAAGGCAGGCCAAGTTAAGCACGGCACATCCAAAACCTTGCTCCCTCTTCTTCTTTCTGCAAGGGTTAGGGTTAGGGGCTCGGGTTAGTGTTAGGGGTTAGGGTTAGGGGTAGGGTTAGGGTTAGGGTTTTGACTAGGGTTAGGATTGAGAAAACGACAAAGCCAGGGGACCCAGGCACACTAAGCATGCAAAAGGCAGGCCAAGTTGAGCGTAGCACATCCAAATCCCCTCTCCCTCTTCGTCATTCTGCTCGGAATTCACCACAGCCCAATGCCCGATTTCTGCCTCAGTCTAGGGTTAGGCTTAGGGCTAGGGTTAGGGTTATGCCTAGGGTTAGGGTTCACAAAACCACAAAGCCAGGAGCTCCAGGGATACTCACCATGCAAAAGGCAGGCCAAGTTGAGTGTAGCACATCCAAATCCTTGCTCCCTCTTCTTCATTCTGCTCGGAACTCACCACGGCCCAATGCCCGATATCTGCCTCAGTCTAGGGTTAGGCTTAGGGCTAGGGTTAGGGTTATGCCTAGGGTTAGGGTTCACAAAACCACAAAGCCAGGAGCTCCAGGGATACTCCCCATGCAAAAGGCAGGCCAAGTTGAGCGTAGCACATCCAAATCCCCTCTCCCTCTTCGTCATTCTGCTCGGAACTCACCACAGCCCAATGCCCGATTTCTGCCTCAGTCTAGGGTTAGGCTTAGGGCTAGGGTTAGGGTTATGCCTAGGGTTAGGGTTCAGAAAACCACAAAGCCAGGAGCTCCAGGGATACTCACCATGCAAAAGGCAGGCCAAGTTGAGCGTAGCACATCCAAATCATTGCTCCCTCTTTGTCATTCTGCTCGGAACTCACCACAGCCCCATGCTCGATTTCTGCCTCAGTCTAGGGTTAGGCTTAGGGCTAGGGTTAGGGTTATGCCTAGGGTTAGGGTTCAGAAAACCACAAAGCCAGGAGCTCCAGGGATACTCCCCATGCAAAAGGCAGGCCAAGTTGAGCGCAGCCAATCCAAATCCTTGCTCCCTCTTCGTCATTCTGCTCGGAACTCCCCACAGCCCCATGCCCGATTTCTGCCTCAGTCTAGGGTTAGGCTTAGGGCTAGGGTTAGGGTTATGCCTAGGGTTAGGGTTCACAAAACCACAAAGCCAGGAGCTCCAGGGATACTCCCCATGCAAAAGGCAGGCCAAGTTGAGCGCAGCCAATCCAAATCCTTGCTCCCTCTTTGTCATTCTGCTCGGAACTCCCCACAGCCCAATGCCCGATTTCTGCCTCAGTCTAGGGTTAGGCTTAGGGCTAGGGTTAGGGTTATGCCTAGGGTTAGGGTTCAGAAAACCACAAAGCCAGGAGCTCCAGGGATACTCCCCATGCAAAAGGCAGGCCAAGTTGAGCGTAGCACATCCAAATCCTTGCTCCCTCTTTGTCATTCTGCTCAGAACTTCCCACAGCCCAATGCCAGATTACTGGCTCAGTCTAGGGTTAGGCTTAGGGCTAGGGTTAGGGTTATGCCTAGGGTTAGGGTTCACAAAACCACAAAGCCAGGAGCTCCAGGGACACTGATCATGCGAAAGGCAGGCCAAGTTAAGCACGGCACATCCAAAACCTTGCTCCCTCTTCTTCTTTCTGCAAGGGTTAGGGTTAGGGGCTCGGGTTAGTGTTAGGGGTTAGGGTTAGGGGTAGGGTTAGGGTTAGGGTTATGCCTAGGGTTAGGATTGAGAAAACGACAAAGCCAGGGGACCCAGGCACACTAAGCATGCAAAAGGCAGGCCAAGTTGAGCGTAGCACATCCAAATCCCCTCTCCCTCTTCGTCATTCTGCTCGGAATTCACCACAGCCCAATGCCCGATTTCTGCCTCAGTCTAGGGTTAGGCTTAGGGCTAGGGTTAGGGTTATGCCTAGGGTTAGGGTTCACAAAACCACAAAGCCAGGAGCTCCAGGGATACTCACCATGCAAAAGGCAGGCCAAGTTGAGTGTAGCACATCCAAATCCTTGCTCCCTCTTCTTCATTCTGCTCGGAACTCACCACGGCCCAATGCCCGATATCTGCCTCAGTCTAGGGTTCGGCTTAGGGCTAGGGTTAGGGTTATGCCTAGGGTTAGGGTTCACAAAACCACAAAGCCAGGAGCTCCAGGGATACTCACCATGCAAAAGGCAGGCCAAGTTGAGTGTAGCACATCCAAATCCCCTCTCCCTCTTCGTCATTCTGCTCGGAACTCACCACAGCCCAATGCCCGATTTCTGCCTCAGTCTAGGGTTAGGCTTAGGGCTAGGGTTAGGGTTATGCCTAGGGTTAGGGTTCACAAAACCACAAAGCCAGGAGCTCCAGGGATACTCACCATGCAAAAGGCAGGCCAAGTTGAGCGTAGCACATCCAAATCATTGCTCCCTCTTTGTCATTCTGCTCGGAACTCCCCACAGCCCAATGCCCGATTTCTGCCTCAGTCTAGGGTTAGGCTTAGGGCTAGGGTTAGGGTTATGCCTAGGGTTAGGGTTCAGAAAACCACAAAGCCAGGAGCTCCAGGGATACTCACCATGCAAAAGGCAGGCCAAGTTGAGCGCAGCCAATCCAAATCCCCTCTCCCTCTTCGTCATTCTGCTCGGAACTTCCCACAGCCCAATGCCAGATTACTGGCTCAGTCTAGGGTTAGGCTTAGGGCTAGGGTTAGGGTTATGCCTAGGGTTAGGGTTCACAAAACCACAAAGCCAGGAGCTCCAGGGATACCATGCAAAAGGCAGGCCAAGTTGAGCGTAGCACATCCAAATCCTTGCTCCCTCTTCTTCATTCTGCTCGGAACTCCCCACAGCCCAATGCCCGATTACTGGCTCAGTCTAGGGTTAGGCTTAGGGCTAGGGTTAGGGTTATGCCTAGGGTTAGGGTTCACAAAACCACAAAGCCAGGAGCTCCAGGGATACTCCTCATGCAAAAGGCAGGCCAAGTTGAGCGCAGCCAATCCAAATCCTTGCTCCCTCTTCGTCATTCTGCTCGGAACTCCCCACAGCCCAATGCCCGATTTCTGCCTCAGTCTAGGGTTAGGCTTAGGGCTAGGGTTAAGGTTATGCCTAGGGTTAGGGTTCAGAAAACCACAAAGCCAGGAGCTCCAGGGATACTCACCATGCAAAAGGCAGGCCAAGTTGAGCGTAGCACATCCAAATCCCCTCTCCCTCTTCGTCATTCTGCTCGGAACTCCCCACAGCCCAATGCCCGATTTCTGCCTCAGTCTACGGTTAAGCTTAGGGCTAGGGTTAGGGTTATGCCTAGGGTTAGGGTTATGCCTAGGGTTAGGGTTCAGAAAACCACAAAGCCAGGAGCTCCAGGGATACTCACCATGCAAAAGGCAGGCCAAGTTGAGCGTAGCACATCCAAATCCCCTCTCCCTCTTCGTCATTCTGCTCGGAACTCACCACAGCCCAATGCCCGATTTCTGCCTCAGTCTAGGGTTAGGCTTAGGGCTAGGGTTAGGGTTATGCCTAGGGTTAGGGTTCACAAAACCACAAAGCCAGGAGCTCCAGGGATACTCACCATGCAAAAGGCAGGCCAAGTTGAGCGTAGCACATCCAAATCCCCTCTCCCTCTTTGTCATTCTGCTCGGAACTCACCACAGCCCAATGCCCGATTTCTGCCTCAGTCTAGGGTTAGGCTTAGGGCTAGGGTTAGGGTTATGCCTAGGGTTAGGGTTCACAAAACCACAAAGCCAGGAGCTCCAGAGATACTCCCCATGCAAAAGGCAGGCCAAGTTGAGCGTAGCACATCCAAATCCTTGCTCCCTCTTCGTCATTCTGCTCGGAACTCACCACAGCCCAATGCCCGATTTCTGCCTCAGTCTAGGGTTAGGTTTAGGGCTAGGGTTAGGGTTATGCCTAGGGTTAGGGTTCAGAAAACCACAAAGCCAGGAGCTCCAGGGATACTCCCCATGCAAAAGGCAGGCCAAGTTGAGTGTAGCACATCCAAATCCTTGCTCCCTCTTCGTCATTCTGCTCGGAACTCACCACAGCCCAATGCCCGATTTCTGCCTCAGTCTAGGGTTAGGCTTAGGGCTAGGGTTAGGGTTATGCCTAGGGTTAGGGTTCACAAAACCACAAAGCCAGGAGCTCCAGGGATACTCCCCATGCAAAAGGCAGGCCAAGTTGAGCGTAGCACATCCAAATCCTTGCTCCCTCTTTGTCATTCTGCTCGGAACTCACCACAGCCCAATGCCCGATTACTGCCTCAGTCTAGGGTTAAGCTTAGGGCTAGGGTTAGGGTTATGCCTAGGGTTAGGGTTCAGAAAACCACAAAGCCAGGAGCTCCAGGGATACTCCCCATGCAAAAGGCAGGCCAAGTTGAGCGCAGCCAATCCAAATCCTTGCTCCCTCTTCGTCATTCTGCTCGGAACTCCCCACAGCCCAATGCCCGATTTCTGCCTCAGTCTAGGGTTAGGCTTAGGGCTAGGGTTAGGGTTATGCCTAGGGTTAGGGTTCAGAAAACCACAAACCAGGAGCTCCAGGGACACTGATCATGCGAAAGGCAGGCCAAGTTAAGCACGGCACATCCAAAACCTTGCTCCCTCTTCTTCTTTCTGCAAGGGTTAGGGTTAGGGGCTCGGGTTAGGGTTAGGGGTTAGGGTTAGGGGTAGGGTTAGGGTTAGGGTTTTGACTAGGGTTAGGGTTCACAAAACCACAAAGCCAGGGGACCCAGGCACACTAAGCATGCAAAAGGCAGGCCAAGTTGAGCGTAGCACATCCAAATCCCCTCTCCCTCTTCGTCATTCTGCTCGGAACTCACCACAGCCCAATGCCCGATTTCTGCCTCAGTCTAGGGTTAGGCTTAAGGCTAGGGTTAGGGTTATGCCTAGGGTTAGGGTTATGCCTAGGGTTAGGGTTCACAAAACCACAAAGCCAGGAGCTCCAGGGATACTCACCATGCAAAAGGCAGGCCAAGTTGAGCGTAGCACATCCAAATCCCCTCTCCCTCTTCGTCATTCTGCTCGGAACTCACCACAGCCCAATGCCCGATTACTGCCTCAGTCTAGGGTTAGGCTTAGGGCTAGGGTTAGGGTTATGCCTAGGGTTAGGGTTCACAAAACCACAAAGCCAGGAGCTCCAGGGATACTCACCATGCAAAAGGCAGGCCAAGTTGAGCGTAGCACATCCAAATCCCCTCTCCCTCTTTGTCATTCTCCTCGGAACTCCCCACAGCCCAATGCCCGATTACTGCCTCAGTCTAGGGTTAGGCTTAGGGCTAGGGTTAGGGTTATGCCTAGGGTTAGGGTTCACAAAACCACAAAGCCAGGAGCTCCAGGGATACTCACCATGCAAAAGGCAGGCCAAGTTGAGAGTAGCACATCCAAATCCCCTCTCCCTCTTCGTCATTCTGCTCGGAACTCCCCACAGCCCAATGCCCGATTACTGCCTCAGTCTAGGGTTAGGCTTAGGGCTAGGGTTAGGGTTATGCCTAGGGTTAGGGTTCACAAAACCACAAAGCCAGGAGCTCCAGGGATACTCCCCATGCAAAAGGCAGGCCAAGTTGAGCGTAGCACATCCAAATCCCCTCTCCCTCTTTGTCATTCTCCTCGGAACTCCCCACAGCCCAATGCCCGATTACTGGCTCAGTCTAGGGTTAGGCTTAGGGCTAGGGTTAGGGTTATGCCTAGGGTTAGGGTTCAGAAAACCACAAAGCCAGGAGCTCCAGGGATACTCACCATGCAAAAGGCAGGCCAAGTTGAGCGTAGCACATCCAAATCCCCTCTCCCTCTTCGTCATTCTGCTCGGAACTCCCCACAGCCCAATGCCCGATTTCTGCCTCAGTCTAGGGTTCGGCTTGGGGCTAGGGTTAGGGTTATGCCTAGGGTTAGGGTTCACAAAACCACAAAGCCAGGAGCTCCAGGGATACTCACCATGCAAAAGGCAGGCCAAGTTGAGCGTAGCACATCCAAATCCCCTCTCCCTCTTTGTCATTCTCCTCGGAACTCCCCACAGCCCAATGCCCGATTACTGGCTCAGTCTAGGGTTAGGCTTAGGGCTAGGGTTAGGGTTATGCCTAGGGTTAGGGTTCAGAAAACCACAAAGCCAGGAGCTCCAGGGATACTCACCATGCAAAAGGCTGGCCAAGTTGAGCGTAGCACATCCAAATCCTTGCTCCCTCTTTGTCATTCTGCTCAGAACTTCCCACAGCCCAATGCCAGATTACTGGCTCAGTCTAGGGTTAGGCTTAGGGCTAGGGTTAGGGTTATGCCTAGGGTTAGGGTTCACAAAACCACAAAGCCAGGAGCTCCAGGGACACTGATCATGCGAAAGGCAGGCCAAGTTAAGCACGGCACATCCAAAACCTTGCTCCCTCTTCTTCTTTCTGCAAGGGTTAGGGTTAGGGGCTCGGGTTAGTGTTAGGGGTTAGGGTTAGGGGTAGGGTTAGGGTTAGGGTTTTGACTAGGGTTAGGATTGAGAAAACGACAAAGCCAGGGGACCCAGGCACACTAAGCATGCAAAAGGCAGGCCAAGTTGAGCGTAGCACATCCAAATCCCCTCTCCCTCTTCGTCATTCTGCTCGGAATTCACCACAGCCCAATGCCCGATTTCTGCCTCAGTCTAGGGTTAGGCTTAGGGCTAGGGTTAGGGTTATGCCTAGGGTTAGGGTTCAGAAAACCACAAAGCCAGGAGCTCCAGGGATACTCACCATGCAAAAGGCAGGCCAAGTTGAGTGTAGCACATCCAAATCCTTGCTCCCTCTACGTCATTCTGCTCGGAACTCACCACAGCCCAATGCCCGATATCTGCCTCAGTCTAGGGTTAGGCTTAGGGCTAGGGTTAGGGTTATGCCTAGGGTTAGGGTTCACAAAACCACAAAGCCAGGAGCTCCAGGGATACTCACCATGCAAAAGGCAGGCCAAGTTGAGCGTAGCACATCCAAATCCCCTCTCCCTCTTCGTCATTCTGCTCGGAACTCCCCACAGCCCAATGCCCGATTTCTGCCTCAGTCTAGGGTTAGGCTTAGGGCTAGGGTTAGGGTTATGCCTAGGGTTAGGGTTCACAAAACCACAAAGCCAGGAGCTCCAGGGATACTCACCATGCAAAAGGCAGGCCAAGTTGAGCGTAGCACATCCAAATCATTGCTCCCTCTTTGTCATTCTGCTCGGAACTCACCACAGCCCCATGCTCGATTTCTGCCTCAGTCTAGGGTTAGGCTTAGGGCTAGGGTTAGGGTTATGCCTAGGGTTAGGGTTCAGAAAACCACAAAGCCAGGAGCTCCAGGGATACTCCCCATGCAAAAGGCAGGCCAAGTTGAGCGCAGCCAATCCAAATCCTTGCTCCCTCTTCGTCATTCTGCTCGGAACTCCCCACAGCCCAATGCCCGATTTCTGCCTCAGTCTAGGGTTAGGCTTAGGGCTAGGGTTAGGGTTATGCCTAGGGTTAGGGTTCAGAAAACCACAAAGCCAGGAGCTCCAGGGATACTCCCCATGCAAAAGGCAGGCCAAGTTGAGCGTAGCACATCCAAATCCTTGCTCCCTCTTTGTCATTCTGCTCGGAACTTCCGACAGCCCAATGCCAGATTACTGGCTCAGTCTAGGGTTAGGCTTAGGGCTAGGGTTAGGGTTATGCCTAGGGTTAGGGTTCACAAAACCACAAAGCCAGGAGCTCCAGGGACACTGATCATGCGAAAGGCAGGCCAAGTTAAGCACGGCACATCCAAAACCTTGCTCCCTCTTCATCTTTCTGCAAGGGTTAGGGTTAGGGGCTCGGGTTAGTGTTAGGGGTTAGGGTTAGGGGTAGGGTTAGGGTTAGGGTTTTGACTAGGGTTAGGATTGAGAAAACCACAAAGCCAGGGGACCAAGGCACACTAAGCATGCAAAAGGCAGGCCAAGTTGAGCGTAGCACATCCAAATCCCCTCTCCCTCTTCGTCATTCTGCTCGGAATTCACCACAGCCCAATGCCCGATTTCTGCCTCAGTCTAGGGTTAGGCTTAGGGCTAGGGTTAGGGTTATGCCTAGGGTTAGGGTTCAGAAAACCACAAAGCCAGGAGCTCCAGGGATACTCACCATGCAAAAGGCAGGCCAAGTTGAGTGTAGCACATCCAAATCCTTGCTCCCTCTTCTTCATTCTGCTCGGAACTCACCACGGCCCAATGCCCGATGTCTGCCTCAGTCTAGGGTTAGGCTTAGGGCTAGGGTTAGGGTTATGCCTAGGGTTAGGGTTCACAAAACCACAAAGCCAGGAGCTCCAGGGATACTCACCATGCAAAAGGCAGGCCAAGTTGAGCGTAGCACATCCAAATCCCCTCTCCCTCTTCGTCATTCTGCTCGGAACTCACCACAGCCCAATGTCCGATTTCTGCCTCAGTCTAGGGTTAGGCTTAGGGCTAGGGTTAGGGTTATGCCTAGGGTTAGGGTTCACAAAACCACAAAGCCAGGAGCTCCAGGGATACTCACCATGCAAAAGGCGGGCCAAGTTGAGCGTAGCACATCCAAATCATTGCTCCCTCTTTGTCATTCTGCTCGGAACTCACCACAGCCCCATGCCCGATTTCTGCCTCAGTCTAGGGTTAGGCTTAGGGCTAGGGTTAGGGTTATGCCTAGGGTTAGGGTTCAGAAAACCACAAAGCCAGGAGCTCCAGGGATACTCCCCATGCAAAAGGCAGGCCAAGTTGAGCGCAGCCAATCCAAATCCTTGCTCCCTCTTCGTCATTCTGCTCGGAACTCCCCACAGCCCAATGTCCGATTTCTGCCTCAGTCTAGGGTTAGGCTTAGGGCTAGGGTTAGGGTTATGCCTAGGGTTAGGGTTATGCCTAGGGTTAGGGTTCAGAAAACCACAAAGCCAGGAGCTCCAGGGATACTCACCATGCAAAAGGCAGGCCAAGTTGAGCGTAGCACATCCAAATCCCCTCTCCCTCTTCGTCATTCTGCTCGGAACTCACCACAGCCCAATGCCCGATTTCTGCCTCAGTCTAGGGTTAGGCTTAGGGCTAGGGTTAGGGTTATGCCTAGGGTTAGGGTTCACAAAACCACAAAGCCAGGAGCTCCAGGGATACTCACCATGCAAAAGGCAGGCCAAGTTGAGCGTAGCACATCCAAATCCCCTCTCCCTCTTTGTCATTCTGCTCGGAACTCACCACAGCCCAATGCCCGATTTCTGCCTCAGTCTAGGGTTAGGCTTAGGGCTAGGGTTAGGGTTATGCCTAGGGTTAGGGTTCACAAAACCACAAAGCCAGGAGCTCCAGAGATACTCCCCATGCAAAAGGCAGGCCAAGTTGAGCGTAGCACATCCAAATCCTTGCTCCCTCTTCGTCATTCTGCTCGGAACTCACCACAGCCCAATGCCCGATTTCTGCCTCAGTCTAGGGTTAGGCTTAGGGCTAGGGTTAGGGTTATGCCTAGGGTTAGGGTTCACAAAACCACAAAGCCAGGAGCTCCAGGGATACTCCCCATGCAAAAGGCAGGCCAAGTTGAGCGTAGCACATCCAAATCCTTGCTCTCTCTTTGTCATTCTGCTCGGAACTCACCACAGCCCAATGCCCGATTACTGCCTCAGTCTAGGGTTAAGCTTAGGGCTAGGGTTAGGGTTATGCCTAGGGTTAGGGTTCAGAAAACCACAAAGCCAGGAGCTCCAGGGATACTCCCCATGCAAAAGGCAGGCCAAGTTGAGCGCAGCCAATCCAAATCCTTGCTCCCTCTTCGTCATTCTGCTCGGAACTCCCCACAGCCCAATGCCCGATTTCTGCCTCAGTCTAGGGTTAGGCTTAGGGCTAGGGTTAGGGTTATGCCTAGGGTTAGGGTTCACAAAACCACAAAGCCAGGAGCTCCAGGGACACTGATCATGCGAAAGGCAGGCCAAGTTAAGCACGGCACATCCAAAACCTTGCTCCCTCTTCTTCTTTCTGCAAGGGTTAGGGTTAGGGGCTCGGGTTAGGGTTAGGGGTTAGGGTTAGGGGTAGGGTTAGGGTTAGGGTTTTGACTAGGGTTAGGGTTCACAAAACCACAAAGCCAGGGGACCCAGGCACACTAAGCATGCAAAAGGCAGGCCAAGTTGAGCGTAGCACATCCAAATCCCCTCTCCCTCTTCGTCATTCTGCTCGGAATTCACCACAGCCCAATGCCCGATTTCTGCCTCAGTCTAGGGTTAGGCTTAAGGCTAGGGTTAGGGTTATGCCTAGGGTTAGGGTTATGCCTAGGGTTAGGGTTCAGAAAACCACAAAGCCAGGAGCTCCAGGGATACTCACCATGCAAAAGGCAGGCCAAGTTGAGCGTAGCACATCCAAATCCCCTCTCCCTCTTCGTCATTCTGCTCGGAACTCACCACAGCCCAATGCCCGATTACTGCCTCAGTCTAGGGTTAGGCTTAGGGCTAGGGTTAGGGTTATGCCTAGGGTTAGGGTTCACAAAACCACAAAGCCAGGAGCTCCAGGGATACTCACCATGCAAAAGGCAGGCCAAGTTGAGCGTAGCACATCCAAATCCCCTCTCCCTCTTTGTCATTCTCCTCGGAACTCCCCACAGCCCAATGCCCGATTACTGCCTCAGTCTAGGGTTAGGCTTAGGGCTAGGGTTAGGGTTATGCCTAGGGTTAGGGTTCAGAAAACCACAAAGCCAGGAGCTCCAGGGATACTCACCATGCAAAAGGCAGGCCAAGTTGAGCGTAGCACATCCAAATCCCCTCTCCCTCTTCGTCATTCTGCTCGGAACTCCCCACAGCCCAATGCCCGATTACTGCCTCAGTCTAGGGTTAGGCTTAGGGCTAGGGTTAGGGTTATGCCTAGGGTTAGGGTTCACAAAACCACAAAGCCAGGAGCTCCAGGGATACTCACCATGCAAAAGGCAGGCCAAGTTGAGCGTAGCACATCCAAATCCCCTCTCCCTCTTTGTCATTCTCCTCGGAACTCCCCACAGCCCAATGCCCGATTACTGGCTCAGTCTAGGGTTAGGCTTAGGGCTAGGGTTAGGGTTATGCCTAGGGTTAGGGTTCAGAAAACCACAAAGCCAGGAGCTCCAGGGATACTCACCATGCAAAAGGCTGGCCAAGTTGAGCGTAGCACATCCAAATCCTTGCTCCCTCTACGTCATTCTGCTCAGAACTTCCCACAGCCCAATGCCAGATTACTGCCTCAGTCTAGGGTTAGGCTTAGGGCTAGGGTTAGGGTTATGCCTAGGGTTAGGGTTCACAAAACCACAAAGCCAGGAGCTCCAGGGACACTGATCATGCGAAAGGCAGGCCAAGTTAAGCACGGCACATCCAAAACCTTGCTCCCTCTTCTTCTTTCTGCAAGGGTTAGGGTTAGGGGCTCGGGTTAGTGTTAGGGGTTAGGGTTAGGGGTAGGGTTAGGGTTAGGGTTTTGACTAGGGTTAGGATTGAGAAAACGACAAAGCCAGGGGACCCAGGCACACTAAGCATGCAAAAGGCAGGCCAAGTTGAGCGTAGCACATCCAAATCCCCTCTCCCTCTTCGTCATTCTGCTCGGAATTCACCACAGCCCAATGCCCGATTTCTGCCTCAGTCTAGGGTTAGGCTTAGGGCTAGGGTTAGGGTTATGCCTAGGGTTAGGGTTCAGAAAACCACAAAGCCAGGAGCTCCAGGGATACTCACCATGCAAAAGGCAGGCCAAGTTGAGTGTAGCACATCCAAATCCTTGCTCCCTCTACGTCATTCTGCTCGGAACTCACCACAGCCCAATGCCCGATATCTGCCTCAGTCTAGGGTTAGGCTTAGGGCTAGGGTTAGGGTTATGCCTAGGGTTAGGGTTCACAAAACCACAAAGCCAGGAGCTCCAGGGATACTCACCATGCAAAAGGCAGGCCAAGTTGAGCGTAGCACATCCAAATCCCCTCTCCCTCTTCGTCATTCTGCTCGGAACTCACCACAGCCCAATGCCCGATTTCTGCCTCAGTCTAGGGTTAGGCTTAGGGCTAGGGTTAGGGTTATGCCTAGGGTTAGGGTTCACAAAACCACAAAGCCAGGAGCTCCAGGGATACTCACCATGCAAAGGCAGGCCAAGTTGAGCGTAGCACATCCAAATCATTGCTCCCTCTTTGTCATTCTGCTCGGAACTCACCACAGCCCCATGCTCGATTTCTGCCTCAGTCTAGGGTTAGGCTTAGGGCTAGGGTTAGGGTTATGCCTAGGGTTAGGGTTCAGAAAACCACAAAGCCAGGAGCTCCAGGGATACTCCCCATGCAAAAGGCAGGCCAAGTTGAGCGCAGCCAATCCAAATCCTTGCTCCCTCTTCGTCATTCTGCTCGGAACTCCCCACAGCCCAATGCCCGATTTCTGCCTCAGTCTAGGGTTAGGCTTAGGGCTAGGGTTAGGGTTATGCCTAGGGTTAGGGTTCAGAAAACCACAAAGCCAGGAGCTCCAGGGATACTCCCCATGCAAAAGGCAGGCCAAGTTGAGCGTAGCACATCCAAATCCTTGCTCCCTCTTTGTCATTCTGCTCAGAACTTCCGACAGCCCAATGCCAGATTACTGGCTCAGTCTAGGGTTAGGCTTAGGGCTAGGGTTAGGGTTATGCCTAGGGTTAGGGTTCACAAAACCACAAAGCCAGGAGCTCCAGGGACACTGATCATGCGAAAGGCAGGCCAAGTTAAGCACGGCACATCCAAAACCTTGCTCCCTCTTCTTCTTTCTGCAAGGGTTAGGGTTAGGGGCTCGGGTTAGTGTTAGGGGTTAGGGTTAGGGGTAGGGTTAGGGTTAGGGTTTTGACTAGGGTTAGGATTGAGAAAACCACAAAGCCAGGGGACCAAGGCACACTAAGCATGCAAAAGGCAGGCCAAGTTGAGCGTAGCACATCCAAATCCCCTCTCCCTCTTCGTCATTCTGCTCGGAATTCACCACAGCCCAATGCCCGATTTCTGCCTCAGTCTAGGGTTAGGCTTAGGGCTAGGGTTAGGGTTATGCCTAGGGTTAGGGTTCAGAAAACCACAAAGCCAGGAGCTCCAGGGATACTCACCATGCAAAAGGCAGGCCAAGTTGAGTGTAGCACATCCAAATCCTTGCTCCCTCTTCTTCATTCTGCTCGGAACTCACCACGGCCCAATGCCCGATGTCTGCCTCAGCCTAGGGTTAGGCTTAGGGCTAGGGTTAGGGTTATGCCTAGGGTTAGGGTTCACAAAACCACAAAGCCAGGAGCTCCAGGGATACTCACCATGCAAAAGGCAGGCCAAGTTGAGCGTAGCACATCCAAATCCCCTCTCCCTCTTCGTCATTCTGCTCGGAACTCACCACAGCCCAATGTCCGATTTCTGCCTCAGTCTAGGGTTAGGCTTAGGGCTAGGGTTAGGGTTATGCCTAGGGTTAGGGTTCACAAAACCACAAAGCCAGGAGCTCCAGGGATACTCACCATGCAAAAGGCAGGCCAAGTTGAGCGTAGCACATCCAAATCATTGCTCCCTCTTTGTCATTCTGCTCGGAACTCACCACAGCCCCATGCCCGATTTCTGCCTCAGTCTAGGGTTAGGCTTAGGGCTAGGGTTAGGGTTATGCCTAGGGTTAGGGTTCAGAAAACCACAAAGCCAGGAGCTCCAGGGATACTCCCCATGCAAAAGGCAGGCCAAGTTGAGCGCAGCCAATCCAAATCCTTGCTCCCTCTTCGTCATTCTGCTCGGAACTCCCCACAGCCCAATGTCCGATTTCTGCCTCAGTCTAGGGTTAGGCTTAGGGCTAGGGTTAGGGTTATGCCTAGGGTTAGGGTTCAGAAAACCACAAAGCCAGGAGCTCCAGGGATACTCACCATGCAAAAGGCAGGCCAAGTTGAGTGTAGCACATCCAAATCCCCTCTCCCTCTTCGTCATTCTGCTCGGAACTTCCCACAGCCCAATGCCAGATTACTGGCTCAGTCTAGGGTTAGGCTTAGGGCTAGGGTTAGGGTTATGCCTAGGGTTAGGGTTCACAAAACCACAAAGCCAGGAGCTCCAGGGATACCATGCAAAAGGCAGGCCAAGTTGAGCGTAGCACATCCAAATCCTTGCTCCCTCTTCTTCATTCTGCTCGGAACTCCCCACAGCCCAATGCCCGATTACTGCCTCAGTCTAGGGTTAGGCTTAGGGCTAGGGTTAGGGTTATGCCTAGGGTTAGGGTTCAGAAAACCACAAAGCCAGGAGCTCCAGGGATACTCACCATGCAAAAGGCAGGCCAAGTTGAGTGTAGCACATCCAAATCCTTGCTTCCTCTTCGTCATTCTGCTCGGAACTCCCCACAGCCCAATGCCCGATTTCTGCCTCAGTCTAGGGTTAGGCTTAGGGCTAGGGTTAGGGTTATGCCTAGGGTTAGGGTTCAGAAAACCACAAAGCCAGGAGCTCCAGGGATACTCCCCATGCAAAAGGCAGGCCAAGTTGAGCGTAGCACATCCAAATCCTTGCTCCCTCTTCGTCATTCTGCTCGGAACTCACCACAGCCCAATGCCCGATTTCTGCCTCAGTCTACGGTTAGGCTTAGGGCTAGGATTAGGGTTATGCTTAGGGTTAGGGTTCAGAAAACCACAAAGCCAGGAGCTCCAGGGACACTGATCATGCGAAAGGCAGGCCAAGTTAAGCACGGCACATCCAAATCCCCTCTCCCTCTTCTTCTTTCTGCAAGGGTTAGGGTTAGGGGCTCGGGTTAGGGTTAGGGGTTAGGGTTAGGGCTAGGGTTAGGGTTATGCCTAGGGTTAGGGTTCACAAAACCACAAAGCCAGGAGCTCCAGGGATACTCACCATGCAAAAGGCAGGCCAAGTTGAGCGTAGCACATCCAAATCCCCTCTCCCTCTTTGTCATTCTCCTCGGAACTCCCCACAGCCCAATGCCCGATTACTGGCTCAGTCTAGGGTTAGGCTTAGGGCTAGGGTTAGGGTTATGCCTAGGGTTAGGGTTCACAAAACCACAAAGCCAGGAGCTCCAGGGATACTCACCATGCAAAAGGCAGGCCAAGTTGAGCGTAGCACATCCAAATCCCCTCTCCCTCTTTGTCATTCTGCTCGGAACTCACCACAGCCCAATGCCCGATTTCTGCCTCAGTCTAGGGTTAGGCTTAGGGCTAGGATTAGGGTTATGCTTAGGGTTAGGGTTCAGAAAACCACAAAGCCAGGAGCTCCAGGGATACTCACCATGCAAAAGGCAGGCCAAGTTGAGCGTAGCACATCCAAATCCCCTCTCCCTCTTCGTCATTCTGCTCGGAACTCCCCACAGCCCAATGCCCGATTTCTGCCTCAGTCTAGGGTTCGGCTTGGGGCTAGGGTTAGGGTTATGCCTAGGGTTAGGGTTCAGAAAACCACAAAGCCAGGAGCTCCAGGGATACTCACCATGCAAAAGGCAGGCCAAGTTGAGCGTAGCACATCCAAATCCCCTCTCCCTCTTCCTCATTCTGCTCGGAACTCACCACAGCCCCATGCCCGATTTCTGCCTCAGTCTAGGGTTAGGTTTAGGGCTAGGGTTAGGGTTATGCCTAGGGTTAGGGTTCAGAAAACCACAAAGCCAGGAGCTCCAGGGATACTCCCCATGCAAAAGGCAGGCCAAGTTGAGCGTAGCACATCCAAATCCTTGCTCCCTCTTCGTCATTCTGCTCGGAACTCACCACAGCCCAATGCCCGATTACTGCCTCAGTCTAGGGTTAGGCTTAGGGCTAGGGTTAGGGTTATGCCTAGGGTTAGGGTTCAGAAAACCACAAAGCCAGGAGCTCCAGGGACACTGATCATGCGAAAGGCAGGCCAAGTTAAGCACGGCACATCCAAAACCTTGCTCCCTCTTCTTCTTTCTGCAAGGGTTAGGGTTAGGGGCTCGGGTTAGTGTTAGGGGTTAGGGTTAGGGGTAGGGTTAGGGTTAGGGTTTTGACTAGGGTTAGGATTGAGAAAACGACAAAGCCAGGGGACCCAGGCACACTAAGCATGCAAAAGGCAGGCCAAGTTGAGTGTAGCACATCCAAATCCTTGCTCCCTCTACGTCATTCTGCTCGGAACTCACCACAGCCCAATGCCCGATATCTGCCTCAGTCTAGGGTTAGGCTTAGGGCTAGGGTTAGGGTTATGCTTAGGGTTAGGGTTCAGAAAACCACAAAGCCAGGAGCTCCAGGGATACTCACCATGCAAAAGGCAGGCCAAGTTGAGCGTAGCACATCCAAATCCCCTCTCCCTCTTCGTCATTCTGCTCGGAACTCACCACAGCCCAATGCCCGATTTCTGCCTCAGTCTAGGGTTAGGCTTAGGGCTAGGGTTAGGGTTATGCCTAGGGTTAGGGTTCACAAAACCACAAAGCCAGGAGCTCCAGGGATACTCACCATGCAAAAGGCAGGCCAAGTTGAGCGTAGCACATCCAAATCATTGCTCCCTCTTTGTCATTCTGCTCGGAACTCACCACAGCCCCATGCTCGATTTCTGCCTCAGTCTAGGGTTAGGCTTAGGGCTAGGGTTAGGGTTATGCCTAGGGTTAGGGTTCAGAAAACCACAAAGCCAGGAGCTCCAGGGATACTCCCCATGCAAAAGGCAGGCCAAGTTGAGCGCAGCCAATCCAAATCCTTGCTCCCTCTTCGTCATTCTGCTCGGAACTCCCCACAGCCCAATGCCCGATTTCTGCCTCAGTCTAGGGTTAGGCTTAGGGCTAGGGTTAGGGTTATGCCTAGGGTTAGGGTTCAGAAAACCACAAAGCCAGGAGCTCCAGGGATACTCCCCATGCAAAAGGCAGGCCAAGTTGAGCGTAGCACATCCAAATCCTTGCTCCCTCTTTGTCATTCTGCTCAGAACTTCCCACAGCCCAATGCCAGATTACTGGCTCAGTCTAGGGTTAGGCTTAGGGCTAGGGTTAGGGTTATGCCTAGGGTTAGGGTTCACAAAACCACAAAGCCAGGAGCTCCAGGGACACTGATCATGCGAAAGGCAGGCCAAGTTAAGCACGGCACATCCAAAACCTTGCTCCCTCTTCTTCTTTCTGCAAGGGTTAGGGTTAGGGGCTCGGGTTAGTGTTAGGGGTTAGGGTTAGGGGTAGGGTTAGGGTTAGGGTTTTGACTAGGGTTAGGATTGAGAAAACCACAAAGCCAGGGGACCAAGGCACACTAAGCATGCAAAAGGCAGGCCAAGTTGAGCGTAGCACATCCAAATCCCCTCTCCCTCTTCGTCATTCTGCTCGGAATTCACCACAGCCCAATGCCCGATTTCTGCCTCAGTCTAGGGTTAGGCTTAGGGCTAGGGTTAGGGTTATGCCTAGGGTTAGGGTTCAGAAAACCACAAAGCCAGGAGCTCCAGGGATACTCACCATGCAAAAGGCAGGCCAAGTTGAGTGTAGCACATCCAAATCCTTGCTCCCTCTTCTTCATTCTGCTCGGAACTCACCACGGCCCAATGCCCGATGTCTGCCTCAGTCTAGGGTTAGGCTTAGGGCTAGGGTTAGGGTTATGCCTAGGGTTAGGGTTCACAAAACCACAAAGCCAGGAGCTCCAGGGATACTCACCATGCAAAAGGCAGGCCAAGTTGAGCGTAGCACATCCAAATCCCCTCTCCCTCTTCGTCATTCTGCTCGGAACTCACCACAGCCCAATGTCCGATTTCTGCCTCAGTCTAGGGTTAGGCTTAGGGCTAGGGTTAGGGTTATGCCTAGGGTTAGGGTTCACAAAACCACAAAGCCAGGAGCTCCAGGGATACTCACCATGCAAAAGGCAGGCCAAGTTGAGCGTAGCACATCCAAATCATTGCTCCCTCTTTGTCATTCTGCTCGGAACTCACCACAGCCCCATGCCCGATTTCTGCCTCAGTCTAGGGTTAGGCTTAGGGCTAGGGTTAGGGTTATGCCTAGGGTTAGGGTTCAGAAAACCACAAAGCCAGGAGCTCCAGGGATACTCCCCATGCAAAAGGCAGGCCAAGTTGAGCGCAGCCAATCCAAATCCTTGCTCCCTCTTCGTCATTCTGCTCGGAACTCCCCACAGCCCAATGTCCGATTTCTGCCTCAGTCTAGGGTTAGGCTTAGGGCTAGGGTTAGGGTTATGCCTAGGGTTAGGGTTCAGAAAACCACAAAGCCAGGAGCTCCAGGGATACTCACCATGCAAAAGGCAGGCCAAGTTGAGTGTAGCACATCCAAATCCCCTCTCCCTCTTCGTCATTCTGCTCGGAACTTCCCACAGCCCAATGCCAGATTACTGGCTCAGTCTAGGGTTAGGCTTAGGGCTAGGGTTAGGGTTATGCCTAGGGTTAGGGTTCACAAAACCACAAAGCCAGGAGCTCCAGGGATACCATGCAAAAGGCAGGCCAAGTTGAGCGTAGCACATCCAAATCCTTGCTCCCTCTTCTTCATTCTGCTCGGAACTCCCCACAGCCCAATGCCCGATTTCTGGCTCAGTCTAGGGTTAGGCTTAGGGCTAGGGTTAGGGTTATGCCTAGGGTTAGGGTTCAGAAAACCACAAAGCCAGGAGCTCCAGGGACACTGATCATGCGAAAGGCAGGCCAAGTTAAGCACGGCACATCCAAAACCTTGCTCCCTCTTCTTCTTTCTGCAAGGGTTAGGGTTAGGGGCTCGGGTTAGGGTTAGGGGTTAGGGTTAGGGGTAGGGTTAGGGTTAGGGTTTTGACTAGGGTTAGGGTTCACAAAACCACAAAGCCAGGGGACCCAGGCACACTAAGCATGCAAAAGGCAGGCCAAGTTGAGCGTAGCACATCCAAATCCCCTCTCCCTCTTCGTCATTCTGCTCGGAACTCACCACAGCCCAATGCCCGATTTCTGCCTCAGTCTAGGGTTAGGCTTAAGGCTAGGGTTAGGGTTATGCCTAGGGTTAGGGTTATGCCTAGGGTTAGGGTTCAGAAAACCACAAAGCCTGGAGCTCCAGGGATACTCACCATGCAAAAGGCAGGCCAAGTTGAGCGTAGCACATCCAAATCCCCTCTCCCTCTTCGTCATTCTGCTCGGAACTCACCACAGCCCAATGCCCGATTACTGCCTCAGTCTAGGGTTAGGCTTAGGGCTAGGGTTAGGGTTATGCCTAGGGTTAGGGTTCACAAAACCACAAAGCCAGGAGCTCCAGGGATACTCACCATGCAAAAGGCAGGCCAAGTTGAGCGTAGCACATCCAAATCCCCTCTCCCTCTTTGTCATTCTCCTCGGAACTCCCCACAGCCCAATGCCCGATTACTGGCTCAGTCTAGGGTTAGGCTTAGGGCTAGGGTTAGGGTTATGCCTAGGGTTAGGGTTCACAAAACCACAAAGCCAGGAGCTCCAGGGATACTCACCATGCAAAAGGCAGGCCAAGTTGAGCGTAGCACATCCAAATCCCCTCTCCCTCTTTGTCATTCTGCTCGGAACTCACCACAGCCCAATGCCCGATTTCTGCCTCAGTCTAGGGTTAGGCTTAGGGCTAGGATTAGGGTTATGCTTAGGGTTAGGGTTCAGAAAACCACAAAGCCAGGAGCTCCAGGGATACTCACCATGCAAAAGGCAGGCCAAGTTGAGCGTAGCACATCCAAATCCCCTCTCCCTCTTCGTCATTCTGCTCGGAACTCCCCACAGCCCAATGCCCGATTTCTGCCTCAGTCTAGGGTTCGGCTTGGGGCTAGGGTTAGGGTTATGCCTAGGGTTAGGGTTCACAAAACCACAAAGCCAGGAGCTCCAGGGATACTCCCCATGCAAAAGGCAGGCCAAGTTGAGCGTAGCACATCCAAATCCCCTCTCCCTCTTCCTCATTCTGCTCGGAACTCACCACAGCCCCATGCCCGATTTCTGCCTCAGTCTAGGGTTAGGTTTAGGGCTAGGGTTAGGGTTATGCCTAGGGTTAGGGTTCACAAAACCACAAAGCCAGGAGCTCCAGGGATACTCCCCATGCAAAAGGCAGGCCAAGTTGAGCGTAGCACATCCAAATCCTTGCTCCCTCTTCGTCATTCTGCTCGGAACTCACCACAGCCCAATGCCCGATTACTGCCTCAGTCTAGGGTTAGGCTTAGGGCTAGGGTTAGGGTTATGCCTAGGGTTAGGGTTCTCAAAACCACAAAGCCAGGAGCTCCAGGGACACTGATCATGCGAAAGGCAGGCCAAGTTAAGCACGGCACATCCAAAACCTTGCTCCCTCTTCTTCTTTCTGCAAGGGTTAGGGTTGGGGCTCGGGTTAGTGTTAGGGGTTAGGGTTAGGGGTAGGGTTAGGGTTAGGGTTTTGACTAGGGTTAGGATTGAGAAAACGACAAAGCCAGGGGACCCAGGCACAGTAAGCATGCAAAAGGCAGGCCAAGTTGAGCGTAGCACATCCAAATCCCCTCTCCCTCTTCGTCATTCTGCTCGGAATTCACCACAGCCCAATGCCCGATTTCTGCCTCAGTCTAGGGTTAGGCTTAGGGCTAGGGTTAGGGTTATGCCTAGGGTTAGGGTTCACAAAACCACAAAGCCAGGAGCTCCAGGGATACCATGCAAAAGGCAGGCCAAGTTGAGCGTAGCACATCCAAATCCTTGCTCCCTCTTCTTCATTCTGCTCGGAACTCCCCACAGCCCAATGCCCGATTACTGCCTCAGTCTAGGGTTAGGCTTAGGGCTAGGGTTAGGGTTATGCCTAGGGTTAGGGTTCAGAAAACCACAAAGCCAGGAGCTCCAGGGATACTCACCATGCAAAAGGCAGGCCAAGTTGAGTGTAGCACATCCAAATCCTTGCTTCCTCTTCGTCATTCTGCTCGGAACTCCCCACAGCCCAATGCCCGATTTCTGCCTCAGTCTAGGGTTAGGCTTAGGGCTAGGGTTAGGGTTATGCCTAGGGTTAGGGTTCAGAAAACCACAAAGCCAGGAGCTCCAGGGATACTCCCCATGCAAAAGGCAGGCCAAGTTGAGCGTAGCACATCCAAATCCTTGCTCCCTCTTCGTCATTCTGCTCGGAACTCACCACAGCCCAATGCCCGATTTCTGCCTCAGTCTACGGTTAGGCTTAGGGCTAGGATTAGGGTTATGCTTAGGGTTAGGGTTCAGAAAACCACAAAGCCAGGAGCTCCAGGGACACTGATCATGCGAAAGGCAGGCCAAGTTAAGCACGGCACATCCAAATCCCCTCTCCCTCTTCTTCTTTCTGCAAGGGTTAGGGTTAGGGGCTCGGGTTAGGGTTAGGGGTTAGGGTTAGGGCTAGGGTTAGGGTTATGCCTAGGGTTAGGGTTCACAAAACCACAAAGCCAGGAGCTCCAGGGATACTCACCATGCAAAAGGCAGGCCAAGTTGAGCGTAGCACATCCAAATCCCCTCTCCCTCTTTGTCATTCTCCTCGGAACTCCCCACAGCCCAATGCCCGATTACTGGCTCAGTCTAGGGTTAGGCTTAGGGCTAGGGTTAGGGTTATGCCTAGGGTTAGGGTTCACAAAACCACAAAGCCAGGAGCTCCAGGGATACTCACCATGCAAAAGGCAGGCCAAGTTGAGCGTAGCACATCCAAATCCCCTCTCCCTCTTTGTCATTCTGCTCGGAACTCACCACAGCCCAATGCCCGATTTCTGCCTCAGTCTAGGGTTAGGCTTAGGGCTAGGATTAGGGTTATGCTTAGGGTTAGGGTTCAGAAAACCACAAAGCCAGGAGCTCCAGGGATACTCACCATGCAAAAGGCAGGCCAAGTTGAGCGTAGCACATCCAAATCCCCTCTCCCTCTTCGTCATTCTGCTCGGAACTCCCCACAGCCCAATGCCCGATTTCTGCCTCAGTCTAGGGTTCGGCTTGGGGCTAGGGTTAGGGTTATGCCTAGGGTTAGGGTTCAGAAAACCACAAAGCCAGGAGCTCCAGGGATACTCACCATGCAAAAGGCAGGCCAAGTTGAGCGTAGCACATCCAAATCCCCTCTCCCTCTTCCTCATTCTGCTCGGAACTCACCACAGCCCCATGCCCGATTTCTGCCTCAGTCTAGGGTTAGGTTTAGGGCTAGGGTTAGGGTTATGCCTAGGGTTAGGGTTCAGAAAACCACAAAGCCAGGAGCTCCAGGGATACTCCCCATGCAAAAGGCAGGCCAAGTTGAGCGTAGCACATCCAAATCCTTGCTCCCTCTTCGTCATTCTGCTCGGAACTCACCACAGCCCAATGCCCGATTACTGCCTCAGTCTAGGGTTAGGCTTAGGGCTAGGGTTAGGGTTATGCCTAGGGTTAGGGTTCAGAAAACCACAAAGCCAGGAGCTCCAGGGACACTGATCATGCGAAAGGCAGGCCAAGTTAAGCACGGCACATCCAAAACCTTGCTCCCTCTTCTTCTTTCTGCAAGGGTTAGGGTTAGGGGCTCGGGTTAGTGTTAGGGGTTAGGGTTAGGGGTAGGGTTAGGGTTAGGGTTTTGACTAGGGTTAGGATTGAGAAAACGACAAAGCCAGGGGACCCAGGCACACTAAGCATGCAAAAGGCAGGCCAAGTTGAGCGTAGCACATCCAAATCCCCTCTCCCTCTTCGTCATTCTGCTCGGAATTCACCACAGCCCAATGCCCGATTTCTGCCTCAGTCTAGGGTTAGGCTTAGGGCTAGGGTTAGGGTTATGCCTAGGGTTAGGGTTCAGAAAACCACAAAGCCAGGAGCTCCAGGGATACTCACCATGCAAAAGGCAGGCCAAGTTGAGTGTAGCACATCCAAATCCTTGCTCCCTCTACGTCATTCTGCTCGGAACTCACCACAGCCCAATGCCCGATATCTGCCTCAGTCTAGGGTTAGGCTTAGGGCTAGGGTTAGGGTTATGCTTAGGGTTAGGGTTCAGAAAACCACAAAGCCAGGAGCTCCAGGGATACTCACCATGCAAAAGGCAGGCCAAGTTGAGCGTAGCACATCCAAATCCCCTCTCCCTCTTCGTCATTCTGCTCGGAACTCACCACAGCCCAATGCCCGATTTCTGCCTCAGTCTAGGGTTAGGCTTAGGGCTAGGGTTAGGGTTATGCCTAGGGTTAGGGTTCACAAAACCACAAAGCCAGGAGCTCCAGGGATACTCACCATGCAAAAGGCAGGCCAAGTTGAGCGTAGCACATCCAAATCATTGCTCCCTCTTTGTCATTCTGCTCGGAACTCACCACAGCCCCATGCTCGATTTCTGCCTCAGTCTAGGGTTAGGCTTAGGGCTAGGGTTAGGGTTATGCCTAGGGTTAGGGTTCAGAAAACCACAAAGCCAGGAGCTCCAGGGATACTCCCCATGCAAAAGGCAGGCCAAGTTGAGCGCAGCCAATCCAAATCCTTGCTCCCTCTTCGTCATTCTGCTCGGAACTCCCCACAGCCCAATGCCCGATTTCTGCCTCAGTCTAGGGTTAGGCTTAGGGCTAGGGTTAGGGTTATGCCTAGGGTTAGGGTTCAGAAAACCACAAAGCCAGGAGCTCCAGGGATACTCCCCATGCAAAAGGCAGGCCAAGTTGAGCGTAGCACATCCAAATCCTTGCTCCCTCTTTGTCATTCTGCTCAGAACTTCCCACAGCCCAATGCCAGATTACTGGCTCAGTCTAGGGTTAGGCTTAGGGCTAGGGTTAGGGTTATGCCTAGGGTTAGGGTTCACAAAACCACAAAGCCAGGAGCTCCAGGGACACTGATCATGCGAAAGGCAGGCCAAGTTAAGCACGGCACATCCAAAACCTTGCTCCCTCTTCTTCTTTCTGCAAGGGTTAGGGTTAGGGGCTCGGGTTAGTGTTAGGGGTTAGGGTTAGGGGTAGGGTTAGGGTTAGGGTTTTGACTAGGGTTAGGATTGAGAAAACCACAAAGCCAGGGGACCAAGGCACACTAAGCATGCAAAAGGCAGGCCAAGTTGAGCGTAGCACATCCAAATCCCCTCTCCCTCTTCGTCATTCTGCTCGGAATTCACCACAGCCCAATGCCCGATTTCTGCCTCAGTCTAGGGTTAGGCTTAGGGCTAGGGTTAGGGTTATGCCTAGGGTTAGGCTTCAGAAAACCACAAAGCCAGGAGCTCCAGGGATACTCACCATGCAAAAGGCAGGCCAAGTTGAGTGTAGCACATCCAAATCCTTGCTCCCTCTTCTTCATTCTGCTCGGAACTCACCACGGCCCAATGCCCGATGTCTGCCTCAGTCTAGGGTTAGGCTTAGGGCTAGGGTTAGGGTTATGCCTAGGGTTAGGGTTCACAAAACCACAAAGCCAGGAGCTCCAGGGATACTCACCATGCAAAAGGCAGGCCAAGTTGAGCGTAGCACATCCAAATCCCCTCTCCCTCTTCGTCATTCTGCTCGGAACTCACCACAGCCCAATGTCCGATTTCTGCCTCAGTCTAGGGTTAGGCTTAGGGCTAGGGTTAGGGTTATGCCTAGGGTTAGGGTTCACAAAACCACAAAGCCAGGAGCTCCAGGGATACTCACCATGCAAAAGGCAGGCCAAGTTGAGCGTAGCACATCCAAATCATTGCTCCCTCTTTGTCATTCTGCTCGGAACTCACCACAGCCCCATGCCCGATTTCTGCCTCAGTCTAGGGTTAGGCTTAGGGCTAGGGTTAGGGTTATGCCTAGGGTTAGGGTTCAGAAAACCACAAAGCCAGGAGCTCCAGGGATACTCCCCATGCAAAAGGCAGGCCAAGTTGAGCGCAGCCAATCCAAATCCTTGCTCCCTCTTCGTCATTCTGCTCGGAACTCCCCACAGCCCAATGTCCGATTTCTGCCTCAGTCTAGGGTTAGGCTTAGGGCTAGGGTTAGGGTTATGCCTAGGGTTAGGGTTCAGAAAACCACAAAGCCAGGAGCTCCAGGGATACTCACCATGCAAAAGGCAGGCCAAGTTGAGTGTAGCACATCCAAATCCCCTCTCCCTCTTCGTCATTCTGCTCGGAACTTCCCACAGCCCAATGCCAGATTACTGGCTCAGTCTAGGGTTAGGCTTAGGGCTAGGGTTAGGGTTATGCCTAGGGTTAGGGTTCACAAAACCACAAAGCCAGGAGCTCCAGGGATACCATGCAAAAGGCAGGCCAAGTTGAGCGTAGCACATCCAAATCCTTGCTCCCTCTTCTTCATTCTGCTCGGAACTCCCCACAGCCCAATGCCCGATTTCTGGCTCAGTCTAGGGTTAGGCTTAGGGCTAGGGTTAGGGTTATGCCTAGGGTTAGGGTTCAGAAAACCACAAAGCCAGGAGCTCCAGGGACACTGATCATGCGAAAGGCAGGCCAAGTTAAGCACGGCACATCCAAAACCTTGCTCCCTCTTCTTCTTTCTGCAAGGGTTAGGGTTAGGGGCTCGGGTTAGGGTTAGGGGTTAGGGTTAGGGGTAGGGTTAGGGTTAGGGTTTTGACTAGGGTTAGGGTTCACAAAACCACAAAGCCAGGGGACCCAGGCACACTAAGCATGCAAAAGGCAGGCCAAGTTGAGCGTAGCACATCCAAATCCCCTCTCCCTCTTCGTCATTCTGCTCGGAACTCACCACAGCCCAATGCCCGATTTCTGCCTCAGTCTAGGGTTAGGCTTAAGGCTAGGGTTAGGGTTATGCCTAGGGTTAGGGTTATGCCTAGGGTTAGGGTTCAGAAAACCACAAAGCCTGGAGCTCCAGGGATACTCACCATGCAAAAGGCAGGCCAAGTTGAGCGTAGCACATCCAAATCCCCTCTCCCTCTTCGTCATTCTGCTCGGAACTCACCACAGCCCAATGCCCGATTACTGCCTCAGTCTAGGGTTAGGCTTAGGGCTAGGGTTAGGGTTATGCCTAGGGTTAGGGTTCACAAAACCACAAAGCCAGGAGCTCCAGGGATACTCACCATGCAAAAGGCAGGCCAAGTTGAGCGTAGCACATCCAAATCCCCTCTCCCTCTTTGTCATTCTCCTCGGAACTCCCCACAGCCCAATGCCCGATTACTGGCTCAGTCTAGGGTTAGGCTTAGGGCTAGGGTTAGGGTTATGCCTAGGGTTAGGGTTCACAAAACCACAAAGCCAGGAGCTCCAGGGATACTCACCATGCAAAAGGCAGGCCAAGTTGAGCGTAGCACATCCAAATCCCCTCTCCCTCTTTGTCATTCTGCTCGGAACTCACCACAGCCCAATGCCCGATTTCTGCCTCAGTCTAGGGTTAGGCTTAGGGCTAGGATTAGGGTTATGCTTAGGGTTAGGGTTCAGAAAACCACAAAGCCAGGAGCTCCAGGGATACTCACCATGCAAAAGGCAGGCCAAGTTGAGCGTAGCACATCCAAATCCCCTCTCCCTCTTCGTCATTCTGCTCGGAACTCCCCACAGCCCAATGCCCGATTTCTGCCTCAGTCTAGGGTTCGGCTTGGGGCTAGGGTTAGGGTTATGCCTAGGGTTAGGGTTCACAAAACCACAAAGCCAGGAGCTCCAGGGATACTCCCCATGCAAAAGGCAGGCCAAGTTGAGCGTAGCACATCCAAATCCCCTCTCCCTCTTCCTCATTCTGCTCGGAACTCACCACAGCCCCATGCCCGATTTCTGCCTCAGTCTAGGGTTAGGTTTAGGGCTAGGGTTAGGGTTATGCCTAGGGTTAGGGTTCACAAAACCACAAAGCCAGGAGCTCCAGGGATACTCCCCATGCAAAAGGCAGGCCAAGTTGAGCGTAGCACATCCAAATCCTTGCTCCCTCTTCGTCATTCTGCTCGGAACTCACCACAGCCCAATGCCCGATTACTGCCTCAGTCTAGGGTTAGGCTTAGGGCTAGGGTTAGGGTTATGCCTAGGGTTAGGGTTCTCAAAACCACAAAGCCAGGAGCTCCAGGGACACTGATCATGCGAAAGGCAGGCCAAGTTAAGCACGGCACATCCAAAACCTTGCTCCCTCTTCTTCTTTCTGCAAGGGTTAGGGTTGGGGCTCGGGTTAGTGTTAGGGGTTAGGGTTAGGGGTAGGGTTAGGGTTAGGGTTTTGACTAGGGTTAGGATTGAGAAAACGACAAAGCCAGGGGACCCAGGCACAGTAAGCATGCAAAAGGCAGGCCAAGTTGAGCGTAGCACATCCAAATCCCCTCTCCCTCTTCGTCATTCTGCTCGGAATTCACCACAGCCCAATGCCCGATTTCTGCCTCAGTCTAGGGTTAGGCTTAGGGCTAGGGTTAGGGTTATGCCTAGGGTTAGGGTTCAGAAAACCACAAAGCCAGGAGCTCCAGGGATACTCACCATGCAAAAGGCAGGCCAAGTTGAGTGTAGCACATCCAAATCCTTGCTCCCTCTTCTTCATTCTGCTCGGAACTCACCACGGCCCAATGCCCGATGTCTGCCTCAGTCTAGGGTTAGGCTTAGGGCTAGGGTTAGGGTTATGCCTAGGGTTAGGGTTCACAAAACCACAAAGCCAGGAGCTCCAGGGACACTGATCATGCGAAAGGCAGGCCAAGTTAAGCACGGCACATCCAAAACCTTGCTCCCTCTTCTTCTTTCTGCAAGGGTTAGGGTTAGGGGCTCGGGTTAGGGTTAGGGGTTAGGGTTAGGGGTAGGGTTAGGGTTAGGGTTTTGACTAGGGTTAGGGTTCACAAAACCACAAAGCCAGGGGACCCAGGCACACTAAGCATGCAAAAGGCAGGCCAAGTTGAGCGTAGCACATCCAAATCCCCTCTCCCTCTTCGTCATTCTGCTCGGAACTCACCACAGCCCAATGCCCGATTTCTGCCTCAGTCTAGGGTTAGGCTTAAGGCTAGGGTTAGGGTTATGCCTAGGGTTAGGGTTATGCCTAGGGTTAGGGTTCAGAAAACCACAAAGCCAGGAGCTCCAGGGATACTCACCATGCAAAAGGCAGGCCAAGTTGAGCGTAGCACATCCAAATCCCCTCTCCCTCTTCGTCATTCTGCTCGGAACTCACCACAGCCCAATGCCCGATTACTGCCTCAGTCTAGGGTTAGGCTTAGGGCTAGGGTTAGGGTTATGCCTAGGGTTAGGGTTCACAAAACCACAAAGCCAGGAGCTCCAGGGATACTCACCATGCAAAAGGCAGGCCAAGTTGAGCGTAGCACATCCAAATCCCCTCTCCCTCTTCGTCATTCTGCTCGGAACTCACCACAGCCCAATGCCCGATTTCTGCCTCAGTCTAGGGTTAGGCTTAGGGCTAGGGTTAGGGTTATGCCTAGGGTTAGGGTTCACAAAACCACAAAGCCAGGAGCTCCAGGGATACTCACCATGCAAAAGGCAGGCCAAGTTGAGCGTAGCACATCCAAATCCCCTCTCCCTCTTTGTCATTCTCCTCGGAACTCCCCACAGCCCAATGCCCGATTACTGCCTCAGTCTAGGGTTAGGCTTAGGGCTAGGGTTAGGGTTATGCCTAGGGTTAGGGTTCAGAAAACCACAAAGCCAGGAGCTCCAGGGATACTCCCCATGCAAAAGGCAGGCCAAGTTGAGCGTAGCACATCCAAATCATTGCTCCCTCTTTGTCATTCTGCTCGGAACTCACCACAGCCCCATGCCCGATTTCTGCCTCAGTCTAGGGTTAGGTTTAGGGCTAGGGTTAGGGTTATGCCTAGGGTTAGGGTTCACAAAACCACAAAGCCAGGAGCTCCAGGGATACTCCCCATGCAAAAGGCAGGCCAAGTTGAGCGTAGCACATCCAAATCCTTGCTCCCTCTTCGTCATTCTGCTCGGAACTCCCCACAGCCCAATGCCCGATTACTGCCTCAGTCTAGGGTTAGGCTTAGGGCTAGGGTTAGGGTTATGCCTAGGGTTAGGGTTCACAAAACCACAAAGCCAGGAGCTCCAGGGACACTGATCATGCGAAAGGCAGGCCAAGTTAAGCACGGCACATCCAAAACCTTGCTCCCTCTTCTTCTTTCTGCAAGGGTTAGGGTTAGGGGCTCGGGTTAGGGTTAGGGGTTAGGGTTAGGGGTAGGGTTAGGGTTAGGGTTTTGACTAGGGTTAGGATTGAGAAAACGACAAAGCCAGGGGACCCAGGCACACTAAGCATGCAAAAGGCAGGCCAAGTTGAGCGTAGCACATCCAAATCCCCTCTCCCTCTTCGTCATTCTGCTCGGAATTCACCACAGCCCAATGCCCGATTTCTGCCTCAGTCTAGGGTTAGGCTTAGGGCTAGGGTTAGGGTTATGCCTAGGGTTAGGGTTCACAAAACCACAAAGCCAGGAGCTCCAGGGATACTCCCCATGCAAAAGGCAGGCCAAGTTGAGCGTAGCACATCCAAATCCCCTCTCCCTCTTCGTCATTCTGCTCGGAACTCCCCACAGCCCAATGCCCGATTTCTGCCTCAGTCTAGGGTTAGGCTTAGGGCTAGGGTTAGGGTTATGCCTAGGGTTAGGGTTCAGAAAACCACAAAGCCAGGAGCTCCAGGGATACTCACCATGCAAAAGGCAGGCCAAGTTGAGCGTAGCACATCCAAATCCCCTCTCCCTCTTTGTCATTCTGCTCGGAACTCACCACAGCCCAATGCCCGATTTCTGCCTCAGTCTAGGGTTCGGCTTAGGGCTAGGGTTAGGGTTATGCCTAGGGTTAGGGTTCACAAAACCACAAAGCCAGGAGCTCCAGAGATACTCCCCATGCAAAAGGCAGGCCAAGTTGAGCGTAGCACATCCAAATCCTTGCTCCCTCTTCGTCATTCTGCTCGGAACTCACCACAGCCCAATGCCCGATTTCTGCCTCAGTCTAGGGTTAGGTTTAGGGCTAGGGTTAGGGTTATGCCTAGGGTTAGGGTTCAGAAAACCACAAAGCCAGGAGCTCCAGGGATACTCACCATGCAAAAGGCAGGCCAAGTTGAGTGTAGCACATCCAAATCCTTGCTCCCTCTTCGTCATTCTGCTCGGAACTCCCCACAGCCCAATGCCCGATTTCTGCCTCAGTCTAGGGTTAGGCTTAGGGCTAGGGTTAGGGTTATGCCTAGGGTTAGGGTTCACAAAACCACAAAGCCAGGAGCTCCAGGGATACTCCCCATGCAAAAGGCAGGCCAAGTTGAGCGTAGCACATCCAAATCCTTGCTCCCTCTTCGTCATTCTGCTCGGAACTCACCACAGCCCAATGCCCGATTACTGCCTCAGTCTAGGGTTAAGCTTAGGGCTAGGGTTAGGGTTATGCCTAGGGTTAGGGTTCAGAAAACCACAAAGCCAGGAGCTCCAGGGATACTCCCCATGCAAAAGGCAGGCCAAGTTGAGCGTAGCACATCCAAATCCCCTCTCCCTCTTTGTCATTCTGCTCGGAACTCACCACAGCCCAATGCCCGATTTCTACCTCAGTCTAGGGTTAGGCTTAGGGCTAGGATTAGGGTTATGCTTAGGGTTAGGGTTCAGAAAACCACAAAGCCAGGAGCTCCAGGGATACTCACCATGCAAAAGGCAGGCCAAGTTGAGCGTAGCACATCCAAATCCCCTCTCCCTCTTCGTCATTCTGCTAGGAACTCCCCACAGCCCAATGCCCGATTTCTGCCTCAGTCTAGGGTTCGGCTTGGGGCTAGGGTTAGGGTTATGCCTAGGGTTAGGGTTCAGAAAACCACAAAGCCAGGAGCTCCAGGGATACTCCCCATGCAAAAGGCAGGCCAAGTTGAGCGTAGCACATCCAAATCCCCTCTCCCTCTTTGTCATTCTGCTCGGAACTCCCCACAGCCCAATGCCCGATTTCTGCCTCAGTCTAGGGCTCGGCTTAGGGCTAGGGTTAGGGTTATGCCTAGGGTTAGGGTTCACAAAACCACAAAGCCAGGAGCTCCAGAGATACTCCCCATGCAAAAGGCAGGCCAAGTTGAGCGTTGCACATCCAAATCCTTGCTCCCTCTTTGTCATTCTGCTCGGAACTCACCACAGCCCAATGCCCGATTACTGCCTCAGTCTAGGGTTAAGCTTAGGGCTAGGGTTAGGGTTATGCCTAGGGTTAGGGTTCAGAAAACCACAAAGCCAGGAGCTCCAGGGATACTCACCATGCAAAAGGCAGGCCAAGTTGAGCGTAGCACATCCAAATCCTTGCTCCCTCTACGTCATTCTGCTCGGAACTCACCACAGCCCAATGCCCGATTACTGCCTCAGTCTAGGGTTAGGCTTAGGGCTAGGGTTAGGGTTATGCCTAGGGTTAGGGTTCAGAAAACCACAAAGCCAGGAGCTCCAGGGATACTCACCATGCAAAAGGCAGGCCAAGTTGAGCGTAGCACATCCAAATCCCCTCTCCCTCTTCGTCATTCTGCTCGGAACTCACCACAGCCCAATGCCCGATTTCTGCCTCAGTCTAGGGTTAGGCTTAGGGCTAGGGTTAGGGTTATGCCTAGGGTTAGGGTTCACAAAACCACAAAGCCAGGAGCTCCAGGGATACTCCCCATGCAAAAGGCAGGCCAAGTTGAGCGTAGCACATCCAAATCCTTGCTCCCTCTTTGTCATTCTGCTCGGAACTCACCACAGCCCCATGCCCGATTTCTGCCTCAGTCTAGGGTTAGGCTTAGGGCTAGGGTTAGGGTTATGCCTAGGGTTAGGGTTCAGAAAACCACAAAGCCAGGAGCTCTAGGGATACTCCCCATGCAAAAGGCAGGCCAAGTTGAGCGCAGCCAATCCAAATCCTTGCTCCCTCTTCGTCATTCTGCTCGGAACTCCCCACAGCCCAATGCCCGATTTCTGCCTCAGTCTAGGGTTAGGCTTAGGGCTAGGGTTAGGGTTATGCCTAGGGTTAGGGTTCACAAAACCACAAAGCCAGGAGCTCCAGGGACACTGATCATGCGAAAGGCAGGCCAAGTTAAGCACGGCACATCCAAAACCTTGCTCCCTCTTCTTCTTTCTGCAAGGGTTAGGGTTAGGGGCTCGGGTTAGGGTTAGGGGTTAGGGTTAGGGGTAGGGTTAGGGTTAGGGTTTTGACTAGGGTTAGGGTTCACAAAACCACAAAGCCAGGGGACCCAGGCACACTAAGCATGCAAAAGGCAGGCCAAGTTGAGCGTAGCACATCCAAATCCCCTCTCCCTCTTCGTCATTCTGCTCGGAACTCACCACAGCCCAATGCCCGATTTCTGCCTCAGTCTAGGGTTAGGCTTAAGGCTAGGGTTAGGGTTATGCCTAGGGTTAGGGTTATGCCTAGGGTTAGGGTTCACAAAACCACAAAGCCAGGAGCTCCAGGGATACTCACCATGCAAAAGGCAGGCCAAGTTGAGCGTAGCACATCCAAATCCCCTCTCCCTCTTCGTCATTCTGCTCGGAACTCACCACAGCCCAATGCCCGATTACTGCCTCAGTCTAGGGTTAGGCTTAGGGCTAGGGTTAGGGTTATGCCTAGGGTTAGGGTTCACAAAACCACAAAGCCAGGAGCTCCAGGGATACTCACCATGCAAAAGGCAGGCCAAGTTGAGCGTAGCACATCCAAATCCCCTCTCCCTCTTCGTCATTCTGCTCGGAACTCACCACAGCCCAATGCCCGATTACTGCCTCAGTCTAGGGTTAGGCTTAGGGCTAGGGTTAGGGTTATGCCTAGGGTTAGGGTTCACAAAACCACAAAGCCAGGAGCTCCAGGGATACTCACCATGCAAAAGGCAGGCCAAGTTGAGCGTAGCACATCCAAATCCCCTCTCCCTCTTTGTCATTCTCCTCGGAACTCCCCACAGCCCAATGCCCGATTACTGGCTCAGTCTAGGGTTAGGCTTAGGGCTAGGGTTAGGGTTATGCCTAGGGTTAGGGTTCACAAAACCACAAAGCCAGGAGCTCCAGGGATACTCACCATGCAAAAGGCAGGCCAAGTTGAGCGTAGCACATCCAAATCCCCTCTCCCTCTTTGTCATTCTGCTCGGAACTCACCACAGCCCAATGCCCGATTTCTGCCTCAGTCTAGGGTTAGGCTTAGGGCTAGGATTAGGGTTATGCTTAGGGTTAGGGTTCAGAAAACCACAAAGCCAGGAGCTCCAGGGATACTCACCATGCAAAAGGCAGGCCAAGTTGAGCGTAGCACATCCAAATCCCCTCTCCCTCTTCGTCATTCTGCTCGGAACTCCCCACAGCCCAATGCCCGATTTCTGCCTCAGTCTAGGGTTCGGCTTGGGGCTAGGGTTAGGGTTATGCCTAGGGTTAGGGTTCACAAAACCACAAAGCCAGGAGCTCCAGGGATACTCACCATGCAAAAGGCAGGCCAAGTTGAGCGTAGCACATCCAAATCCCCTCTCCCTCTTCCTCATTCTGCTCGGAACTCACCACAGCCCCATGCCCGATTTCTGCCTCAGTCTAGGGTTAGGTTTAGGGCTAGGGTTAGGGTTATGCCTAGGGTTAGGGTTCACAAAACCACAAAGCCAGGAGCTCCAGGGATACTCCCCATGCAAAAGGCAGGCCAAGTTGAGCGTAGCACATCCAAATCCTTGCTCCCTCTTCGTCATTCTGCTCGGAACTCCCCACAGCCCCATGCCCGATTACTGCCTCAGTCTAGGGTTAGGCTTAGGGCTAGGGTTAGGGTTATGCCTAGGGTTAGGGTTCACAAAACCACAAAGCCAGGAGCTCCAGGGACACTGATCATGCGAAAGGCAGGCCAAGTTAAGCACGGCACATCCAAAACCTTGCTCCCTCTTCTTCTTTCTGCAAGGGTTAGGGTTAGGGGCTCGGGTTAGTGTTAGGGGTTAGGGTTAGGGGTAGGGTTAGGGTTAGGGTTTTGACTAGGGTTAGGATTGAGAAAACGACAAAGCCAGGGGACCCAGGCACACTAAGCATGCAAAAGGCAGGCCAAGTTGAGCGTAGCACATCCAAATCCCCTCTCCCTCTTCGTCATTCTGCTCGGAATTCACCACAGCCCAATGCCCGATTTCTGCCTCAGTCTAGGGTTAGGCTTAGGGCTAGGGTTAGGGTTATGCCTAGGGTTAGGGTTCACAAAACCACAAAGCCAGGAGCTCCAGGGATACTCCCCATGCAAAAGGCCGGCCAAGTTGAGCGTAGCACATCCAAATCCCCTCTCCCTCTTCGTCATTCTGCTCGGAACTCACCACAGCCCAATGCCCGATTTCTGCCTCAGTCTAGGGTTAGGCTTAGGGCTAGGGTTAGGGTTATGCCTAGGGTTAGGGTTCAGAAAACCACAAAGCCAGGAGCTCCAGGGATACTCCCCATGCAAAAGGCAGGCCAAGTTGAGTGTAGCACATCCAAATCCTTGCTCCCTCTTCGTCATTCTGCTCGGAACTCCCCACAGCCCAATGCCCGATTTCTGCCTCAGTCTAGGGTTAGGCTTAGGGCTAGGGTTAGGGTTATGCCTAGGGTTAGGGTTCACAAAACCACAAAGCCAGGAGCTCCAGGGATGCTCCCCATGCAAAAGGCAGGCCAAGTTGAGCGTAGCACATCCAAATCCTTGCTCCCTCTTTGTCATTCTGCTCGGAACTCACCACAGCCCAATGCCCGATTACTGCCTCAGTCTAGGGTTAAGCTTAGGGCTAGGGTTAGGGTTATGCCTAGGGTTAGGGTTCAGAAAACCACAAAGCCAGGAGCTCCAGGGATACTCCCCATGCAAAAGGCAGGCCAAGTTGAGCGTAGCACATCCAAATCCTTGCTCCCTCTACGTCATTCTGCTCGGAACTCACCACAGCCCAATGCCCGATTACTGCCTCAGTCTAGGGTTAGGCTTAGGGCTAGGGTTAGGGTTATGCCTAGGGTTAGGGTTCACAAAACCCCAAAGCCATGAGCTCCAGGGATACTCACCATGCAAAAGGCAGGCCAAGTTGAGCGTAGCACATCCAAATCCCCTCTCCCTCTTCGTCATTCTGCTCGGAACTCCCCACAGCCCAATGCCCGATTTCTGCCTCAGTCTAGGGTTAGGCTTAGGGCTAGGGTTAGGGTTATGCCTAGGGTTAGGGTTCAGAAAACCACAAAGCCAGGAGCTCCAGGGATACTCACCATGCAAAAGGCAGGCCAAGTTGAGTGTAGCACATCCAAATCCCCTCTCCCTCTTCGTCATTCTGCTCGGAACTTCCCACAGCCCAATGCCAGATTACTGGCTCAGTCTAGGGTTAGGCTTAGGGCTAGGGTTAGGGTTATGCCTAGGGTTAGGGTTCAGAAAACCACAAAGCCAGGAGCTCCAGGGATACCATGCAAAAGGCAGGCCAAGTTGAGCGTAGCACATCCAAATCCTTGCTCCCTCTTCTTCATTCTGCTCGGAACTCCCCACAGCCCAATGCCCGATTACTGCCTCAGTCTAGGGTTAGGCTTAGGGCTAGGGTTAGGGTTATGCCTAGGGTTAGGGTTCACAAAACCACAAAGCCAGGAGCTCCAGGGATACTCCCCATGCAAAAGGCAGGCCAAGTTGAGCGTAGCACATCCAAATCCTTGCTCCCTCTTTGTCATTCTGCTCGGAACTCACCACAGCCCAATGCCCGATTACTGCCTCAGTCTAGGGTTAAGCTTAGGGCTAGGGTTAGGGTTATGCCTAGGGTTAGGGTTCACAAAACCACAAAGCCAGGAGCTCCAGGGATACTCACCATGCAAAAGGCAGGCCTAGTTGAGCGTAGCACATCCAAATCCTTGCTCCCTCTACGTCATTCTGCTCGGAACTCACCACAGCCCAATGCCCGATTACTGCCTCAGTCTAGGGTTAGGCTTAGGGCTAGGGTTAGGGTTATGCCTAGGGTTAGGGTTCACAAAACCACAAAGCCAGGAGCTCCAGGGATACTCACCATGCAAAAGGCAGGCCAAGTTGAGCGTAGCACATCCAAATCCCCTCTCCCTCTTCGTCATTCTGCTCGGAACTCCCCAACACCCAATGCCAGATTACTGCCTCAGTCTAGGGTTAGGCTTAGGGCTAGGGTTAGGGTTATGCCTAGGGTTAGGGTTCACAAAACCACAAAGCCAGGAGCTCCAGGGATAGTCAGCATGCAAAAGGCATACCAAGGTGAGGAGGACACCGCCCAAACCTTGCTCCCTCTTTGTCATACTGCTCAGAACTTGCCACAACCCTCTGCCGGATTTCTGGCTCAAGGTAGGGTTAGGGATAGGGTTAGGCCTTGGGTTAGGGTTAGGGTTACGCCTAGGGTTAAGGTTGAGAAAACCACAAAGCCAGGAGCTCCAGGGACACTGATCATGCGAAAGGCAGGCCAAGTTAAGCACGGCACATCCAAAACCACAAAGTGGGGAGGGGGGGGCCGGCGCGCCCGCGCATGCGCAGTGGGGGGTGGGGGGGCCCAGCTTGCCCGCGCATGCGCAGCACTGGGGGGGTGGGCTCGGCCTGGGGGTGCCTTTTGTGCTGCTCCTCCGTGGGGCTGCCTTGAGAGCGGAATCAAGGTTGGAAAAGACCTCGGAGATCACTGAGTGCAACCAGCACCAGCACGGCCGGCGCTGACCACGTCCGCCCATGCCACAGCCACAGGTGTTGGAGCACTCCCAGGGGTGGGCACTCCAAACCTCCCTGGGCAGCTGTGCCAAGGCCTGAGCGCCCTTTCCATGGAGGAATTTCCCCAATATCCACCCTGAGCCTCCCCTGGCCCAGCCTGAGGCCGTTCCCTCTCCTCCTGTCCCTGTTCCCTGCGAGCAGAGCCCGACCCCCCCGGCTGCTCCCTCCTGTCAGGGACTTGTCCAGAGCCACAAGGTCCCCCCTGAGCCTCCTTTGCTCCGGGCTGTGCCCCTTTCCCAGCTCTCTCAGGAACTCTCCAACCCCTTGCCAGCTCCGTTCCCTTGCCTGGACTCGCTCCAGCCCCTCCGTGTCCCTCTTGTCCCAGAGGTGCTGCCAGCACTGCAGGTGCCCCAGCAGTGCCAGCACAGGGACGGGCCCAGCGCCCCGCTCATGCGCAGTGGGGGGTGAGGGGGGCCCAGTTCTCCCGCGCATGCGCAGTGGTGTGGGGGTAGGGCCAGCGCGTCCGCGCATGCGTAGTAGCACCCGCGCCCGCGCATTCGCAGTAGCCACCGCGCCCGCGCATGCGCCGTAGCCCCCGCGCCCGCGCATGCGCAGTAGCCCCCGCGCCCGCGCATGCGTAGTAGCACCCGCGCCCGCGCATGCGCCGTAGCCACCGCGCCCGCGCATGCGCAGTACACCCCACGCCCGCGCATGCGCAGTAGCCACCGCGCCCCCGCATGCGCAGTAGCCACCGCGCCCCCGCATGCGCAGTAGCCCCCGCGCCCGCGCATGCGCAGTAGCCCCCGCGCCCGCGCATGTGCCGTAGCCACCGCGCCCGCGCATGCGCAGTAGCCACCGCGCCCGCGCATGCGCAGTAGCCACCGCGCCCGTGCGGGCGTGCCGAGTGGGGGCTCCGCGCAGAGGGACAGCGCGCCCGCGCATGATGCGCAGAGGTTTCTTTCGGACCTGGGCTGCATTTCCATCCCCCGCTCTGGGAGTCACCCGGTGCGTTAGGAGCGAGCCGATCCCGCTCCCTGAGACACAAGGGCTTGCTCGAGGAGACTGTTCCTGTTCCTCTCTTCCAGCCACTCTGCTCTCCCCAAAACACCCATTTCCTCGGAGCTCCTCTGCAACTGCATTTCCATGGACCCAGGGCTCCAGAAGCTGCAGAGTCGTGCAATGGGGTTTTTTTGGGAAGGGACCTTAAGCTCTTGCACTTCCACCTCTGTCATGAGAATCTCAGGGCTCTAAGACTCACAGAACCATTTGGGCTTGGAAGGACCTTCAAGCTCATCCAGTGCCAGCGCTGCCACGGGCAGGGACACCTCCCACTGTCCCGGGCTGCTCCCAGCCCCAGTGTGCAGCCTGGCCTGGAACATTCCAGGGCATCCAGGGGCAAATCCCCCTCTCTGGGCAGACAGAAGGAGCTAAACCTGGCTATTCCTGAGGGAGTGATGGCAGCACAGCCGAGTCCTGCATCCCTGATTCCCACGGGGAATCTCCATGTCCTTCCTGCTATGGGATCCAGGAGTTGCAGTAGGATTTTTGTGTTTGGTGCTGCATTCCCAGCATGGGCAGAAGCTGTCACGCTCGGAAACACAGCCAGTGTGACAAGGTTTTGCTCCCTTTCTGCTTTGTTTTTGCTGTGTTTTGTTTCTCTCGACAGCTGGCTTAGAACTTGTGTGTTGCTGTTTAGACATCAAGCTTTGGGGCTGAGGTTTTTTTATTCCCAAGTGCTTGCTGGCAGTAAAAATACACTTCACATCTGCAGTGTGTGCACGTGGCTTGGGCTGTGGATTCACACTTCTGGGGCAAAAAGAAGTCCCTTCACACCTGTGCTGCTGGTGGTGTCCCCTGTGAGAAGTTTGGTGGCTCGTTTGTGGCTCTCTCAGTTGTTCCCTTTCACAGAGCTCGGCATTTCTCCCCTTTTCAGTTTCATCCTGCAGAGCTTCGTTCCTGCTGCCGCAGCGTGTTCTGAACCCTCCGCTCGCAGCCTGGGGGTGCCTTTTGTGCTGCTCCTCCGTGGGGCTGCCTTGAGAGCGGAATCAAGGTTGGAAAAGACCTCGGAGATCACTGAGTGCAACCAGCACCAGCACGGCCGGCGCTGACCACGTCCGCCCATGCCACAGCCACAGGTGTTGGAGCACTCCCAGGGGTGGGCACTCCAAACCTCCCTGGGCAGCTGTGCCAAGGCCTGAGCGCCCTTTCCATGGAGGAATTTCCCCAATATCCACCCTGAGCCTCCCCTGGCCCAGCCTGAGGCCGTTCCCTCTCCTCCTGTCCCTGTTCCCTGCGAGCAGAGCCCGACCCCCCCGGCTGCTCCCTCCTGTCAGGGACTTGTCCAGAGCCACAAGGTCCCCCCTGAGCCTCCTTTGCTGCAGGGCTGTGCCCCTTTCCCAGCTCTCTCAGGAACTCTCCAGCCCCTTGCCAGCTCCGTTCCCTTGCCTGGACTGGCTCCAGCCCCTCCGTGTCCCTCTTGTCCCAGAGGTGCTGCCAGCACTGCAGGTGCCCCAGCAGTGCCAGCACAGGGACGGGCCCAGCGCCCCGCGCATGCGCAGTGGGGGGTGAGGGGGGCCCAGTTCTCCCGCGCATGCGCAGTGGTGTGGGGGTAGGGCCAGCGCGTCCGCGCATGCGTAGTAGCACCCGCGCCCGCGCATTCGCAGTAGCCACCGCGCCCGCGCATGCGCCGTAGCCCCCGCGCCCGCGCATGCGCAGTAGCCCCCGCGCCCGCGCATGCGTAGTAGCACCCGCGCCCGCGCATGCGCCGTAGCCACCGCGCCCGCGCATGCGCCGTAGACCCCGCGCATGCGCAGTAGCACCCGCGCCCGCGCATGCGCAGTAGCCACCGCGCCCGCGCATGCGCCGTAGCCACCGCGCCCGCGCATGCGCCGTAGCCACCGCGCCCGCGCATGCGCAGTACACCCCACGCCCGCGCATGCGCAGTAGCCACCGCGCCCCCGCATGCGCAGTAGCCACCGCGCCCCCGCATGCGCAGTAGCCCCCGCGCCCGCGCATGCGCAGTAGCCCCCGCGCCCGCGCATGTGCCGTAGCCACCGCGCCCGCGCATGCGCAGTAGCCACCGCGCCCGCGCATGCGCAGTAGCCACCGCGCCCGTGCGGGCGTGCCGAGTGGGGGCTCCGCGCAGAGGGACAGCGCGCCCGCGCATGATGCGCAGAGGTTTCTTTCGGACCTGGGCTGCATTTCCATCCCCCGCTCTGGGAGTCACCCGGTGCGTTAGGAGCGAGCCGATCCCGCTCCCTGAGACACAAGGGCTTGCTCGAGGAGACTGTTCCTGTTCCTCTCTTCCAGCCACTCTGCTCTCCCCAAAACACCCATTTCCTCGGAGCTCCTCTGCAACTGCATTTCCATGGACCCAGGGCTCCAGAAGCTGCAGAGTCGTGCAATGGGGTTTTTTTGGGAAGGGACCTTAAGCTCTTGCACTTCCACCTCTGTCATGAGAATCTCAGGGCTCTAAGACTCACAGAACCATTTGGGCTTGGAAGGACCTTCAAGCTCATCCAGTGCCAGCGCTGCCACGGGCAGGGACACCTCCCACTGTCCCGGGCTGCTCCCAGCCCCAGTGTGCAGCCTGGCCTGGAACATTCCAGGGCATCCAGGGGCAAATCCCCCTCTCTGGGCAGACAGAAGGAGCTAAACCTGGCTATTCCTGAGGGAGTGATGGCAGCACAGCCGAGTCCTGCATCCCTGATTCCCACGGGGAATCTCCATGTCCTTCCTGCTATGGGATCCAGGAGTTGCAGTAGGATTTTTGTGTTTGGTGCTGCATTCCCAGCATGGGCAGAAGCTGTCACGCTCGGAAACACAGCCAGTGTGACAAGGTTTTGCTCCCTTTCTGCTTTGTTTTTGCTGTGTTTTGTTTCTCTCGACAGCTGGCTTAGAACTTGTGTGTTGCTGTTTAGACATCAAGCTTTGGGGCTGAGGTTTTTTTATTCCCAAGTGCTTGCTGGCAGTAAAAATACACTTCACATCTGCAGTGTGTGCACGTGGCTTGGGCTGTGGATTCACACTTCTGGGGCAAAAAGAAGTCCCTTCACACCTGTGCTGCTGGTGGTGTCCCCTGTGAGAAGTTTGGTGGCTCGTTTGTGGCTCTCTCAGTTGTTCCCTTTCACAGAGCTCGGCATTTCTCCCCTTTTCAGTTTCATCCTGCAGAGCTTCGTTCCTGCTGCCGCAGCGTGTTCTGAACCCTCCGCTCGCAGCCTGGGGGTGCCTTTTGTGCTGCTCCTCCGTGGGGCTGCCTTGAGAGCGGAATCAAGGTTGGAAAAGACCTCGGAGATCACTGAGTGCAACCAGCACCAGCACGGCCGGCGCTGACCACGTCCGCCCATGCCACAGCCACAGGTGTTGGAGCACTCCCAGGGGTGGGCACTCCAAACCTCCCTGGGCAGCTGTGCCAAGGCCTGAGCGCCCTTTCCATGGAGGAATTTCCCCAATATCCACCCTGAGCCTCCCCTGGCCCAGCCTGAGGCCGTTCCCTCTCCTCCTGTCCCTGTTCCCTGCGAGCAGAGCCCGACCCCCCCGGCTGCTCCCTCCTGTCAGGGACTTGTCCAGAGCCACAAGGTCCCCCCTGAGCCTCCTTTGCTCCGGGCTGTGCCCCTTTCCCAGCTCTCTCAGGAACTCTCCAACCCCTTGCCAGCTCCGTTCCCTTGCCTGGACTCGCTCCAGCCCCTCCGTGTCCCTCTTGTCCCAGAGGTGCTGCCAGCACTGCAGGTGCCCCAGCAGTGCCAGCACAGGGACGGGCCCAGCGCCCCGCGCATGCGCAGTGGGGGGTGAGGGGGGCCCAGTTCTCCCGCGCATGCGCAGTGGTGTGGGGGTAGGGCCAGCGCGTCCGCGCATGCGTAGTAGCACCCGCGCCCGCGCATTCGCAGTAGCCACCGCGCCCGCGCATGCGCCGTAGCCCCCGCGCCCGCGCATGCGCAGTAGCCCCCGCGCCCGCGCATGCGTAGTAGCACCCGCGCCCGCGCATGCGCCGTAGCCACCGCGCCCGCGCATGCGCCGTAGACCCCGCGCATGCGCAGTAGCACCCGCGCCCGCGCATGCGCAGTAGCCACCGCGCCCGCGCATGCGCCGTAGCCACCGCGCCCGCGCATGCGCCGTAGCCACCGCGCCCGCGCATGCGCAGTACACCCCACGCCCGCGCATGCGCAGTAGCCACCGCGCCCCCGCATGCGCAGTAGCCACCGCGCCCCCGCATGCGCAGTAGCCCCCGCGCCCGCGCATGCGCAGTAGCCCCCGCGCCCGCGCATGTGCCGTAGCCACCGCGCCCGCGCATGCGCAGTAGCCACCGCGCCCGCGCATGCGCAGTAGCCACCGCGCCCGTGCGGGCGTGCCGAGTGGGGGCTCCGCGCAGAGGGGCAGCGCGCCCGCGCATGATGCGCAGAGGTTTCTTTCGGACCTGGGCTGCATTTCCATCCCCCGCTCTGGGAGTCACCCGGTGCGTTAGGAGCGAGCCGATCCCGCTCCCTGAGACACAAGGGCTTGCTCGAGGAGACTGTTCCTGTTCCTCTCTTCCAGCCACTCTGCTCTCCCCAAAACACCCATTTCCTCGGAGCTCCTCTGCAACTGCATTTCCATGGACCCAGGGCTCCAGAAGCTGCAGAGTCGTGCAATGGGGTTTTTTTGGGAAGGGACCTTAAGCTCTTGCACTTCCACCTCTGTCATGAGAATCTCAGGGCTCTAAGACTCACAGAACCATTTGGGCTTGGAAGGACCTTCAAGCTCATCCAGTGCCAGCGCTGCCACGGGCAGGGACACCTCCCACTGTCCCGGGCTGCTCCCAGCCCCAGTGTGCAGCCTGGCCTGGAACATTCCAGGGCATCCAGGGGCAAATCCCCCTCTCTGGGCAGACAGAAGGAGCTAAACCTGGCTATTCCTGAGGGAGTGATGGCAGCACAGCCGAGTCCTGCATCCCTGATTCCCACGGGGAATCTCCATGTCCTTCCTGCTATGGGATCCAGGAGTTGCAGTAGGATTTTTGTGTTTGGTGCTGCATTCCCAGCATGGCAGAAGCTGTCACGCTCGGAAACACAGCCAGTGTGACAAGGTTTTGCTCCCTTTCTGCTTTGTTTTTGCTGTGTTTTGTTTCTCTCGACAGCTGGCTTAGAACTTGTGTGTTGCTGTTTAGACATCAAGCTTTGGGGCTGAGGTTTTTTTATTCCCAAGTGCTTGCTGGCAGTAAAAATACACTTCACATCTGCAGTGTGTGCACGTGGCTTGGGCTGTGGATTCACACTTCTGGGGCAAAAAGAAGTCCCTTCACACCTGTGCTGCTGGTGGTGTCCCCTGTGAGAAGTTTGGTGGCTCGTTTGTGGCTCTCTCAGTTGTTCCCTTTCACAGAGCTCGGCATTTCTCCCCTTTTCAGTTTCATCCTGCAGAGCTTCGTTCCTGCTGCCGCAGCGTGTTCTGAACCCTCCGCTCGCAGCCTGGGGGTGCCTTTTGTGCTGCTCCTCCGTGGGGCTGCCTTGAGAGCGGAATCAAGGTTGGAAAAGACCTCGGAGATCACTGAGTGCAACCAGCACCAGCACGGCCGGCGCTGACCACGTCCGCCCATGCCACAGCCACAGGTGTTGGAGCACTCCCAGGGGTGGGCACTCCAAACCTCCCTGGGCAGCTGTGCCAAGGCCTGAGCGCCCTTTCCATGGAGGAATTTCCCCAATATCCACCCTGAGCCTCCCCTGGCCCAGCCTGAGGCCGTTCCCTCTCCTCCTGTCCCTGTTCCCTGCGAGCAGAGCCCGACCCCCCCGGCTGCTCCCTCCTGTCAGGGACTTGTCCAGAGCCACAAGGTCCCCCCTGAGCCTCCTTTGCTGCAGGGCTGTGCCCCTTTCCCAGCTCTCTCAGGAACTCTCCAGCCCCTTGCCAGCTCCGTTCCCTTGCCTGGACTCGCTCCAGCCCCTCCGTGTCCCTCTTGTCCCAGAGGTGCTGCCAGCACTGCAGGTGCCCCAGCAGTGCCAGCACAGGGACGGGCCCAGCGCCCCGCGCATGCGCAGTGGGGGGTGAGGGGGGCCCAGTTCTCCCGCGCATGCGCAGTGGTGTGGGGGTAGGGCCAGCGCGTCCGCGCATGCGCAGTAGCACCCGCGCCCGCGCATTCGCAGTAGCCCCCGCGCCCGCGCATGCGTAGTAGCACCCGCGCCCGCGCATGCGCCGTAGCCACCGCGCCCGCGCATGCGCCGTAGACCCCGCGCATGCGCAGTAGCACCCGCGCCCGCGCATGCGCAGTAGCCACCGCGCCCGCGCATGCGCCGTAGCCACCGCGCCCGCGCATGCGCCGTAGCCACCGCGCCCGCGCATGCGCAGTACACCCCACGCCCGCGCATGCGCAGTAGCCACCGCGCCCCCGCATGCGCAGTAGCCACCGCGCCCCCGCATGCGCAGTAGCCCCCGCGCCCGCGCATGCGCAGTAGCCCCCGCGCCCGCGCATGTGCCGTAGCCACCGCGCCCGCGCATGCGCAGTAGCCACCGCGCCCGCGCATGCGCAGTAGCCACCGCGCCCGTGCGGGCGTGCCGAGTGGGGGCTCCGCGCAGAGGGACAGCGCGCCCGCGCATGATGCGCAGAGGTTTCTTTCGGACCTGGGCTGCATTTCCATCCCCCGCTCTGGGAGTCACCCGGTGCGTTAGGAGCGAGCCGATCCCGCTCCCTGAGACACAAGGGCTTGCTCGAGGAGACTGTTCCTGTTCCTCTCTTCCAGCCACTCTGCTCTCCCCAAAACACCCATTTCCTCGGAGCTCCTCTGCAACTGCATTTCCATGGACCCAGGGCTCCAGAAGCTGCAGAGTCGTGCAATGGGGTTTTTTTGGGAAGGGACCTTAAGCTCTTGCACTTCCACCTCTGTCATGAGAATCTCAGGGCTCTAAGACTCACAGAACCATTTGGGCTTGGAAGGACCTTCAAGCTCATCCAGTGCCAGCGCTGCCACGGGCAGGGACACCTCCCACTGTCCCGGGCTGCTCCCAGCCCCAGTGTGCAGCCTGGCCTGGAACATTCCAGGGCATCCAGGGGCAAATCCCCCTCTCTGGGCAGACAGAAGGAGCTAAACCTGGCTATTCCTGAGGGAGTGATGGCAGCACAGCCGAGTCCTGCATCCCTGATTCCCACGGGGAATCTCCATGTCCTTCCTGCTATGGGATCCAGGAGTTGCAGTAGGATTTTTGTGTTTGGTGCTGCATTCCCAGCATGGGCAGAAGCTGTCACGCTCGGAAACACAGCCAGTGTGACAAGGTTTTGCTCCCTTTCTGCTTTGTTTTTGCTGTGTTTTGTTTCTCTCGACAGCTGGCTTAGAACTTGTGTGTTGCTGTTTAGACATCAAGCTTTGGGGCTGAGGTTTTTTTATTCCCAAGTGCTTGCTGGCAGTAAAAATACACTTCACATCTGCAGTGTGTGCACGTGGCTTGGGCTGTGGATTCACACTTCTGGGGCAAAAAGAAGTCCCTTCACACCTGTGCTGCTGGTGGTGTCCCCTGTGAGAAGTTTGGTGGCTCGTTTGTGGCTCTCTCAGTTGTTCCCTTTCACAGAGCTCGGCATTTCTCCCCTTTTCAGTTTCATCCTGCAGAGCTTCGTTCCTGCTGCCGCAGCGTGTTCTGAACCCTCCGCTCGCAGCCTGGGGGTGCCTTTTGTGCTGCTCCTCCGTGGGGCTGCCTTGAGAGCGGAATCAAGGTTGGAAAAGACCTCGGAGATCACTGAGTGCAACCAGCACCAGCACGGCCGGCGCTGACCACGTCCGCCCATGCCACAGCCACAGGTGTTGGAGCACTCCCAGGGGTGGGCACTCCAAACCTCCCTGGGCAGCTGTGCCAAGGCCTGAGCGCCCTTTCCATGGAGGAATTTCCCCAATATCCACCCTGAGCCTCCCCTGGCCCAGCCTGAGGCCGTTCCCTCTCCTCCTGTCCCTGTTCCCTGCGAGCAGAGCCCGACCCCCCCGGCTGCTCCCTCCTGTCAGGGACTTGTCCAGAGCCACAAGGTCCCCCCTGAGCCTCCTTTGCTGCAGGGCTGTGCCCCTTTCCCAGCTCTCTCAGGAACTCTCCAGCCCCTTGCCAGCTCCGTTCCCTTGCCTGGACTGGCTCCAGCCCCTCCGTGTCCCTCTTGTCCCAGAGGTGCTGCCAGCACTGCAGGTGCCCCAGCAGTGCCAGCACAGGGACGGGCCCAGCGCCCCGCGCATGCGCAGTGGGGGGTGAGGGGGGCCCAGTTCTCCCGCGCATGCGCAGTGGTGTGGGGGTAGGGCCAGCGCGTCCGCGCATGCGTAGTAGCACCCGCGCCCGCGCATTCGCAGTAGCCACCGCGCCCGCGCATGCGCCGTAGCCCCCGCGCCCGCGCATGCGCAGTAGCCCCCGCGCCCGCGCATGCGTAGTAGCACCCGCGCCCGCGCATGCGCCGTAGCCACCGCGCCCGCGCATGCGCCGTAGACCCCGCGCATGCGCAGTAGCACCCGCGCCCGCGCATGCGCAGTAGCCACCGCGCCCGCGCATGCGCCGTAGCCACCGCGCCCGCGCATGCGCCGTAGCCACCGCGCCCGCGCATGCGCAGTACACCCCACGCCCGCGCATGCGCAGTAGCCACCGCGCCCCCGCATGCGCAGTAGCCACCGCGCCCCCGCATGCGCAGTAGCCCCCGCGCCCGCGCATGCGCAGTAGCCCCCGCGCCCGCGCATGTGCCGTAGCCACCGCGCCCGCGCATGCGCAGTAGCCACCGCGCCCGCGCATGCGCAGTAGCCACCGCGCCCGTGCGGGCGTGCCGAGTGGGGGCTCCGCGCAGAGGGACAGCGCGCCCGCGCATGATGCGCAGAGGTTTCTTTCGGACCTGGGCTGCATTTCCATCCCCCGCTCTGGGAGTCACCCGGTGCGTTAGGAGCGAGCCGATCCCGCTCCCTGAGACACAAGGGCTTGCTCGAGGAGACTGTTCCTGTTCCTCTCTTCCAGCCACTCTGCTCTCCCCAAAACACCCATTTCCTCGGAGCTCCTCTGCAACTGCATTTCCATGGACCCAGGGCTCCAGAAGCTGCAGAGTCGTGCAATGGGGTTTTTTTGGGAAGGGACCTTAAGCTCTTGCACTTCCACCTCTGTCATGAGAATCTCAGGGCTCTAAGACTCACAGAACCATTTGGGCTTGGAAGGACCTTCAAGCTCATCCAGTGCCAGCGCTGCCACGGGCAGGGACACCTCCCACTGTCCCGGGCTGCTCCCAGCCCCAGTGTGCAGCCTGGCCTGGAACATTCCAGGGCATCCAGGGGCAAATCCCCCTCTCTGGGCAGACAGAAGGAGCTAAACCTGGCTATTCCTGAGGGAGTGATGGCAGCACAGCCGAGTCCTGCATCCCTGATTCCCACGGGGAATCTCCATGTCCTTCCTGCTATGGGATCCAGGAGTTGCAGTAGGATTTTTGTGTTTGGTGCTGCATTCCCAGCATGGGCAGAAGCTGTCACGCTCGGAAACACAGCCAGTGTGACAAGGTTTTGCTCCCTTTCTGCTTTGTTTTTGCTGTGTTTTGTTTCTCTCGACAGCTGGCTTAGAACTTGTGTGTTGCTGTTTAGACATCAAGCTTTGGGGCTGAGGTTTTTTTATTCCCAAGTGCTTGCTGGCAGTAAAAATACACTTCACATCTGCAGTGTGTGCACGTGGCTTGGGCTGTGGATTCACACTTCTGGGGCAAAAAGAAGTCCCTTCACACCTGTGCTGCTGGTGGTGTCCCCTGTGAGAAGTTTGGTGGCTCGTTTGTGGCTCTCTCAGTTGTTCCCTTTCACAGAGCTCGGCATTTCTCCCCTTTTCAGTTTCATCCTGCAGAGCTTCGTTCCTGCTGCCGCAGCGTGTTCTGAACCCTCCGCTCGCAGCCTGGGGGTGCCTTTTGTGCTGCTCCTCCGTGGGGCTGCCTTGAGAGCGGAATCAAGGTTGGAAAAGACCTCGGAGATCACTGAGTGCAACCAGCACCAGCACGGCCGGCGCTGACCACGTCCGCCCATGCCACAGCCACAGGTGTTGGAGCACTCCCAGGGGTGGGCACTCCAAACCTCCCTGGGCAGCTGTGCCAAGGCCTGAGCGCCCTTTCCATGGAGGAATTTCCCCAATATCCACCCTGAGCCTCCCCTGGCCCAGCCTGAGGCCGTTCCCTCTCCTCCTGTCCCTGTTCCCTGCGAGCAGAGCCCGACCCCCCCGGCTGCTCCCTCCTGTCAGGGACTTGTCCAGAGCCACAAGGTCCCCCCTGAGCCTCCTTTGCTGCAGGGCTGTGCCCCTTTCCCAGCTCTCTCAGGAACTCTCCAGCCCCTTGCCAGCTCCGTTCCCTTGCCTGGACTGGCTCCAGCCCCTCCGTGTCCCTCTTGTCCCAGAGGTGCTGCCAGCACTGCAGGTGCCCCAGCAGTGCCAGCACAGGGACGGGCCCAGCGCCCCGCGCATGCGCAGTGGGGGGTGAGGGGGGCCCAGTTCTCCCGCGCATGCGCAGTGGTGTGGGGGTAGGGCCAGCGCGTCCGCGCATGCGTAGTAGCACCCGCGCCCGCGCATTCGCAGTAGCCACCGCGCCCGCGCATGCGCCGTAGCCCCCGCGCCCGCGCATGCGCAGTAGCCCCCGCGCCCGCGCATGCGTAGTAGCACCCGCGCCCGCGCATGCGCCGTAGCCACCGCGCCCGCGCATGCGCCGTAGACCCCGCGCATGCGCAGTAGCACCCGCGCCCGCGCATGCGCAGTAGCCACCGCGCCCGCGCATGCGCCGTAGCCACCGCGCCCGCGCATGCGCCGTAGCCACCGCGCCCGCGCATGCGCAGTACACCCCACGCCCGCGCATGCGCAGTAGCCACCGCGCCCCCGCATGCGCAGTAGCCACCGCGCCCCCGCATGCGCAGTAGCCCCCGCGCCCGCGCATGCGCAGTAGCCCCCGCGCCCGCGCATGTGCCGTAGCCACCGCGCCCGCGCATGCGCAGTAGCCACCGCGCCCGCGCATGCGCAGTAGCCACCGCGCCCGTGCGGGCGTGCCGAGTGGGGGCTCCGCGCAGAGGGGCGGCGCGCCCGCGCATGATGCGCAGAGGTTTCTTTCGGACCTGGGCTGCATTTCCATCCCCCGCTCTGGGAGTCACCCGGTGCGTTAGGAGCGAGCCGATCCCGCTCCCTGAGACACAAGGGCTTGCTCGAGGAGACTGTTCCTGTTCCTCTCTTCCAGCCACTCTGCTCTCCCCAAAACACCCATTTCCTCGGAGCTCCTCTGCAACTGCATTTCCATGGACCCAGGGCTCCAGAAGCTGCAGAGTCGTGCAATGGGGTTTTTTTGGGAAGGGACCTTAAGCTCTTGCACTTCCACCTCTGTCATGAGAATCTCAGGGCTCTAAGACTCACAGAACCATTTGGGCTTGGAAGGACCTTCAAGCTCATCCAGTGCCAGCGCTGCCACGGGCAGGGACACCTCCCACTGTCCCGGGCTGCTCCCAGCCCCAGTGTGCAGCCTGGCCTGGAACATTCCAGGGCATCCAGGGGCAAATCCCCCTCTCTGGGCAGACAGAAGGAGCTAAACCTGGCTATTCCTGAGGGAGTGATGGCAGCACAGCCGAGTCCTGCATCCCTGATTCCCACGGGGAATCTCCATGTCCTTCCTGCTATGGGATCCAGGAGTTGCAGTAGGATTTTTGTGTTTGGTGCTGCATTCCCAGCATGGGCAGAAGCTGTCACGCTCGGAAACACAGCCAGTGTGACAAGGTTTTGCTCCCTTTCTGCTTTGTTTTTGCTGTGTTTTGTTTCTCTCGACAGCTGGCTTAGAACTTGTGTGTTGCTGTTTAGACATCAAGCTTTGGGGCTGAGGTTTTTTTATTCCCAAGTGCTTGCTGGCAGTAAAAATACACTTCACATCTGCAGTGTGTGCACGTGGCTTGGGCTGTGGATTCACACTTCTGGGGCAAAAAGAAGTCCCTTCACACCTGTGCTGCTGGTGGTGTCCCCTGTGAGAAGTTTGGTGGCTCGTTTGTGGCTCTCTCAGTTGTTCCCTTTCACAGAGCTCGGCATTTCTCCCCTTTTCAGTTTCATCCTGCAGAGCTTCGTTCCTGCTGCCGCAGCGTGTTCTGAACCCTCCGCTCGCAGCCTGGGGGTGCCTTTTGTGCTGCTCCTCCGTGGGGCTGCCTTGAGAGCGGAATCAAGGTTGGAAAAGACCTCGGAGATCACTGAGTGCAACCAGCACCAGCACGGCCGGCGCTGACCACGTCCGCCCATGCCACAGCCACAGGTGTTGGAGCACTCCCAGGGGTGGGCACTCCAAACCTCCCTGGGCAGCTGTGCCAAGGCCTGAGCGCCCTTTCCATGGAGGAATTTCCCCAATATCCACCCTGAGCCTCCCCTGGCCCAGCCTGAGGCCGTTCCCTCTCCTCCTGTCCCTGTTCCCTGCGAGCAGAGCCCGACCCCCCCGGCTGCTCCCTCCTGTCAGGGACTTGTCCAGAGCCACAAGGTCCCCCCTGAGCCTCCTTTGCTCCGGGCTGTGCCCCTTTCCCAGCTCTCTCAGGAACTCTCCAACCCCTTGCCAGCTCCGTTCCCTTGCCTGGACTGGCTCCAGCCCCTCCGTGTCCCTCTTGTCCCAGAGGTGCTGCCAGCACTGCAGGTGCCCCAGCAGTGCCAGCACAGGGACGGGCCCAGCGCCCCGCGCATGCGCAGTGGGGGGTGAGGGGGGCCCAGTTCTCCCGCGCATGCGCAGTGGTGTGGGGGTAGGGCCAGCGCGTCCGCGCATGCGTAGTAGCACCCGCGCCCGCGCATGCGCAGTAGCCCCCGCGCCCGCGCATGCGCAGTAGCCCCCGCGGCCGCGCATGCGTAGTAGCCACCGCGCCCGCGCATGCGCCGTAGCCACCGCGCCCGCGCATGCGCCGTAGACCCCGCGCATGCGCAGTAGCACCCGCGCCCGCGCATGCGCAGTAGCCACCGCGCTGGCGCATGCGCCGTAGCCACACCCCCGCGCATGCGCAGCAGCCACCGCGCCCGCGCATGCGCCGTAGCCACCGCGCCCGCGCATGCGCAGTAGCCACCGCGCCCGCGCATGCGCCGTAGCCCCCGCGCCCGCGCATGCGCAGTGGCCCCCGCGCCCGCGCATGCGCAGTAGCACCCGCGCCCGCGCATGCGCAGTAGCCACCGCGCCCGCGCATGCGCCGTAGACCCCGCGCATGCGCAGTAGCACGCGCGCCCGCGCATGCGCAGTAGCCACCGCGCCCGCGCATGCGCCGTAGCCACCGCGCCCGCGCATGCGCCGTAGACCCCGCGCCCGCGCATGCGCAGTACACCCCACGCCCGCGCATGCGCAGTAGCCACCGCGCCCCCGCATGCGCAGTAGCCACCGCGCCCCCGCATGCGCAGTAGCCCCCGCGCCCGCGCATGCGCAGTAGCCCCCGCGCCCGCGCATGTGCCGTAGCCACCGCGCCCGCGCATGCGCAGTAGCCACCGCGCCCGCGCATGCGCAGTAGCCACCGCGCCCGTGCGGGCGTGCCGAGTGGGGGCTCCGCGCAGAGGGGCAGCGCGCCCGCGCATGATGCGCAGAGGTTTCTTTCGGACCTGGGCTGCATTTCCATCCCCCGCTCTGGGAGTCACCCGGTGCGTTAGGAGCGAGCCGATCCCGCTCCCTGAGACACAAGGGCTTGCTCGAGGAGACTGTTCCTGTTCCTCTCTTCCAGCCACTCTGCTCTCCCCAAAACACCCATTTCCTCGGAGCTCCTCTGCAACTGCATTTCCATGGACCCAGGGCTCCAGAAGCTGCAGAGTCGTGCAATGGGGTTTTTTTGGGAAGGGACCTTAAGCTCTTGCACTTCCACCTCTGTCATGAGAATCTCAGGGCTCTAAGACTCACAGAACCATTTGGGCTTGGAAGGACCTTCAAGCTCATCCAGTGCCAGCGCTGCCACGGGCAGGGACACCTCCCACTGTCCCGGGCTGCTCCCAGCCCCAGTGTGCAGCCTGGCCTGGAACATTCCAGGGCATCCAGGGGCAAATCCCCCTCTCTGGGCAGACAGAAGGAGCTAAACCTGGCTATTCCTGAGGGAGTGATGGCAGCACAGCCGAGTCCTGCATCCCTGATTCCCACGGGGAATCTCCATGTCCTTCCTGCTATGGGATCCAGGAGTTGCAGTAGGATTTTTGTGTTTGGTGCTGCATTCCCAGCATGGGCAGAAGCTGTCACGCTCGGAAACACAGCCAGTGTGACAAGGTTTTGCTCCCTTTCTGCTTTGTTTTTGCTGTGTTTTGTTTCTCTCGACAGCTGGCTTAGAACTTGTGTGTTGCTGTTTAGACATCAAGCTTTGGGGCTGAGGTTTTTTTATTCCCAAGTGCTTGCTGGCAGTAAAAATACACTTCACATCTGCAGTGTGTGCACGTGGCTTGGGCTGTGGATTCACACTTCTGGGGCAAAAAGAAGTCCCTTCACACCTGTGCTGCTGGTGGTGTCCCCTGTGAGAAGTTTGGTGGCTCGTTTGTGGCTCTCTCAGTTGTTCCCTTTCACAGAGCTCGGCATTTCTCCCCTTTTCAGTTTCATCCTGCAGAGCTTCGTTCCTGCTGCCGCAGCGTGTTCTGAACCCTCCGCTCGCAGCCTGGGGGTGCCTTTTGTGCTGCTCCTCCGTGGGGCTGCCTTGAGAGCGGAATCAAGGTTGGAAAAGACCTCGGAGATCACTGAGTGCAACCAGCACCAGCACGGCCGGCGCTGACCACGTCCGCCCATGCCACAGCCACAGGTGTTGGAGCACTCCCAGGGGTGGGCACTCCAAACCTCCCTGGGCAGCTGTGCCAAGGCCTGAGCGCCCTTTCCATGGAGGAATTTCCCCAATATCCACCCTGAGCCTCCCCTGGCCCAGCCTGAGGCCGTTCCCTCTCCTCCTGTCCCTGTTCCCTGCGAGCAGAGCCCGACCCCCCCGGCTGCTCCCTCCTGTCAGGGACTTGTCCAGAGCCACAAGGTCCCCCCTGAGCCTCCTTTGCTCCGGGCTGTGCCCCTTTCCCAGCTCTCTCAGGAACTCTCCAGCCCCTTGCCAGCTCCGTTCCCTTGCCTGGACTCGCTCCAGCCCCTCCGTGTCCCTCTTGTCCCAGAGGTGCTGCCAGCACTGCAGGTGCCCCAGCAGTGCCAGCACAGGGACGGGCCCAGCGCCCCGCGCATGCGCAGTGGGGGGTGAGGGGGGCCCAGTTCTCCCGCGCATGCGCAGTGGTGTGGGGGTAGGGCCAGCGCGTCCGCGCATGCGTAGTAGCACCCGCGCCCCCGCATGCGCAGTAGCCACCGCGCCCGCGCATGCGCCGTAGCCCCCGCGCCCGCGCATGCGCAGTAGCCCCCGCGCCCGCGCATGCGTAGTAGCACCCGCGCCCGCGCATGCGCCGTAGCCACCGCGCCCGCGCATGCGCCGTAGACCCCGCGCATGCGCAGTAGCACCCGCGCCCGCGCATGCGCAGTAGCCACCGCGCCCGCGCATGCGCCGTAGCCACCGCGCCCGCGCATGCGCCGTAGCCACCGCGCCCGCGCATGCGCAGTACACCCCACGCCCGCGCATGCGCAGTAGCCACCGCGCCCCCGCATGCGCAGTAGCCACCGCGCCCCCGCATGCGCAGTAGCCCCCGCGCCCGCGCATGCGCAGTAGCCCCCGCGCCCGCGCATGTGCCGTAGCCACCGCGCCCGCGCATGCGCAGTAGCCACCGCGCCCGCGCATGCGCGGTAGCCACCGCGCCCGTGCGGGCGTGCCGAGTGGGGGCTCCGCGCAGAGGGGCAGCGCGCCCGCGCATGATGCGCAGAGGTTTCTTTCGGACCTGGGCTGCATTTCCATCCCCCGCTCTGGGAGTCACCCGGTGCGTTAGGAGCGAGCCGATCCCGCTCCCTGAGACACAAGGGCTTGCTCGAGGAGACTGTTCCTGTTCCTCTCTTCCAGCCACTCTGCTCTCCCCAAAACACCCATTTCCTCGGAGCTCCTCTGCAACTGCATTTCCATGGACCCAGGGCTCCAGAAGCTGCAGAGTCGTGCAATGGGGTTTTTTTGGGAAGGGACCTTAAGCTCTTGCACTTCCACCTCTGTCATGAGAATCTCAGGGCTCTAAGACTCACAGAACCATTTGGGCTTGGAAGGACCTTCAAGCTCATCCAGTGCCAGCGCTGCCACGGGCAGGGACACCTCCCACTGTCCCGGGCTGCTCCCAGCCCCAGTGTGCAGCCTGGCCTGGAACATTCCAGGGCATCCAGGGGCAAATCCCCCTCTCTGGGCAGACAGAAGGAGCTAAACCTGGCTATTCCTGAGGGAGTGATGGCAGCACAGCCGAGTCCTGCATCCCTGATTCCCACGGGGAATCTCCATGTCCTTCCTGCTATGGGATCCAGGAGTTGCAGTAGGATTTTTGTGTTTGGTGCTGCATTCCCAGCATGGGCAGAAGCTGTCACGCTCGGAAACACAGCCAGTGTGACAAGGTTTTGCTCCCTTTCTGCTTTGTTTTTGCTGTGTTTTGTTTCTCTCGACAGCTGGCTTAGAACTTGTGTGTTGCTGTTTAGACATCAAGCTTTGGGGCTGAGGTTTTTTTATTCCCAAGTGCTTGCTGGCAGTAAAAATACACTTCACATCTGCAGTGTGTGCACGTGGCTTGGGCTGTGGATTCACACTTCTGGGGCAAAAAGAAGTCCCTTCACACCTGTGCTGCTGGTGGTGTCCCCTGTGAGAAGTTTGGTGGCTCGTTTGTGGCTCTCTCAGTTGTTCCCTTTCACAGAGCTCGGCATTTCTCCCCTTTTCAGTTTCATCCTGCAGAGCTTCGTTCCTGCTGCCGCAGCGTGTTCTGAACCCTCCGCTCGCAGCCTGGGGGTGCCTTTTGTGCTGCTCCTCCGTGGGGCTGCCTTGAGAGCGGAATCAAGGTTGGAAAAGACCTCGGAGATCACTGAGTGCAACCAGCACCAGCACGGCCGGCGCTGACCACGTCCGCCCATGCCACAGCCACAGGTGTTGGAGCACTCCCAGGGGTGGGCACTCCAAACCTCCCTGGGCAGCTGTGCCAAGGCCTGAGCGCCCTTTCCATGGAGGAATTTCCCCAATATCCACCCTGAGCCTCCCCTGGCCCAGCCTGAGGCCGTTCCCTCTCCTCCTGTCCCTGTTCCCTGCGAGCAGAGCCCGACCCCCCCGGCTGCTCCCTCCTGTCAGGGACTTGTCCAGAGCCACAAGGTCCCCCCTGAGCCTCCTTTGCTCCGGGCTGTGCCCCTTTCCCAGCTCTCTCAGGAACTCTCCAACCCCTTGCCAGCTCCGTTCCCTTGCCTGGACTGGCTCCAGCCCCTCCGTGTCCCTCTTGTCCCAGAGGTGCTGCCAGCACTGCAGGTGCCCCAGCAGTGCCAGCACAGGGACGGGCCCAGCGCCCCGCGCATGCGCAGTGGGGGGTGAGGGGGGCCCAGTTCTCCCGCGCATGCGCAGTAGCCACCGCGCCCGCGCATGCGCCGTAGCCACCGCGCCCGCGCATGCGCAGTAGCCACCGCGCCCGAGCATGCCCCGTAGCCACCGCGCCCGCGCATGCGCAGTAGCCACCGCGCCCCCGCATGCGCCGTAGCCCCCGCGCCCGCGCATGCGCAGTAGCCCCCGCGCCCGCGCATGCGTAGTAGCCACCGCGCCCGCGCATGCGCAGTACACCCCGCGCCCGCGCATGCGCAGTAGCCACCGCGCCCGCGCATGCGCCGTAGCCCCCGCGCCCGCGCATGCGCAGTAGCCCCCGCGCCCGCGCATGCGCAGTAGCACCCGCGCCCGCGCATGCGCCGTAGCCACCGCGCCCGCGCATGCGCCGTAGACCCCGCGCATGCGCAGTAGCACGCGCGCCCGCGCATGCGCAGTAGCCACCGCGCTGGCGCATGCGCAGTAGCCACCGCGCCCGCGCATGCGCCGTAGCCACCGCGCCCGCGCATGCGCAGTACACCCCGCGCCCGCGCATGCGCAGTAGCCACCGCGCCCGCGCATGCGCCGTAGCCCCCGCGCCCGCGCATGCGCAGTAGCCCCCGCGCCCGCGCATGCGTAGTAGCACCCGCGCCCGCGCATGCGCCGTAGCCACCGCGCCCGCGCATGCGCCGTAGACCCCGCGCATGCGCAGTAGCACCCGCGCCCGCGCATGCGCAGTAGCCACCGCGCCCGCGCATGCGCCGTAGCCACCGCGCCCGCGCATGCGCCGTAGCCACCGCGCCCGCGCATGCGCAGTACACCCCACGCCCGCGCATGCGCAGTAGCCACCGCGCCCGCGCATGCGCAGTAGCCACCGCGCCCCCGCATGCGCAGTAGCCCCCGCGCCCGCGCATGCGCAGTAGCCCCCGCGCCCCCGCATGCGCAGTAGCCCCCGCGCCCGCGCATGCGCAGTAGCCCCCGCGCCCGCGCATGTGCCGTAGCCACCGCGCCCGCGCATGCGCAGTAGCCACCGCGCCCGCGCATGCGCAGTAGCCACCGCGCCCGTGCGGGCGTGCCGAGTGGGGGCTCCGCGCAGAGGGGCAGCGCGCCCGCGCATGATGCGCAGAGGTTTCTTTCGGACCTGGGCTGCATTTCCATCCCCCGCTCTGGGAGTCACCCGGTGCGTTAGGAGCGAGCCGATCCCGCTCCCTGAGACACAAGGGCTTGCTCGAGGAGACTGTTCCTGTTCCTCTCTTCCAGCCACTCTGCTCTCCCCAAAACACCCATTTCCTCGGAGCTCCTCTGCAACTGCATTTCCATGGACCCAGGGCTCCAGAAGCTGCAGAGTCGTGCAATGGGGTTTTTTTGGGAAGGGACCTTAAGCTCTTGCACTTCCACCTCTGTCATGAGAATCTCAGGGCTCTAAGACTCACAGAACCATTTGGGCTTGGAAGGACCTTCAAGCTCATCCAGTGCCAGCGCTGCCACGGGCAGGGACACCTCCCACTGTCCCGGGCTGCTCCCAGCCCCAGTGTGCAGCCTGGCCTGGAACATTCCAGGGCATCCAGGGGCAAATCCCCCTCTCTGGGCAGACAGAAGGAGCTAAACCTGGCTATTCCTGAGGGAGTGATGGCAGCACAGCCGAGTCCTGCATCCCTGATTCCCACGGGGAATCTCCATGTCCTTCCTGCTATGGGATCCAGGAGTTGCAGTAGGATTTTTGTGTTTGGTGCTGCATTCCCAGCATGGCAGAAGCTGTCACGCTCGGAAACACAGCCAGTGTGACAAGGTTTTGCTCCCTTTCTGCTTTGTTTTTGCTGTGTTTTGTTTCTCTCGACAGCTGGCTTAGAACTTGTGTGTTGCTGTTTAGACATCAAGCTTTGGGGCTGAGGTTTTTTTATTCCCAAGTGCTTGCTGGCAGTAAAAATACACTTCACATCTGCAGTGTGTGCACGTGGCTTGGGCTGTGGATTCACACTTCTGGGGCAAAAAGAAGTCCCTTCACACCTGTGCTGCTGGTGGTGTCCCCTGTGAGAAGTTTGGTGGCTCGTTTGTGGCTCTCTCAGTTGTTCCCTTTCACAGAGCTCGGCATTTCTCCCCTTTTCAGTTTCATCCTGCAGAGCTTCGTTCCTGCTGCCGCAGCGTGTTCTGAACCCTCCGCTCGCAGCCTGGGGGTGCCTTTTGTGCTGCTCCTCCGTGGGGCTGCCTTGAGAGCGGAATCAAGGTTGGAAAAGACCTCGGAGATCACTGAGTGCAACCAGCACCAGCACGGCCGGCGCTGACCACGTCCGCCCATGCCACAGCCACAGGTGTTGGAGCACTCCCAGGGGTGGGCACTCCAAACCTCCCTGGGCAGCTGTGCCAAGGCCTGAGCGCCCTTTCCATGGAGGAATTTCCCCAATATCCACCCTGAGCCTCCCCTGGCCCAGCCTGAGGCCGTTCCCTCTCCTCCTGTCCCTGTTCCCTGCGAGCAGAGCCCGACCCCCCCGGCTGCTCCCTCCTGTCAGGGACTTGTCCAGAGCCACAAGGTCCCCCCTGAGCCTCCTTTGCTCCGGGCTGTGCCCCTTTCCCAGCTCTCTCAGGAACTCTCCAACCCCTTGCCAGCTCCGTTCCCTTGCCTGGACTGGCTCCAGCCCCTCCGTGTCCCTCTTGTCCCAGAGGTGCTGCCAGCACTGCAGGTGCCCCAGCAGTGCCAGCACAGGGACGGGCCCAGCGCCCCGCGCATGCGCAGTGGGGGGTGAGGGGGGCCCAGTTCTCCCGCGCTGGCGCAGTAGCCACCGCGCCCGCGCATGCGCCGTAGCCACCGCGCCCGCGCATGCGCAGTAGCCACCGCGCCCGAGCATGCCCCGTAGCCACCGCGCCCGCGCATGCGCCGTAGCCACCGAGCCCGCGCATGCGCAGTACACCCCGCGCCCGCGCATGCGCAGTAGCCACCGCGCCCGCGCATGCGCCGTAGCCCCCGCGCCCGCGCATGCGCAGTAGCCACCGCGCCCGGGCATGCGCAGTAGCCACCGCGCCCGCGCATGCGCCGTAGACCCCGCGCCCGCGCATGCGCAGTAGCCACCGCGACCGCGCATGCGTAGTAGCACCCGATCCCGCGCATGCGCCGTAGCCACCGCGCCCGCGCATGCGCCGTAGCCACGGCGCCCGCGCATGCGCCGTAGCCCCCGCGCCCGCGCATGCGCAGTAGCCACCGGGCCCGCGCATGCGCAGTATCCCCCGCGCCCGCGCAAGCGCCGTAACCCCCGCGCCCGCGCATGCGCAGTAGCCCCCGCGCCCGCGCATGCGCCGTAGACCCCGCGCCCGCGCATGCGCCGTAGCCACCGCGCCCACGCCCGAGCATGCGCCGTAGCCCCCGCGCCCGCGCATGCGCCGTAGCCACCGCGCCCGCGCATGCGCCGTAGCCCCCGCGCCCGCGCATGCGCAGTAGCCACTTCGCCCGCGCATGCGCCGTAGCCACCGCGCCCGCGCATGCGCAGTAGCCCACACACTCGCGCATGCGCAGTAGCCACCGCGCCCGCGCATGCGCCGCAGCCACCGCGCCCGCGCATGCGCCGTAGCCCCCGCGCCCGCGCGGGCGCCGTAGCCACCGCGCCCGCGCATGCGCAGTACACCCCGCGCCCGCGCATGCGCAGTAGCCACCGCGCCCGCGCATGCGCCGTAGCCCCCGCGCCCGCGCATGCGCCGTAGCCACCGCGCCCGCGCATGCGCAGTACACCCCGCGCCCGCGCATGCGCAGTAGCCACCGCGCCCGCGCATGCGCCGTAGCCACCGCGCCCGCGCATGCGCCGTAGCCCCCGCGCCCGCGCATGCGTAGTAGCACCCGCGCCCGCGCATGCGCCGTAGCCACCGCGCCCGCGCATGCGCCGTAGACCCCGCGCATGCGCAGTAGCACGCGCGCCCGCGCATGCGCCGTAGCCACCGCGCCCGCGCATGCGCCGTAGACCCCGCGCCCGCGCATGCGCAGTAGCCACCGCGACCGCGCATGCGTAGTAGCACCCGATCCCGCGCATGCGCCGTAGCCACCGCGCCCGCGCATGCGCAGTAGCCACCGGGCCCGCGCATGCGCAGTATCCCCCGCGCCCGCGCAAGCGCCGTAACCCCCGCGCCCGCGCATGCGCCGGACCAGCCGCGCCCGCGCATGCGCAGTAGCCCCCGCGCCCGCGCATGCGCCGTAGACCCCGCGCCCGCGCATGCGCCGTAGCCACCGCGCCCACGCCCGAGCATGCGCCGTAGCCCCCGCGCCCGCGCATGCGCCGTAGCCACCGCGCCCGCGCATGCGCCGTAGCCCCCGCGCCCGCGCATGCGCAGTAGCCACTTCGCCCGCGCATGCGCCGTAGCCACCGCGCCCGCGCATGCGCAGTAGCCCACACCCTCGCGCATGCGCAGTAGCCACCGCGCCCGCGCATGCGCCGCAGCCACCGCGCCCGCGCATGCGCCGTAGCCCCCGCGCCCGCGCATGCGCAGTAGCCACCGCGCCCGCGCATGCGTAGTAGCACCCGATCCCGCGCATGCGCCGTAGCCCCCGCGCCCGCGCATGCGCCGTAGCCACCGCGCCCGCGCATGCGCAGTACACCCCGCGCCCGCGCATGCGCAGTAGCCACCGCGCCCGCGCATGCGCCGTAGCCACCGCGCCCGCGCATGCGCCGTAGCCCCCGCGCCCGCGCATGCGTAGTAGCACCCGCGCCCGCGCATGCGCCGTAGCCACCGCGCCCGCGCATGCGCCGTAGACCCCGCGCATGCGCAGTAGCACGCGCGCCCGCGCATGCGCCGTAGCCACCGCGCCCGCGCATGCGCAGTACACCCCGCGCCCGCGCATGCCCCGTAGCCACCGCGCCCGCGCATGCGCCGTAGCCCCCGCGCCCGCGCATGCGTAGTAGCACCCGCGCCCGCGCATGCGCCGTAGCCACCGCGCCCGCGCATGCGCCGTAGACCCCGCGCATGCGCAGTACCACGCGCGCCCGCGCATGCGCAGTAGCCACCGCGCCCGCGCATGCGCCGTAGCCACCGCGCCCGCGCATGCGCCGTAGCCACCGCGCCCGCGCATGCGCAGTACACCCCACGCCCGCGCATGCGCAGTAGCCACCGCGCCCCCGCATGCGCATTAGCCACCGCGCCCCCGCATGCGCAGTAGCCCCCGCGCCCGCGCATGCGCAGTAGCCCCCGCGCCCGCGCATGTGCCGTAGCCACCGCGCCCGCGCATGCGCCGTAGCCCCCGCGCCCGCGCATGCGCCGTAGCCACCGCGCCCGCGCATGCGCCGTAGCCCCCGCGCCCGCGCATGCGTAGTAGCACCCGCGCCCGCGCATGCGCCGTAGCCACCGCGCCCGCGCATGCGCCGTAGACCCCGCGCATGCGCAGTAGCACGCGCGCCCGCGCATGCGCCGTAGCCACCGCGCCCGCGCATGCGCCGTAGACCCCGCGCCCGCGCATGCGCAGTAGCCACCGCGACCGCGCATGCGTAGTAGCACCCGATCCCGCGCATGCGCCGTAGCCACCGCGCCCGCGCATGCGCCGTAGCCACCGCGCCCGCGCATGCGCCGTAGCCCCCGCGCCCGCGCATGCGCAGTAGCCACCGGGCCCGCGCATGCGCAGTATCCCCCGCGCCCGCGCAAGCGCCGTAACCCCCGCGCCCGCGCATGCGCCGGACCAGCCGCGCCCGCGCATGCGCAGTAGCCCCCGCGCCCGCGCATGCGCCGTAGACCCCGCGCCCGCGCATGCGCCGTAGCCACCGCGCCCACGCCCGAGCATGCGCCGTAGCCCCCGCGCCCGCGCATGCGCCGTAGCCACCGCGCCCGCGCATGCGCCGTAGCCCCCGCGCCCGCGCATGCGCAGTAGCCACTTCGCCCGCGCATGCGCCGTAGCCACCGCGCCCGCGCATGCGCAGTAGCCCACACCCTCGCGCATGCGCAGTAGCCACCGCGCCCGCGCATGCGCCGCAGCCACCGCGCCCGCGCATGCGCCGTAGCCCCCGCGCCCGCGCATGCGCAGTAGCCACCGCGCCCGCGCATGCGTAGTAGCACCCGATCCCGCGCATGCGCCGTAGCCCCCGCGCCCGCGCATGCGCCGTAGCCACCGCGCCCGCGCATGCGCAGTACACCCCGCGCCCGCGCATGCGCAGTAGCCACCGCGCCCGCGCATGCGCCGTAGCCACCGCGCCCGCGCATGCGCCGTAGCCCCCGCGCCCGCGCATGCGTAGTAGCACCCGCGCCCGCGCATGCGCCGTAGCCACCGCGCCCGCGCATGCGCCGTAGACCCCGCGCATGCGCAGTAGCACGCGCGCCCGCGCATGCGCCGTAGCCACCGCGCCCGCGCATGCGCAGTACACCCCGCGCCCGCGCATGCCCCGTAGCCACCGCGCCCGCGCATGCGCCGTAGCCCCCGCGCCCGCGCATGCGTAGTAGCACCCGCGCCCGCGCATGCGCCGTAGCCACCGCGCCCGCGCATGCGCCGTAGACCCCGCGCATGCGCAGTACCACGCGCGCCCGCGCATGCGCAGTAGCCACCGCGCCCGCGCATGCGCCGTAGCCACCGCGCCCGCGCATGCGCCGTAGCCACCGCGCCCGCGCATGCGCAGTACACCCCACGCCCGCGCATGCGCAGTAGCCACCGCGCCCCCGCATGCGCATTAGCCACCGCGCCCCCGCATGCGCAGTAGCCCCCGCGCCCGCGCATGCGCAGTAGCCCCCGCGCCCGCGCATGTGCCGTAGCCACCGCGCCCGCGCATGCGCAGTAGCCACCGCGCCCGCGCATGCGCAGTAGCCACCGCGCCCGTGCGGGCGTGCCGAGTGGGGGCTCCGCGCAGAGGGGCAGCGCGCCCGCGCATGATGCGCAGAGGTTTCTTTCGGACCTGGGCTGCATTTCCATCCCCCGCTCTGGGAGTCACCCGGTGCGTTAGGAGCGAGCCGATCCCGCTCCCTGAGACACAAGGGCTTGCTCGAGGAGACTGTTCCTGTTCCTCTCTTCCAGCCACTCTGCTCTCCCCAAAACACCCATTTCCTCGGAGCTCCTCTGCAACTGCATTTCCATGGACCCAGGGCTCCAGAAGCTGCAGAGTCGTGCAATGGGGTTTTTTTGGGAAGGGACCTTAAGCTCTTGCACTTCCACCTCTGTCATGAGAATCTCAGGGCTCTAAGACTCACAGAACCATTTGGGCTTGGAAGGACCTTCAAGCTCATCCAGTGCCAGCGCTGCCACGGGCAGGGACACCTCCCACTGTCCCGGGCTGCTCCCAGCCCCAGTGTGCAGCCTGGCCTGGAACATTCCAGGGCATCCAGGGGCAAATCCCCCTCTCTGGGCAGACAGAAGGAGCTAAACCTGGCTATTCCTGAGGGAGTGATGGCAGCACAGCCGAGTCCTGCATCCCTGATTCCCACGGGGAATCTCCATGTCCTTCCTGCTATGGGATCCAGGAGTTGCAGTAGGATTTTTGTGTTTGGTGCTGCATTCCCAGCATGGCAGAAGCTGTCACGCTCGGAAACACAGCCAGTGTGACAAGGTTTTGCTCCCTTTCTGCTTTGTTTTTGCTGTGTTTTGTTTCTCTCGACAGCTGGCTTAGAACTTGTGTGTTGCTGTTTAGACATCAAGCTTTGGGGCTGAGGTTTTTTTATTCCCAAGTGCTTGCTGGCAGTAAAAATACACTTCACATCTGCAGTGTGTGCACGTGGCTTGGGCTGTGGATTCACACTTCTGGGGCAAAAAGAAGTCCCTTCACACCTGTGCTGCTGGTGGTGTCCCCTGTGAGAAGTTTGGTGGCTCGTTTGTGGCTCTCTCAGTTGTTCCCTTTCACAGAGCTCGGCATTTCTCCCCTTTTCAGTTTCATCCTGCAGAGCTTCGTTCCTGCTGCCGCAGCGTGTTCTGAACCCTCCGCTCGCAGCCTGGGGGTGCCTTTTGTGCTGCTCCTCCGTGGGGCTGCCTTGAGAGCGGAATCAAGGTTGGAAAAGACCTCGGAGATCACTGAGTGCAACCAGCACCAGCACGGCCGGCGCTGACCACGTCCGCCCATGCCACAGCCACAGGTGTTGGAGCACTCCCAGGGGTGGGCACTCCAAACCTCCCTGGGCAGCTGTGCCAAGGCCTGAGCGCCCTTTCCATGGAGGAATTTCCCCAATATCCACCCTGAGCCTCCCCTGGCCCAGCCTGAGGCCGTTCCCTCTCCTCCTGTCCCTGTTCCCTGCGAGCAGAGCCCGACCCCCCCGGCTGCTCCCTCCTGTCAGGGACTTGTCCAGAGCCACAAGGTCCCCCCTGAGCCTCCTTTGCTCCGGGCTGTGCCCCTTTCCCAGCTCTCTCAGGAACTCTCCAACCCCTTGCCAGCTCCGTTCCCTTGCCTGGACTGGCTCCAGCCCCTCCGTGTCCCTCTTGTCCCAGAGGTGCTGCCAGCACTGCAGGTGCCCCAGCAGTGCCAGCACAGGGACGGGCCCAGCGCCCCGCGCATGCGCAGTGGGGGGTGAGGGGGGGGCCCAGTTCTCCCGCGCATGCGCAGTGGTGTGGGGGTAGGGCCAGCGCGTCCGCGCATGCGTAGTAGCACCCGCGCCCGCGCATTCGCAGTAGCCACCGCGCCCGCGCATGCGCCGTAGCCCCCGCGCCCGCGCATGCGCAGTAGCCCCCGCGCCCGCGCATGCGTAGTAGCCCCCGCGCCCGCGCATGCGCCGTAGCCACCGCGCCCGCGCATGCGCCGTAGACCCCGCGCATGCGCAGTAGCACCCGCGCCCGCGCATGCGCAGTAGCCACCGCGCCCGCGCATGCGCCGTAGCCACCGCGCCCGCGCATGCGCCGTAGACCCCGCGCCCGCGCATGCGCCGTAGCCACCGCGCCCACGCCCGAGCATGCGCCGTAGCCCCCGCGCCCGCGCATGCGCAGTAGCCACCGCGCCCGCGCATGCGCCGTAGCCCCCGCGCCCGCGCATGCGCAGTAGCCCCCGCGCCCGCGCATGCGTAGTAGCACCCGCGCCCGCGCATGCGCCGTAGCCACCGCGCCCGCGCATGCGCCGTAGACGCCGCGCATGCGCAGTAGCCCCCGCGCCCGCGCATGCGCAGTAGCCACCGCGCCCGCGCATGCGCCGTAGCCACCGCGCCCGCGCATGCGCCGTAGCCACCGCGCCCGCGCATGTGCCGTAGCCACCGCGCCCGCGCATGCGCACTAGCCACCGCGCCCGCGCATGCGCAGTAGCCCCCGCGCCCGCGCATGCGCAGTAGCCACCGCGCCCGCGCATGCGCCGTAGCCACCGCGCCCGCGCATGCGCCGTAGCCACCGCCCCCGCGCATGCGCAGTAGCCACCGCGCCCCCGCATGCGCAGTAGCCCCCGCGCCCGCGCATGCGCAGTAGCCCCCGCGCCCGCGCATGTGCCGTAGCCACCGCGCCCGCGCATGCGCAGTAGCCACCGCGCCCGCGCATGCGCAGTAGCCACCGCGCCCGTGCGGGCGTGCCGAGTGGGGGCTCCGCGCAGAGGGGCAGCGCGCCCGCGCATGATGCGCAGAGGTTTCTTTCGGACCTGGGCTGCATTTCCATCCCCCGCTCTGGGAGTCACCCGGTGCGTTAGGAGCGAGCCGATCCCGCTCCCTGAGACACAAGGGCTTGCTCGAGGAGACTGTTCCTGTTCCTCTCTTCCAGCCACTCTGCTCTCCCCAAAACACCCATTTCCTCGGAGCTCCTCTGCAACTGCATTTCCATGGACCCAGGGCTCCAGAAGCTGCAGAGTCGTGCAATGGGGTTTTTTTGGGAAGGGACCTTAAGCTCTTGCACTTCCACCTCTGTCATGAGAATCTCAGGGCTCTAAGACTCACAGAACCATTTGGGCTTGGAAGGACCTTCAAGCTCATCCAGTGCCAGCGCTGCCACGGGCAGGGACACCTCCCACTGTCCCGGGCTGCTCCCAGCCCCAGTGTGCAGCCTGGCCTGGAACATTCCAGGGCATCCAGGGGCAAATCCCCCTCTCTGGGCAGACAGAAGGAGCTAAACCTGGCTATTCCTGAGGGAGTGATGGCAGCACAGCCGAGTCCTGCATCCCTGATTCCCACGGGGAATCTCCATGTCCTTCCTGCTATGGGATCCAGGAGTTGCAGTAGGATTTTTGTGTTTGGTGCTGCATTCCCAGCATGGGCAGAAGCTGTCACGCTCGGAAACACAGCCAGTGTGACAAGGTTTTGCTCCCTTTCTGCTTTGTTTTTGCTGTGTTTTGTTTCTCTCGACAGCTGGCTTAGAACTTGTGTGTTGCTGTTTAGACATCAAGCTTTGGGGCTGAGGTTTTTTTATTCCCAAGTGCTTGCTGGCAGTAAAAATACACTTCACATCTGCAGTGTGTGCACGTGGCTTGGGCTGTGGATTCACACTTCTGGGGCAAAAAGAAGTCCCTTCACACCTGTGCTGCTGGTGGTGTCCCCTGTGAGAAGTTTGGTGGCTCGTTTGTGGCTCTCTCAGTTGTTCCCTTTCACAGAGCTCGGCATTTCTCCCCTTTTCAGTTTCATCCTGCAGAGCTTCGTTCCTGCTGCCGCAGCGTGTTCTGAACCCTCCGCTCGCAGCCTGGGGGTGCCTTTTGTGCTGCTCCTCCGTGGGGCTGCCTTGAGAGCGGAATCAAGGTTGGAAAAGACCTCGGAGATCACTGAGTGCAACCAGCACCAGCACGGCCGGCGCTGACCACGTCCGCCCATGCCACAGCCACAGGTGTTGGAGCACTCCCAGGGGTGGGCACTCCAAACCTCCCTGGGCAGCTGTGCCAAGGCCTGAGCGCCCTTTCCATGGAGGAATTTCCCCAATATCCACCCTGAGCCTCCCCTGGCCCAGCCTGAGGCCGTTCCCTCTCCTCCTGTCCCTGTTCCCTGCGAGCAGAGCCCGACCCCCCCGGCTGCTCCCTCCTGTCAGGGACTTGTCCAGAGCCACAAGGTCCCCCCTGAGCCTCCTTTGCTCCGGGCTGTGCCCCTTTCCCAGCTCTCTCAGGAACTCTCCAACCCCTTGCCAGCTCCGTTCCCTTGCCTGGACTGGCTCCAGCCCCTCCGTGTCCCTCTTGTCCCAGAGGTGCTGCCAGCACTGCAGGTGCCCCAGCAGTGCCAGCACAGGGACGGGCCCAGCGCCCCGCGCATGCGCAGTGGGGGGTGAGGGGGGCCCAGTTCTCCCGCGCATGCGCAGTGGTGTGGGGGTAGGGCCAGCGCGTCCGCGCATGCGTAGTAGCACCCGCGCCCGCGCATGCGCAGTAGCCCCCGCGCCCGCGCATGCGCAGTAGCCCCCGCGGCCGCGCATGCGTAGTAGCCACCGCGCCCGCGCATGCGCCGTAGCCACCGCGCCCGCGCATGCGCCGTAGACCCCGCGCATGCGCAGTAGCACCCGCGCCCGCGCATGCGCAGTAGCCACCGCGCTGGCGCATGCGCCGTAGCCACACCCCCGCGCATGCGCAGCAGCCACCGCGCCCGCGCATGCGCCGTAGCCACCGCGCCCGCGCATGCGCAGTAGCCACCGCGCCCGCGCATGCGCCGTAGCCCCCGCGCCCGCGCATGCGCAGTGGCCCCCGCGCCCGCGCATGCGCAGTAGCACCCGCGCCCGCGCATGCGCAGTAGCCACCGCGCCCGCGCATGCGCCGTAGACCCCGCGCATGCGCAGTAGCACGCGCGCCCGCGCATGCGCAGTAGCCACCGCGCCCGCGCATGCGCCGTAGCCACCGCGCCCGCGCATGCGCCGTAGACCCCGCGCCCGCGCATGCGCAGTACACCCCACGCCCGCGCATGCGCAGTAGCCACCGCGCCCCCGCATGCGCAGTAGCCACCGCGCCCCCGCATGCGCAGTAGCCCCCGCGCCCGCGCATGCGCAGTAGCCCCCGCGCCCGCGCATGTGCCGTAGCCACCGCGCCCGCGCATGCGCAGTAGCCACCGCGCCCGCGCATGCGCAGTAGCCACCGCGCCCGTGCGGGCGTGCCGAGTGGGGGCTCCGCGCAGAGGGGCAGCGCGCCCGCGCATGATGCGCAGAGGTTTCTTTCGGACCTGGGCTGCATTTCCATCCCCCGCTCTGGGAGTCACCCGGTGCGTTAGGAGCGAGCCGATCCCGCTCCCTGAGACACAAGGGCTTGCTCGAGGAGACTGTTCCTGTTCCTCTCTTCCAGCCACTCTGCTCTCCCCAAAACACCCATTTCCTCGGAGCTCCTCTGCAACTGCATTTCCATGGACCCAGGGCTCCAGAAGCTGCAGAGTCGTGCAATGGGGTTTTTTTGGGAAGGGACCTTAAGCTCTTGCACTTCCACCTCTGTCATGAGAATCTCAGGGCTCTAAGACTCACAGAACCATTTGGGCTTGGAAGGACCTTCAAGCTCATCCAGTGCCAGCGCTGCCACGGGCAGGGACACCTCCCACTGTCCCGGGCTGCTCCCAGCCCCAGTGTGCAGCCTGGCCTGGAACATTCCAGGGCATCCAGGGGCAAATCCCCCTCTCTGGGCAGACAGAAGGAGCTAAACCTGGCTATTCCTGAGGGAGTGATGGCAGCACAGCCGAGTCCTGCATCCCTGATTCCCACGGGGAATCTCCATGTCCTTCCTGCTATGGGATCCAGGAGTTGCAGTAGGATTTTTGTGTTTGGTGCTGCATTCCCAGCATGGGCAGAAGCTGTCACGCTCGGAAACACAGCCAGTGTGACAAGGTTTTGCTCCCTTTCTGCTTTGTTTTTGCTGTGTTTTGTTTCTCTCGACAGCTGGCTTAGAACTTGTGTGTTGCTGTTTAGACATCAAGCTTTGGGGCTGAGGTTTTTTTATTCCCAAGTGCTTGCTGGCAGTAAAAATACACTTCACATCTGCAGTGTGTGCACGTGGCTTGGGCTGTGGATTCACACTTCTGGGGCAAAAAGAAGTCCCTTCACACCTGTGCTGCTGGTGGTGTCCCCTGTGAGAAGTTTGGTGGCTCGTTTGTGGCTCTCTCAGTTGTTCCCTTTCACAGAGCTCGGCATTTCTCCCCTTTTCAGTTTCATCCTGCAGAGCTTCGTTCCTGCTGCCGCAGCGTGTTCTGAACCCTCCGCTCGCAGCCTGGGGGTGCCTTTTGTGCTGCTCCTCCGTGGGGCTGCCTTGAGAGCGGAATCAAGGTTGGAAAAGACCTCGGAGATCACTGAGTGCAACCAGCACCAGCACGGCCGGCGCTGACCACGTCCGCCCATGCCACAGCCACAGGTGTTGGAGCACTCCCAGGGGTGGGCACTCCAAACCTCCCTGGGCAGCTGTGCCAAGGCCTGAGCGCCCTTTCCATGGAGGAATTTCCCCAATATCCACCCTGAGCCTCCCCTGGCCCAGCCTGAGGCCGTTCCCTCTCCTCCTGTCCCTGTTCCCTGCGAGCAGAGCCCGACCCCCCCGGCTGCTCCCTCCTGTCAGGGACTTGTCCAGAGCCACAAGGTCCCCCCTGAGCCTCCTTTGCTCCGGGCTGTGCCCCTTTCCCAGCTCTCTCAGGAACTCTCCAGCCCCTTGCCAGCTCCGTTCCCTTGCCTGGACTCGCTCCAGCCCCTCCGTGTCCCTCTTGTCCCAGAGGTGCTGCCAGCACTGCAGGTGCCCCAGCAGTGCCAGCACAGGGACGGGCCCAGCGCCCCGCGCATGCGCAGTGGGGGGTGAGGGGGGCCCAGTTCTCCCGCGCATGCGCAGTGGTGTGGGGGTAGGGCCAGCGCGTCCGCGCATGCGTAGTAGCACCCGCGCCCCCGCATGCGCAGTAGCCACCGCGCCCGCGCATGCGCCGTAGCCCCCGCGCCCGCGCATGCGCAGTAGCCCCCGCGCCCGCGCATGCGTAGTAGCACCCGCGCCCGCGCATGCGCCGTAGCCACCGCGCCCGCGCATGCGCCGTAGACCCCGCGCATGCGCAGTAGCACCCGCGCCCGCGCATGCGCAGTAGCCACCGCGCCCGCGCATGCGCCGTAGCCACCGCGCCCGCGCATGCGCCGTAGCCACCGCGCCCGCGCATGCGCAGTACACCCCACGCCCGCGCATGCGCAGTAGCCACCGCGCCCCCGCATGCGCAGTAGCCACCGCGCCCCCGCATGCGCAGTAGCCCCCGCGCCCGCGCATGCGCAGTAGCCCCCGCGCCCGCGCATGTGCCGTAGCCACCGCGCCCGCGCATGCGCAGTAGCCACCGCGCCCGCGCATGCGCGGTAGCCACCGCGCCCGTGCGGGCGTGCCGAGTGGGGGCTCCGCGCAGAGGGGCAGCGCGCCCGCGCATGATGCGCAGAGGTTTCTTTCGGACCTGGGCTGCATTTCCATCCCCCGCTCTGGGAGTCACCCGGTGCGTTAGGAGCGAGCCGATCCCGCTCCCTGAGACACAAGGGCTTGCTCGAGGAGACTGTTCCTGTTCCTCTCTTCCAGCCACTCTGCTCTCCCCAAAACACCCATTTCCTCGGAGCTCCTCTGCAACTGCATTTCCATGGACCCAGGGCTCCAGAAGCTGCAGAGTCGTGCAATGGGGTTTTTTTGGGAAGGGACCTTAAGCTCTTGCACTTCCACCTCTGTCATGAGAATCTCAGGGCTCTAAGACTCACAGAACCATTTGGGCTTGGAAGGACCTTCAAGCTCATCCAGTGCCAGCGCTGCCACGGGCAGGGACACCTCCCACTGTCCCGGGCTGCTCCCAGCCCCAGTGTGCAGCCTGGCCTGGAACATTCCAGGGCATCCAGGGGCAAATCCCCCTCTCTGGGCAGACAGAAGGAGCTAAACCTGGCTATTCCTGAGGGAGTGATGGCAGCACAGCCGAGTCCTGCATCCCTGATTCCCACGGGGAATCTCCATGTCCTTCCTGCTATGGGATCCAGGAGTTGCAGTAGGATTTTTGTGTTTGGTGCTGCATTCCCAGCATGGGCAGAAGCTGTCACGCTCGGAAACACAGCCAGTGTGACAAGGTTTTGCTCCCTTTCTGCTTTGTTTTTGCTGTGTTTTGTTTCTCTCGACAGCTGGCTTAGAACTTGTGTGTTGCTGTTTAGACATCAAGCTTTGGGGCTGAGGTTTTTTTATTCCCAAGTGCTTGCTGGCAGTAAAAATACACTTCACATCTGCAGTGTGTGCACGTGGCTTGGGCTGTGGATTCACACTTCTGGGGCAAAAAGAAGTCCCTTCACACCTGTGCTGCTGGTGGTGTCCCCTGTGAGAAGTTTGGTGGCTCGTTTGTGGCTCTCTCAGTTGTTCCCTTTCACAGAGCTCGGCATTTCTCCCCTTTTCAGTTTCATCCTGCAGAGCTTCGTTCCTGCTGCCGCAGCGTGTTCTGAACCCTCCGCTCGCAGCCTGGGGGTGCCTTTTGTGCTGCTCCTCCGTGGGGCTGCCTTGAGAGCGGAATCAAGGTTGGAAAAGACCTCGGAGATCACTGAGTGCAACCAGCACCAGCACGGCCGGCGCTGACCACGTCCGCCCATGCCACAGCCACAGGTGTTGGAGCACTCCCAGGGGTGGGCACTCCAAACCTCCCTGGGCAGCTGTGCCAAGGCCTGAGCGCCCTTTCCATGGAGGAATTTCCCCAATATCCACCCTGAGCCTCCCCTGGCCCAGCCTGAGGCCGTTCCCTCTCCTCCTGTCCCTGTTCCCTGCGAGCAGAGCCCGACCCCCCCGGCTGCTCCCTCCTGTCAGGGACTTGTCCAGAGCCACAAGGTCCCCCCTGAGCCTCCTTTGCTCCGGGCTGTGCCCCTTTCCCAGCTCTCTCAGGAACTCTCCAACCCCTTGCCAGCTCCGTTCCCTTGCCTGGACTGGCTCCAGCCCCTCCGTGTCCCTCTTGTCCCAGAGGTGCTGCCAGCACTGCAGGTGCCCCAGCAGTGCCAGCACAGGGACGGGCCCAGCGCCCCGCGCATGCGCAGTGGGGGGTGAGGGGGGCCCAGTTCTCCCGCGCATGCGCAGTAGCCACCGCGCCCGCGCATGCGCCGTAGCCACCGCGCCCGCGCATGCGCAGTAGCCACCGCGCCCGAGCATGCCCCGTAGCCACCGCGCCCGCGCATGCGCAGTAGCCACCGCGCCCCCGCATGCGCCGTAGCCCCCGCGCCCGCGCATGCGCAGTAGCCCCCGCGCCCGCGCATGCGTAGTAGCCACCGCGCCCGCGCATGCGCAGTACACCCCGCGCCCGCGCATGCGCAGTAGCCACCGCGCCCGCGCATGCGCCGTAGCCCCCGCGCCCGCGCATGCGCAGTAGCCCCCGCGCCCGCGCATGCGCAGTAGCACCCGCGCCCGCGCATGCGCCGTAGCCACCGCGCCCGCGCATGCGCCGTAGACCCCGCGCATGCGCAGTAGCACGCGCGCCCGCGCATGCGCAGTAGCCACCGCGCTGGCGCATGCGCAGTAGCCACCGCGCCCGCGCATGCGCCGTAGCCACCGCGCCCGCGCATGCGCAGTACACCCCGCGCCCGCGCATGCGCAGTAGCCACCGCGCCCGCGCATGCGCCGTAGCCCCCGCGCCCGCGCATGCGCAGTAGCCCCCGCGCCCGCGCATGCGTAGTAGCACCCGCGCCCGCGCATGCGCCGTAGCCACCGCGCCCGCGCATGCGCCGTAGACCCCGCGCATGCGCAGTAGCACCCGCGCCCGCGCATGCGCAGTAGCCACCGCGCCCGCGCATGCGCCGTAGCCACCGCGCCCGCGCATGCGCCGTAGCCACCGCGCCCGCGCATGCGCAGTACACCCCACGCCCGCGCATGCGCAGTAGCCACCGCGCCCCCGCATGCGCAGTAGCCACCGCGCCCCCGCATGCGCAGTAGCCCCCGCGCCCGCGCATGCGCAGTAGCCCCCGCGCCCGCGCATGTGCCGTAGCCACCGCGCCCGCGCATGCGCAGTAGCCACCGCGCCCGCGCATGCGCAGTAGCCACCGCGCCCGTGCGGGCGTGCCGAGTGGGGGCTCCGCGCAGAGGGGCAGCGCGCCCGCGCATGATGCGCAGAGGTTTCTTTCGGACCTGGGCTGCATTTCCATCCCCCGCTCTGGGAGTCACCCGGTGCGTTAGGAGCGAGCCGATCCCGCTCCCTGAGACACAAGGGCTTGCTCGAGGAGACTGTTCCTGTTCCTCTCTTCCAGCCACTCTGCTCTCCCCAAAACACCCATTTCCTCGGAGCTCCTCTGCAACTGCATTTCCATGGACCCAGGGCTCCAGAAGCTGCAGAGTCGTGCAATGGGGTTTTTTTGGGAAGGGACCTTAAGCTCTTGCACTTCCACCTCTGTCATGAGAATCTCAGGGCTCTAAGACTCACAGAACCATTTGGGCTTGGAAGGACCTTCAAGCTCATCCAGTGCCAGCGCTGCCACGGGCAGGGACACCTCCCACTGTCCCGGGCTGCTCCCAGCCCCAGTGTGCAGCCTGGCCTGGAACATTCCAGGGCATCCAGGGGCAAATCCCCCTCTCTGGGCAGACAGAAGGAGCTAAACCTGGCTATTCCTGAGGGAGTGATGGCAGCACAGCCGAGTCCTGCATCCCTGATTCCCACGGGGAATCTCCATGTCCTTCCTGCTATGGGATCCAGGAGTTGCAGTAGGATTTTTGTGTTTGGTGCTGCATTCCCAGCATGGGCAGAAGCTGTCACGCTCGGAAACACAGCCAGTGTGACAAGGTTTTGCTCCCTTTCTGCTTTGTTTTTGCTGTGTTTTGTTTCTCTCGACAGCTGGCTTAGAACTTGTGTGTTGCTGTTTAGACATCAAGCTTTGGGGCTGAGGTTTTTTTATTCCCAAGTGCTTGCTGGCAGTAAAAATACACTTCACATCTGCAGTGTGTGCACGTGGCTTGGGCTGTGGATTCACACTTCTGGGGCAAAAAGAAGTCCCTTCACACCTGTGCTGCTGGTGGTGTCCCCTGTGAGAAGTTTGGTGGCTCGTTTGTGGCTCTCTCAGTTGTTCCCTTTCACAGAGCTCGGCATTTCTCCCCTTTTCAGTTTCATCCTGCAGAGCTTCGTTCCTGCTGCCGCAGCGTGTTCTGAACCCTCCGCTCGCAGCCTGGGGGTGCCTTTTGTGCTGCTCCTCCGTGGGGCTGCCTTGAGAGCGGAATCAAGGTTGGAAAAGACCTCGGAGATCACTGAGTGCAACCAGCACCAGCACGGCCGGCGCTGACCACGTCCGCCCATGCCACAGCCACAGGTGTTGGAGCACTCCCAGGGGTGGGCACTCCAAACCTCCCTGGGCAGCTGTGCCAAGGCCTGAGCGCCCTTTCCATGGAGGAATTTCCCCAATATCCACCCTGAGCCTCCCCTGGCCCAGCCTGAGGCCGTTCCCTCTCCTCCTGTCCCTGTTCCCTGCGAGCAGAGCCCGACCCCCCCGGCTGCTCCCTCCTGTCAGGGACTTGTCCAGAGCCACAAGGTCCCCCCTGAGCCTCCTTTGCTCCGGGCTGTGCCCCTTTCCCAGCTCTCTCAGGAACTCTCCAACCCCTTGCCAGCTCCGTTCCCTTGCCTGGACTGGCTCCAGCCCCTCCGTGTCCCTCTTGTCCCAGAGGTGCTGCCAGCACTGCAGGTGCCCCAGCAGTGCCAGCACAGGGACGGGCCCAGCGCCCCGCGCATGCGCAGTGGGGGGTGAGGGGGGCCCAGTTCTCCCGCGCATGCGCAGTAGCCACCGCGCCCGCGCATGCGCCGTAGCCACCGCGCCCGCGCATGCGCAGTAGCCACCGCGCCCGAGCATGCCCCGTAGCCACCGCGCCCGCGCATGCGCAGTAGCCACCGCGCCCGCGCATGCGCCGTAGCCCCCGCGCCCGCGCATGCGCAGTAGCCCCCGCGCCCGCGCATGCGTAGTAGCCACCGCGCCCGCGCATGCGCAGTACACCCCGCGCCCGCGCATGCGCAGTAGCCACCGCGCCCGCGCATGCGCCGTAGCCCCCGCGCCCGCGCATGCGCAGTAGCCCCCGCGCCCGCGCATGCGCAGTAGCACCCGCGCCCGCGCATGCGCCGTAGCCACCGCGCCCGCGCATGCGCCGTAGACCCCGCGCATGCGCAGTAGCACGCGCGCCCGCGCATGCGCAGTAGCCACCGCGCCCGCGCATGCGCAGTAGCCACCGCGCCCGCGCATGCGCCGTAGCCACCGCGCCCGCGCATGCGCAGTACACCCCGCGCCCGCGCATGCGCAGTAGCCACCGCGCCCGCGCATGCGCCGTAGCCCCCGCGCCCGCGCATGCGCAGTAGCCCCCGCGCCCGCGCATGCGTAGTAGCACCCGCGCCCGCGCATGCGCCGTAGCCACCGCGCCCGCGCATGCGCCGTAGACCCCGCGCATGCGCAGTAGCACCCGCGCCCGCGCATGCGCAGTAGCCACCGCGCCCGCGCATGCGCCGTAGCCACCGCGCCCGCGCATGCGCCGTAGCCACCGCGCCCGCGCATGCGCAGTACACCCCACGCCCGCGCATGCGCAGTAGCCACCGCGCCCCCGCATGCGCAGTAGCCACCGCGCCCCCGCATGCGCAGTAGCCCCCGCGCCCGCGCATGCGCAGTAGCCCCCGCGCCCGCGCATGTGCCGTAGCCACCGCGCCCGCGCATGCGCCGTAGCGCCCGCGCCCGCGCATGCGCAGTAGCCCCCGCGCCCGCGCATGCGTAGTAGCCACCGCGCCCGAGCATGCGCAGTACACCCCGCGCCCGCGCATGCGCAGTAGCCACCGCGCCCGCGCATGCGCCGTAGCCCCCGCGCCCGCGCATGCGCAGTAGCCTCCGCGCCCGCGCATGCGCAGTAGCACCCGCGCCCGCGCATGCGCCGTAGCCACCGCGCCCGCGCATGCGCCGTAGACCCCGCGCATGCGCAGTAGCACGCGCGCCCGCGCATGCGCAGTAGCCACCGCGCTGGCGCATGCGCAGTAGCCACCGCGCCCGCGCATGCGCCGTAGCCACCGCGCCCGCGCATGCGCAGTACACCCCGCGCCCGCGCATGCGCAGTAGCCACCGCGCCCGCGCATGCGCCGTAGCCCCCGCGCCCGCGCATGCGCAGTAGCCCCCGCGCCCGCGCATGCGTAGTAGCACCCGCGCCCGCGCATGCGCCGTAGCCACCGCGCCCGCGCATGCGCCGTAGACCCCGCGCATGCGCAGTAGCACCCGCGCCCGCGCATGCGCAGTAGCCACCGCGCCCGCGCATGCGCCGTAGCCACCGCGCCCGCGCATGCGCCGTAGCCACCGCGCCCGCGCATGCGCAGTACACCCCACGCCCGCGCATGCGCAGTAGCCACCGCGCCCCCGCATGCGCAGTAGCCACCGCGCCCCCGCATGCGCAGTAGCCCCCGCGCCCGCGCATGCGCAGTAGCCCCCGCGCCCGCGCATGTGCCGTAGCCACCGCGCCCGCGCATGCGCAGTAGCCACCGCGCCCGTGCGGGCGTGCCGAGTGGGGGCTCCGCGCAGAGGGGCAGCGCGCCCGCGCATGATGCGCAGAGGTTTCTTTCGGACCTGGGCTGCATTTCCATCCCCCGCTCTGGGAGTCACCCGGTGCGTTAGGAGCGAGCCGATCCCGCTCCCTGAGACACAAGGGCTTGCTCGAGGAGACTGTTCCTGTTCCTCTCTTCCAGCCACTCTGCTCTCCCCAAAACACCCATTTCCTCGGAGCTCCTCTGCAACTGCATTTCCATGGACCCAGGGCTCCAGAAGCTGCAGAGTCGTGCAATGGGGTTTTTTTGGGAAGGGACCTTAAGCTCTTGCACTTCCACCTCTGTCATGAGAATCTCAGGGCTCTAAGACTCACAGAACCATTTGGGCTTGGAAGGACCTTCAAGCTCATCCAGTGCCAGCGCTGCCACGGGCAGGGACACCTCCCACTGTCCCGGGCTGCTCCCAGCCCCAGTGTGCAGCCTGGCCTGGAACATTCCAGGGCATCCAGGGGCAAATCCCCCTCTCTGGGCAGACAGAAGGAGCTAAACCTGGCTATTCCTGAGGGAGTGATGGCAGCACAGCCGAGTCCTGCATCCCTGATTCCCACGGGGAATCTCCATGTCCTTCCTGCTATGGGATCCAGGAGTTGCAGTAGGATTTTTGTGTTTGGTGCTGCATTCCCAGCATGGCAGAAGCTGTCACGCTCGGAAACACAGCCAGTGTGACAAGGTTTTGCTCCCTTTCTGCTTTGTTTTTGCTGTGTTTTGTTTCTCTCGACAGCTGGCTTAGAACTTGTGTGTTGCTGTTTAGACATCAAGCTTTGGGGCTGAGGTTTTTTTATTCCCAAGTGCTTGCTGGCAGTAAAAATACACTTCACATCTGCAGTGTGTGCACGTGGCTTGGGCTGTGGATTCACACTTCTGGGGCAAAAAGAAGTCCCTTCACACCTGTGCTGCTGGTGGTGTCCCCTGTGAGAAGTTTGGTGGCTCGTTTGTGGCTCTCTCAGTTGTTCCCTTTCACAGAGCTCGGCATTTCTCCCCTTTTCAGTTTCATCCTGCAGAGCTTCGTTCCTGCTGCCGCAGCGTGTTCTGAACCCTCCGCTCGCAGCCTGGGGGTGCCTTTTGTGCTGCTCCTCCGTGGGGCTGCCTTGAGAGCGGAATCAAGGTTGGAAAAGACCTCGGAGATCACTGAGTGCAACCAGCACCAGCACGGCCGGCGCTGACCACGTCCGCCCATGCCACAGCCACAGGTGTTGGAGCACTCCCAGGGGTGGGCACTCCAAACCTCCCTGGGCAGCTGTGCCAAGGCCTGAGCGCCCTTTCCATGGAGGAATTTCCCCAATATCCACCCTGAGCCTCCCCTGGCCCAGCCTGAGGCCGTTCCCTCTCCTCCTGTCCCTGTTCCCTGCGAGCAGAGCCCGACCCCCCCGGCTGCTCCCTCCTGTCAGGGACTTGTCCAGAGCCACAAGGTCCCCCCTGAGCCTCCTTTGCTCCGGGCTGTGCCCCTTTCCCAGCTCTCTCAGGAACTCTCCAACCCCTTGCCAGCTCCGTTCCCTTGCCTGGACTGGCTCCAGCCCCTCCGTGTCCCTCTTGTCCCAGAGGTGCTGCCAGCACTGCAGGTGCCCCAGCAGTGCCAGCACAGGGACGGGCCCAGCGCCCCGCGCATGCGCAGTGGGGGGTGAGGGGGGCCCAGTTCTCCCGCGCTGGCGCAGTAGCCACCGCGCCCGCGCATGCGCCGTAGCCACCGCGCCCGCGCATGCGCAGTAGCCACCGCGCCCGAGCATGCCCCGTAGCCACCGCGCCCGCGCATGCGCCGTAGCCACCGAGCCCGCGCATGCGCAGTACACCCCGCGCCCGCGCATGCGCAGTAGCCACCGCGCCCGCGCATGCGCCGTAGCCCCCGCGCCCGCGCATGCGCAGTAGCCACCGCGCCCGGGCATGCGCAGTAGCCACCGCGCCCGCGCATGCGCCGTAGACCCCGCGCCCGCGCATGCGCAGTAGCCACCGCGACCGCGCATGCGTAGTAGCACCCGATCCCGCGCATGCGCCGTAGCCACCGCGCCCGCGCATGCGCCGTAGCCACGGCGCCCGCGCATGCGCCGTAGCCCCCGCGCCCGCGCATGCGCAGTAGCCACCGGGCCCGCGCATGCGCAGTATCCCCCGCGCCCGCGCAAGCGCCGTAACCCCCGCGCCCGCGCATGCGCAGTAGCACCCGCGCCCGCGCATGCGCAGTAGCCCCCGCGCCCGCGCATGCGCCGTAGACCCCGCGCCCGCGCATGCGCCGTAGCCACCGCGCCCACGCCCGAGCATGCGCCGTAGCCCCCGCGCCCGCGCATGCGCCGTAGCCACCGCGCCCGCGCATGCGCCGTAGCCCCCGCGCCCGCGCATGCGCAGTAGCCACTTCGCCCGCGCATGCGCCGTAGCCACCGCGCCCGCGCATGCGCAGTAGCCCACACACTCGCGCATGCGCAGTAGCCACCGCGCCCGCGCATGCGCCGCAGCCACCGCGCCCGCGCATGCGCCGTAGCCCCCGCGCCCGCGCGGGCGCCGTAGCCACCGCGCCCGCGCATGCGCAGTACACCCCGCGCCCGCGCATGCGCAGTAGCCACCGCGCCCGCGCATGCGCCGTAGCCCCCGCGCCCGCGCATGCGCCGTAGCCACCGCGCCCGCGCATGCGCAGTACACCCCGCGCCCGCGCATGCGCAGTAGCCACCGCGCCCGCGCATGCGCCGTAGCCACCGCGCCCGCGCATGCGCCGTAGCCCCCGCGCCCGCGCATGCGTAGTAGCACCCGCGCCCGCGCATGCGCCGTAGCCACCGCGCCCGCGCATGCGCCGTAGACCCCGCGCATGCGCAGTAGCACGCGCGCCCGCGCATGCGCCGTAGCCACCGCGCCCGCGCATGCGCCGTAGACCCCGCGCCCGCGCATGCGCAGTAGCCACCGCGACCGCGCATGCGTAGTAGCACCCGATCCCGCGCATGCGCCGTAGCCACCGCGCCCGCGCATGCGCAGTAGCCACCGGGCCCGCGCATGCGCAGTATCCCCCGCGCCCGCGCAAGCGCCGTAACCCCCGCGCCCGCGCATGCGCCGGACCAGCCGCGCCCGCGCATGCGCAGTAGCCCCCGCGCCCGCGCATGCGCCGTAGACCCCGCGCCCGCGCATGCGCCGTAGCCACCGCGCCCACGCCCGAGCATGCGCCGTAGCCCCCGCGCCCGCGCATGCGCCGTAGCCACCGCGCCCGCGCATGCGCCGTAGCCCCCGCGCCCGCGCATGCGCAGTAGCCACTTCGCCCGCGCATGCGCCGTAGCCACCGCGCCCGCGCATGCGCAGTAGCCCACACCCTCGCGCATGCGCAGTAGCCACCGCGCCCGCGCATGCGCCGCAGCCACCGCGCCCGCGCATGCGCCGTAGCCCCCGCGCCCGCGCATGCGCAGTAGCCACCGCGCCCGCGCATGCGTAGTAGCACCCGATCCCGCGCATGCGCCGTAGCCCCCGCGCCCGCGCATGCGCCGTAGCCACCGCGCCCGCGCATGCGCAGTACACCCCGCGCCCGCGCATGCGCAGTAGCCACCGCGCCCGCGCATGCGCCGTAGCCACCGCGCCCGCGCATGCGCCGTAGCCCCCGCGCCCGCGCATGCGTAGTAGCACCCGCGCCCGCGCATGCGCCGTAGCCACCGCGCCCGCGCATGCGCCGTAGACCCCGCGCATGCGCAGTAGCACGCGCGCCCGCGCATGCGCCGTAGCCACCGCGCCCGCGCATGCGCAGTACACCCCGCGCCCGCGCATGCCCCGTAGCCACCGCGCCCGCGCATGCGCCGTAGCCCCCGCGCCCGCGCATGCGTAGTAGCACCCGCGCCCGCGCATGCGCCGTAGCCACCGCGCCCGCGCATGCGCCGTAGACCCCGCGCATGCGCAGTACCACGCGCGCCCGCGCATGCGCAGTAGCCACCGCGCCCGCGCATGCGCCGTAGCCACCGCGCCCGCGCATGCGCCGTAGCCACCGCGCCCGCGCATGCGCAGTACACCCCACGCCCGCGCATGCGCAGTAGCCACCGCGCCCCCGCATGCGCATTAGCCACCGCGCCCCCGCATGCGCAGTAGCCCCCGCGCCCGCGCATGCGCAGTAGCCCCCGCGCCCGCGCATGCGCAGTAGCCACCGCGCCCGCGCATGCGCCGTAGCCCCCGCGCCCGCGCATGCGCCGTAGCCACCGCGCCCGCGCATGCGCCGTAGCCCCCGCGCCCGCGCATGCGTAGTAGCACCCGCGCCCGCGCATGCGCCGTAGCCACCGCGCCCGCGCATGCGCCGTAGACCCCGCGCATGCGCAGTAGCACGCGCGCCCGCGCATGCGCCGTAGCCACCGCGCCCGCGCATGCGCCGTAGACCCCGCGCCCGCGCATGCGCAGTAGCCACCGCGACCGCGCATGCGTAGTAGCACCCGATCCCGCGCATGCGCCGTAGCCACCGCGCCCGCGCATGCGCCGTAGCCACCGCGCCCGCGCATGCGCCGTAGCCCCCGCGCCCGCGCATGCGCAGTAGCCACCGGGCCCGCGCATGCGCAGTATCCCCCGCGCCCGCGCAAGCGCCGTAACCCCCGCGCCCGCGCATGCGCCGGACCAGCCGCGCCCGCGCATGCGCAGTAGCCCCCGCGCCCGCGCATGCGCCGTAGACCCCGCGCCCGCGCATGCGCCGTAGCCACCGCGCCCACGCCCGAGCATGCGCCGTAGCCCCCGCGCCCGCGCATGCGCCGTAGCCACCGCGCCCGCGCATGCGCCGTAGCCCCCGCGCCCGCGCATGCGCAGTAGCCACTTCGCCCGCGCATGCGCCGTAGCCACCGCGCCCGCGCATGCGCAGTAGCCCACACCCTCGCGCATGCGCAGTAGCCACCGCGCCCGCGCATGCGCCGCAGCCACCGCGCCCGCGCATGCGCCGTAGCCCCCGCGCCCGCGCATGCGCAGTAGCCACCGCGCCCGCGCATGCGTAGTAGCACCCGATCCCGCGCATGCGCCGTAGCCCCCGCGCCCGCGCATGCGCCGTAGCCACCGCGCCCGCGCATGCGCAGTACACCCCGCGCCCGCGCATGCGCAGTAGCCACCGCGCCCGCGCATGCGCCGTAGCCACCGCGCCCGCGCATGCGCCGTAGCCCCCGCGCCCGCGCATGCGTAGTAGCACCCGCGCCCGCGCATGCGCCGTAGCCACCGCGCCCGCGCATGCGCCGTAGACCCCGCGCATGCGCAGTAGCACGCGCGCCCGCGCATGCGCCGTAGCCACCGCGCCCGCGCATGCGCAGTACACCCCGCGCCCGCGCATGCCCCGTAGCCACCGCGCCCGCGCATGCGCCGTAGCCCCCGCGCCCGCGCATGCGTAGTAGCACCCGCGCCCGCGCATGCGCCGTAGCCACCGCGCCCGCGCATGCGCCGTAGACCCCGCGCATGCGCAGTACCACGCGCGCCCGCGCATGCGCAGTAGCCACCGCGCCCGCGCATGCGCCGTAGCCACCGCGCCCGCGCATGCGCCGTAGCCACCGCGCCCGCGCATGCGCAGTACACCCCACGCCCGCGCATGCGCAGTAGCCACCGCGCCCCCGCATGCGCATTAGCCACCGCGCCCCCGCATGCGCAGTAGCCCCCGCGCCCGCGCATGCGCAGTAGCCCCCGCGCCCGCGCATGTGCCGTAGCCACCGCGCCCGCGCATGCGCAGTAGCCACCGCGCCCGCGCATGCGCAGTAGCCACCGCGCCCGTGCGGGCGTGCCGAGTGGGGGCTCCGCGCAGAGGGGCAGCGCGCCCGCGCATGATGCGCAGAGGTTTCTTTCGGACCTGGGCTGCATTTCCATCCCCCGCTCTGGGAGTCACCCGGTGCGTTAGGAGCGAGCCGATCCCGCTCCCTGAGACACAAGGGCTTGCTCGAGGAGACTGTTCCTGTTCCTCTCTTCCAGCCACTCTGCTCTCCCCAAAACACCCATTTCCTCGGAGCTCCTCTGCAACTGCATTTCCATGGACCCAGGGCTCCAGAAGCTGCAGAGTCGTGCAATGGGGTTTTTTTGGGAAGGGACCTTAAGCTCTTGCACTTCCACCTCTGTCATGAGAATCTCAGGGCTCTAAGACTCACAGAACCATTTGGGCTTGGAAGGACCTTCAAGCTCATCCAGTGCCAGCGCTGCCACGGGCAGGGACACCTCCCACTGTCCCGGGCTGCTCCCAGCCCCAGTGTGCAGCCTGGCCTGGAACATTCCAGGGCATCCAGGGGCAAATCCCCCTCTCTGGGCAGACAGAAGGAGCTAAACCTGGCTATTCCTGAGGGAGTGATGGCAGCACAGCCGAGTCCTGCATCCCTGATTCCCACGGGGAATCTCCATGTCCTTCCTGCTATGGGATCCAGGAGTTGCAGTAGGATTTTTGTGTTTGGTGCTGCATTCCCAGCATGGCAGAAGCTGTCACGCTCGGAAACACAGCCAGTGTGACAAGGTTTTGCTCCCTTTCTGCTTTGTTTTTGCTGTGTTTTGTTTCTCTCGACAGCTGGCTTAGAACTTGTGTGTTGCTGTTTAGACATCAAGCTTTGGGGCTGAGGTTTTTTTATTCCCAAGTGCTTGCTGGCAGTAAAAATACACTTCACATCTGCAGTGTGTGCACGTGGCTTGGGCTGTGGATTCACACTTCTGGGGCAAAAAGAAGTCCCTTCACACCTGTGCTGCTGGTGGTGTCCCCTGTGAGAAGTTTGGTGGCTCGTTTGTGGCTCTCTCAGTTGTTCCCTTTCACAGAGCTCGGCATTTCTCCCCTTTTCAGTTTCATCCTGCAGAGCTTCGTTCCTGCTGCCGCAGCGTGTTCTGAACCCTCCGCTCGCAGCCTGGGGGTGCCTTTTGTGCTGCTCCTCCGTGGGGCTGCCTTGAGAGCGGAATCAAGGTTGGAAAAGACCTCGGAGATCACTGAGTGCAACCAGCACCAGCACGGCCGGCGCTGACCACGTCCGCCCATGCCACAGCCACAGGTGTTGGAGCACTCCCAGGGGTGGGCACTCCAAACCTCCCTGGGCAGCTGTGCCAAGGCCTGAGCGCCCTTTCCATGGAGGAATTTCCCCAATATCCACCCTGAGCCTCCCCTGGCCCAGCCTGAGGCCGTTCCCTCTCCTCCTGTCCCTGTTCCCTGCGAGCAGAGCCCGACCCCCCCGGCTGCTCCCTCCTGTCAGGGACTTGTCCAGAGCCACAAGGTCCCCCCTGAGCCTCCTTTGCTCCGGGCTGTGCCCCTTTCCCAGCTCTCTCAGGAACTCTCCAACCCCTTGCCAGCTCCGTTCCCTTGCCTGGACTGGCTCCAGCCCCTCCGTGTCCCTCTTGTCCCAGAGGTGCTGCCAGCACTGCAGGTGCCCCAGCAGTGCCAGCACAGGGACGGGCCCAGCGCCCCGCGCATGCGCAGTGGGGGGTGAGGGGGGGGCCCAGTTCTCCCGCGCATGCGCAGTGGTGTGGGGGTAGGGCCAGCGCGTCCGCGCATGCGTAGTAGCACCCGCGCCCGCGCATTCGCAGTAGCCACCGCGCCCGCGCATGCGCCGTAGCCCCCGCGCCCGCGCATGCGCAGTAGCCCCCGCGCCCGCGCATGCGTAGTAGCCCCCGCGCCCGCGCATGCGCCGTAGCCACCGCGCCCGCGCATGCGCCGTAGACCCCGCGCATGCGCAGTAGCACCCGCGCCCGCGCATGCGCAGTAGCCACCGCGCCCGCGCATGCGCCGTAGCCACCGCGCCCGCGCATGCGCCGTAGACCCCGCGCCCGCGCATGCGCCGTAGCCACCGCGCCCACGCCCGAGCATGCGCCGTAGCCCCCGCGCCCGCGCATGCGCAGTAGCCACCGCGCCCGCGCATGCGCCGTAGCCCCCGCGCCCGCGCATGCGCAGTAGCCCCCGCGCCCGCGCATGCGTAGTAGCACCCGCGCCCGCGCATGCGCCGTAGCCACCGCGCCCGCGCATGCGCCGTAGACGCCGCGCATGCGCAGTAGCCCCCGCGCCCGCGCATGCGCAGTAGCCACCGCGCCCGCGCATGCGCCGTAGCCACCGCGCCCGCGCATGCGCCGTAGCCACCGCGCCCGCGCATGTGCCGTAGCCACCGCGCCCGCGCATGCGCACTAGCCACCGCGCCCGCGCATGCGCAGTAGCCCCCGCGCCCGCGCATGCGCAGTAGCCACCGCGCCCGCGCATGCGCCGTAGCCACCGCGCCCGCGCATGCGCCGTAGCCACCGCCCCCGCGCATGCGCAGTAGCCACCGCGCCCCCGCATGCGCAGTAGCCCCCGCGCCCGCGCATGCGCAGTAGCCCCCGCGCCCGCGCATGTGCCGTAGCCACCGCGCCCGCGCATGCGCAGTAGCCACCGCGCCCGCGCATGCGCAGTAGCCACCGCGCCCGTGCGGGCGTGCCGAGTGGGGGCTCCGCGCAGAGGGGCAGCGCGCCCGCGCATGATGCGCAGAGGTTTCTTTCGGACCTGGGCTGCATTTCCATCCCCCGCTCTGGGAGTCACCCGGTGCGTTAGGAGCGAGCCGATCCCGCTCCCTGAGACACAAGGGCTTGCTCGAGGAGACTGTTCCTGTTCCTCTCTTCCAGCCACTCTGCTCTCCCCAAAACACCCATTTCCTCGGAGCTCCTCTGCAACTGCATTTCCATGGACCCAGGGCTCCAGAAGCTGCAGAGTCGTGCAATGGGGTTTTTTTGGGAAGGGACCTTAAGCTCTTGCACTTCCACCTCTGTCATGAGAATCTCAGGGCTCTAAGACTCACAGAACCATTTGGGCTTGGAAGGACCTTCAAGCTCATCCAGTGCCAGCGCTGCCACGGGCAGGGACACCTCCCACTGTCCCGGGCTGCTCCCAGCCCCAGTGTGCAGCCTGGCCTGGAACATTCCAGGGCATCCAGGGGCAAATCCCCCTCTCTGGGCAGACAGAAGGAGCTAAACCTGGCTATTCCTGAGGGAGTGATGGCAGCACAGCCGAGTCCTGCATCCCTGATTCCCACGGGGAATCTCCATGTCCTTCCTGCTATGGGATCCAGGAGTTGCAGTAGGATTTTTGTGTTTGGTGCTGCATTCCCAGCATGGGCAGAAGCTGTCACGCTCGGAAACACAGCCAGTGTGACAAGGTTTTGCTCCCTTTCTGCTTTGTTTTTGCTGTGTTTTGTTTCTCTCGACAGCTGGCTTAGAACTTGTGTGTTGCTGTTTAGACATCAAGCTTTGGGGCTGAGGTTTTTTTATTCCCAAGTGCTTGCTGGCAGTAAAAATACACTTCACATCTGCAGTGTGTGCACGTGGCTTGGGCTGTGGATTCACACTTCTGGGGCAAAAAGAAGTCCCTTCACACCTGTGCTGCTGGTGGTGTCCCCTGTGAGAAGTTTGGTGGCTCGTTTGTGGCTCTCTCAGTTGTTCCCTTTCACAGAGCTCGGCATTTCTCCCCTTTTCAGTTTCATCCTGCAGAGCTTCGTTCCTGCTGCCGCAGCGTGTTCTGAACCCTCCGCTCGCAGCCTGGGGGTGCCTTTTGTGCTGCTCCTCCGTGGGGCTGCCTTGAGAGCGGAATCAAGGTTGGAAAAGACCTCGGAGATCACTGAGTGCAACCAGCACCAGCACGGCCGGCGCTGACCACGTCCGCCCATGCCACAGCCACAGGTGTTGGAGCACTCCCAGGGGTGGGCACTCCAAACCTCCCTGGGCAGCTGTGCCAAGGCCTGAGCGCCCTTTCCATGGAGGAATTTCCCCAATATCCACCCTGAGCCTCCCCTGGCCCAGCCTGAGGCCGTTCCCTCTCCTCCTGTCCCTGTTCCCTGCGAGCAGAGCCCGACCCCCCCGGCTGCTCCCTCCTGTCAGGGACTTGTCCAGAGCCACAAGGTCCCCCCTGAGCCTCCTTTGCTCCGGGCTGTGCCCCTTTCCCAGCTCTCTCAGGAACTCTCCAACCCCTTGCCAGCTCCGTTCCCTTGCCTGGACTGGCTCCAGCCCCTCCGTGTCCCTCTTGTCCCAGAGGTGCTGCCAGCACTGCAGGTGCCCCAGCAGTGCCAGCACAGGGACGGGCCCAGCGCCCCGCGCATGCGCAGTGGGGGGTGAGGGGGGCCCAGTTCTCCCGCGCATGCGCAGTAGCCACCGCGCCCGCGCATGCGCCGTAGCCACCGCGCCCGCGCATGCGCAGTAGCCACCGCGCCCGAGCATGCCCCGTAGCCACCGCGCCCGCGCATGCGCAGTAGCCACCGCGCCCGCGCATGCGCCGTAGCCCCCGCGCCCGCGCATGCGCAGTAGCCCCCGCGCCCGCGCATGCGTAGTAGCCACCGCGCCCGCGCATGCGCAGTACACCCCGCGCCCGCGCATGCGCAGTAGCCACCGCGCCCGCGCATGCGCCGTAGCCCCCGCGCCCGCGCATGCGCAGTAGCCCCCGCGCCCGCGCATGCGCAGTAGCACCCGCGCCCGCGCATGCGCCGTAGCCACCGCGCCCGCGCATGCGCAGTAGACCCCGCGCATGCGCAGTAGCACGCGCGCCCGCGCATGCGCAGTAGCCACCGCGCCCGCGCATGCGCAGTAGCCCCCGCGCCCGCGCATGCGCAGTAGCCACCGCGCCCGCGCATGCGCCGTAGCCACCGCGCCCGCGCATGCGCCGTAGCCCCCGCGCCCGCGCATGCGTAGTAGCACCCGCGCCCGCGCATGCGCCGTAGCCACCGCGCCCGCGCATGCGCAGTACACCCCGCGCCCGCGCATGCCCCGTAGCCACCGCGCCCGCGCATGCGCCGTAGCCCCCGCGCCCGCGCATGCGTAGTAGCACCCGCGCCCGCGCATGCGCCGTAGCCACCGCGCCCGCGCATGCGCCGTAGACCCCGCGCATGCGCAGTACCACGCGCGCCCGCGCATGCGCAGTAGCCACCGCGCCCGCGCATGCGCCGTAGCCACCGCGCCCGCGCATGCGCCGTAGCCACCGCGCCCGCGCATGCGCAGTACACCCCACGCCCGCGCATGCGCAGTAGCCACCGCGCCCCCGCATGCGCATTAGCCACCGCGCCCCCGCATGCGCAGTAGCCCCCGCGCCCGCGCATGCGCAGTAGCCCCCGCGCCCGCGCATGTGCCGTAGCCACCGCGCCCGCGCATGCGCAGTAGCCACCGCGCCCGCGCATGCGCAGTAGCCACCGCGCCCGTGCGGGCGTGCCGAGTGGGGGCTCCGCGCAGAGGGGCAGCGCGCCCGCGCATGATGCGCAGAGGTTTCTTTCGGACCTGGGCTGCATTTCCATCCCCCGCTCTGGGAGTCACCCGGTGCGTTAGGAGCGAGCCGATCCCGCTCCCTGAGACACAAGGGCTTGCTCGAGGAGACTGTTCCTGTTCCTCTCTTCCAGCCACTCTGCTCTCCCCAAAACACCCATTTCCTCGGAGCTCCTCTGCAACTGCATTTCCATGGACCCAGGGCTCCAGAAGCTGCAGAGTCGTGCAATGGGGTTTTTTTGGGAAGGGACCTTAAGCTCTTGCACTTCCACCTCTGTCATGAGAATCTCAGGGCTCTAAGACTCACAGAACCATTTGGGCTTGGAAGGACCTTCAAGCTCATCCAGTGCCAGCGCTGCCACGGGCAGGGACACCTCCCACTGTCCCGGGCTGCTCCCAGCCCCAGTGTGCAGCCTGGCCTGGAACATTCCAGGGCATCCAGGGGCAAATCCCCCTCTCTGGGCAGACAGAAGGAGCTAAACCTGGCTATTCCTGAGGGAGTGATGGCAGCACAGCCGAGTCCTGCATCCCTGATTCCCACGGGGAATCTCCATGTCCTTCCTGCTATGGGATCCAGGAGTTGCAGTAGGATTTTTGTGTTTGGTGCTGCATTCCCAGCATGGCAGAAGCTGTCACGCTCGGAAACACAGCCAGTGTGACAAGGTTTTGCTCCCTTTCTGCTTTGTTTTTGCTGTGTTTTGTTTCTCTCGACAGCTGGCTTAGAACTTGTGTGTTGCTGTTTAGACATCAAGCTTTGGGGCTGAGGTTTTTTTATTCCCAAGTGCTTGCTGGCAGTAAAAATACACTTCACATCTGCAGTGTGTGCACGTGGCTTGGGCTGTGGATTCACACTTCTGGGGCAAAAAGAAGTCCCTTCACACCTGTGCTGCTGGTGGTGTCCCCTGTGAGAAGTTTGGTGGCTCGTTTGTGGCTCTCTCAGTTGTTCCCTTTCACAGAGCTCGGCATTTCTCCCCTTTTCAGTTTCATCCTGCAGAGCTTCGTTCCTGCTGCCGCAGCGTGTTCTGAACCCTCCGCTCGCAGCCTGGGGGTGCCTTTTGTGCTGCTCCTCCGTGGGGCTGCCTTGAGAGCGGAATCAAGGTTGGAAAAGACCTCGGAGATCACTGAGTGCAACCAGCACCAGCACGGCCGGCGCTGACCACGTCCGCCCATGCCACAGCCACAGGTGTTGGAGCACTCCCAGGGGTGGGCACTCCAAACCTCCCTGGGCAGCTGTGCCAAGGCCTGAGCGCCCTTTCCATGGAGGAATTTCCCCAATATCCACCCTGAGCCTCCCCTGGCCCAGCCTGAGGCCGTTCCCTCTCCTCCTGTCCCTGTTCCCTGCGAGCAGAGCCCGACCCCCCCGGCTGCTCCCTCCTGTCAGGGACTTGTCCAGAGCCACAAGGTCCCCCCTGAGCCTCCTTTGCTCCGGGCTGTGCCCCTTTCCCAGCTCTCTCAGGAACTCTCCAGCCCCTTGCCAGCTCCGTTCCCTTGCCTGGACTGGCTCCAGCCCCTCCGTGTCCCTCTTGTCCCAGAGGTGCTGCCAGCACTGCAGGTGCCCCAGCAGTGCCAGCACAGGGACGGGCCCAGCGCCCCGCGCATGCGCAGTGGGGGGTGAGGGGGGCCCAGTTCTCCCGCGCATGCGCAGTGGTGTGGGGGTAGGGCCAGCGCGCCCGCGCATGCGTAGTAGCACCCGCGCCCCCGCATGCGCCGTAGCCACCGCGCCCGCGCATTCGCCGTAGACCCCGCGCATGCGCAGTAGCACCCGCGCCCGCGCATGCGCAGTAGCCACCGCGCCCGCGCATGCGCCGTAGCCCCCGCGCCCGCGCATGCGCAGTAGCCCCCGCGCCCGCGCATGCGTAGTAGCCACCGCGCCCGCGCATGCGCAGTACACCCCGCGCCCGCGCATGCGCAGTAGCCACCGCGCCCGCGCATGCGCCGTAGCCCCCGCGCCCGCGCATGCGCAGTAGTCCCCGCGCCCGCGCATGCGCAGTAGCACCCGCGCCCGCGCATGCGCCGTAGCCACCGCGCCCGCGCATGCGCCGTAGACCCCGCGCATGCGCAGTAGCACGCGCGCCCGCGCATGCGCAGTAGCCACCGCGCCCGCGCATGCGCAGTAGCCACCGCGCCCGCGCATGCGCCGTAGCCACCGCGCCCGCGCATGCGCAGTACACCCCGCGCCCGCGCATGCGCAGTAGCCACCGCGCCCGCGCATGCGCCGTAGCCCCCGCGCCCGCGCATGCGCAGTAGCCCCCGCGCCCGCGCATGCGTAGTAGCACCCGCGCCCGCGCATGCGCCGTAGCCACCGCGCCCGCGCATGCGCCGTAGACCCCGCGCATGCGCAGTAGCACCCGCGCCCGCGCATGCGCAGTAGCCACCGCGCCCGCGCATGCGCCGTAGCCACCGCGCCCGCGCATGCGCCGTAGCCACCGCGCCCGCGCATGCGCAGTAGCCACCGCGCCCGAGCATGCCCCGTAGCCACCGCGCCCGCGCATGCGCCGTAGCCACCGAGCCCGCGCATGCGCAGTACACCCCGCGCCCGCGCATGCGCAGTAGCCACCGCGCCCGCGCATGCGCCGTAGCCCCCGCGCCCGCGCATGCGCAGTAGCCACCGCGCCCGCGCATGCGCCGTAGACCCCGCGCCCGCGCATGCGCAGTAGCCACCGCGACCGCGCATGCGTAGTAGCACCCGATCCCGCGCATGCGCCGTAGCCACCGCGCCCGCGCATGCGCCGTAGCCACGGCGCCCGCGCATGCGCCGTAGCCCCCGCGCCCGCGCATGCGCAGTAGCCACCGGGCCCGCGCATGCGCAGTAGCCCCCGCGCCCGCGCATGCGCCGTAGACCCCGCGCCCGCGCATGCGCCGTAGCCACCGCGCCCACGCCCGAGCATGCGCCGTAGCCCCCGCGCCCGCGCATGCGCCGTAGCCACCGCGCCCGCGCATGCGTAGTAGCCCCCGCGCCCGCGCATGCGCAGTAGCCACTTCGCCCGCGCATGCGCCGTAGCCACCGCGCCCGCGCATGCGCAGTAGCCCACACCCTCGCGCATGTGCAGTAGCCACCGCGCCCGCGCATGCGCCGCAGCCACCGCGCCCGCGCATGCGCCGTAGCCCCCGCGCCCGCGCATGCGCAGTAGCCACCGCGCCCGCGCATGCGTAGTAGCACCCGATCCCGCGCATGCGCCGTAGCCCCCGCGCCCGCGCATGCGCCGTAGCCACCGCGCCCGCGCATGCGCAGTAGCCCCCGCGCCCGCGCATGCGCAGTAGCACCCGCGCCCGCGCATGCGCCGTAGCCACCGCGCCCGCGCATGCGCCGTAGACCCCGCGCATGCGCAGTAGCACGCGCGCCCGCGCATGCGCAGTAGCCACCGCGCTGGCGCATGCGCAGTAGCCACCGCGCCCGCGCATGCGCCGTAGCCACCGCGCCCGCGCATGCGCAGTACACCCCGCGCCCGCGCATGCGCAGTAGCCACCGCGCCCGCGCATGCGCCGTAGCCACCGCGCCCGCGCATGCGCAGTAGCCCCCGCGCCCGCGCATGCGTAGTAGCACCCGCGCCCGCGCTTGCGCCGTAGCCACCGCGCCCGCGCATGCGCCGTAGACCCCGCGCATGCGCAGTAGCACCCGCGCCCGCGCATGCGCAGTAGCCACCGCGCCCGCGCATGCGCCGTAGCCACCGCGCCCGCGCATGCGCCGTAGCCACCGCGCCCGCGCATGCGCAGTACACCCCACGCCCGCGCATGCGCAGTAGCCACCGCGCCCCCGCATGCGCAGTAGCCACCGCGCCCCCGCATGCGCAGTAGCCCCCGCGCCCGCGCATGCGCAGTAGCCCCCGCGCCCGCGCATGTGCCGTAGCCACCGCGCCCGCGCATGCGCAGTAGCCACCGCGCCCGTGCGGGCGTGCCGAGTGGGGGCTCCGCGCAGAGGGGCAGCGCGCCCGCGCATGATGCGCAGAGGTTTCTTTCGGACCTGGGCTGCATTTCCATCCCCCGCTCTGGGAGTCACCCGGTGCGTTAGGAGCGAGCCGATCCCGCTCCCTGAGACACAAGGGCTTGCTCGAGGAGACTGTTCCTGTTCCTCTCTTCCAGCCACTCTGCTCTCCCCAAAACACCCATTTCCTCGGAGCTCCTCTGCAACTGCATTTCCATGGACCCAGGGCTCCAGAAGCTGCAGAGTCGTGCAATGGGGTTTTTTTGGGAAGGGACCTTAAGCTCTTGCACTTCCACCTCTGTCATGAGAATCTCAGGGCTCTAAGACTCACAGAACCATTTGGGCTTGGAAGGACCTTCAAGCTCATCCAGTGCCAGCGCTGCCACGGGCAGGGACACCTCCCACTGTCCCGGGCTGCTCCCAGCCCCAGTGTGCAGCCTGGCCTGGAACATTCCAGGGCATCCAGGGGCAAATCCCCCTCTCTGGGCAGACAGAAGGAGCTAAACCTGGCTATTCCTGAGGGAGTGATGGCAGCACAGCCGAGTCCTGCATCCCTGATTCCCACGGGGAATCTCCATGTCCTTCCTGCTATGGGATCCAGGAGTTGCAGTAGGATTTTTGTGTTTGGTGCTGCATTCCCAGCATGGCAGAAGCTGTCACGCTCGGAAACACAGCCAGTGTGACAAGGTTTTGCTCCCTTTCTGCTTTGTTTTTGCTGTGTTTTGTTTCTCTCGACAGCTGGCTTAGAACTTGTGTGTTGCTGTTTAGACATCAAGCTTTGGGGCTGAGGTTTTTTTATTCCCAAGTGCTTGCTGGCAGTAAAAATACACTTCACATCTGCAGTGTGTGCACGTGGCTTGGGCTGTGGATTCACACTTCTGGGGCAAAAAGAAGTCCCTTCACACCTGTGCTGCTGGTGGTGTCCCCTGTGAGAAGTTTGGTGGCTCGTTTGTGGCTCTCTCAGTTGTTCCCTTTCACAGAGCTCGGCATTTCTCCCCTTTTCAGTTTCATCCTGCAGAGCTTCGTTCCTGCTGCCGCAGCGTGTTCTGAACCCTCCGCTCGCAGCCTGGGGGTGCCTTTTGTGCTGCTCCTCCGTGGGGCTGCCTTGAGAGCGGAATCAAGGTTGGAAAAGACCTCGGAGATCACTGAGTGCAACCAGCACCAGCACGGCCGGCGCTGACCACGTCCGCCCATGCCACAGCCACAGGTGTTGGAGCACTCCCAGGGGTGGGCACTCCAAACCTCCCTGGGCAGCTGTGCCAAGGCCTGAGCGCCCTTTCCATGGAGGAATTTCCCCAATATCCACCCTGAGCCTCCCCTGGCCCAGCCTGAGGCCGTTCCCTCTCCTCCTGTCCCTGTTCCCTGCGAGCAGAGCCCGACCCCCCCGGCTGCTCCCTCCTGTCAGGGACTTGTCCAGAGCCACAAGGTCCCCCCTGAGCCTCCTTTGCTCCGGGCTGTGCCCCTTTCCCAGCTCTCTCAGGAACTCTCCAACCCCTTGCCAGCTCCGTTCCCTTGCCTGGACTGGCTCCAGCCCCTCCGTGTCCCTCTTGTCCCAGAGGTGCTGCCAGCACTGCAGGTGCCCCAGCAGTGCCAGCACAGGGACGGGCCCAGCGCCCCGCGCATGCGCAGTGGGGGGTGAGGGGGGCCCAGTTCTCCCGCGCTGGCGCAGTAGCCACCGCGCCCGCGCATGCGCCGTAGCCACCGCGCCCGCGCATGCGCAGTAGCCACCGCGCCCGAGCATGCCCCGTAGCCACCGCGCCCGCGCATGCGCCGTAGCCACCGAGCCCGCGCATGCGCAGTACACCCCGCGCCCGCGCATGCGCAGTAGCCACCGCGCCCGCGCATGCGCCGTAGCCCCCGCGCCCGCGCATGCGCAGTAGCCACCGCGCCCGGGCATGCGCAGTAGCCACCGCGCCCGCGCATGCGCCGTAGACCCCGCGCCCGCGCATGCGCAGTAGCCACCGCGACCGCGCATGCGTAGTAGCACCCGATCCCGCGCATGCGCCGTAGCCACCGCGCCCGCGCATGCGCCGTAGCCACGGCGCCCGCGCATGCGCCGTAGCCCCCGCGCCCGCGCATGCGCAGTAGCCACCGGGCCCGCGCATGCGCAGTATCCCCCGCGCCCGCGCAAGCGCCGTAACCCCCGCGCCCGCGCATGCGCAGTAGCACCCGCGCCCGCGCATGCGCAGTAGCCCCCGCGCCCGCGCATGCGCCGTAGACCCCGCGCCCGCGCATGCGCCGTAGCCACCGCGCCCACGCCCGAGCATGCGCCGTAGCCCCCGCGCCCGCGCATGCGCCGTAGCCACCGCGCCCGCGCATGCGCCGTAGCCCCCGCGCCCGCGCATGCGCAGTAGCCACTTCGCCCGCGCATGCGCCGTAGCCACCGCGCCCGCGCATGCGCAGTAGCCCACACCCTCGCGCATGCGCAGTAGCCACCGCGCCCGCGCATGCGCCGCAGCCACCGCGCCCGCGCATGCGCCGTAGCCCCCGCGCCCGCGCATGCGCAGTAGCCACCGCGCCCGCGCATGCGTAGTAGCACCCGATCCCGCGCATGCGCCGTAGCCCCCGCGCCCGCGCATGCGCCGTAGCCACCGCGCCCGCGCATGCGCAGTACACCCCGCGCCCGCGCATGCGCAGTAGCCACCGCGCCCGCGCATGCGCCGTAGCCACCGCGCCCGCGCATGCGCCGTAGCCCCCGCGCCCGCGCATGCGTAGTAGCACCCGCGCCCGCGCATGCGCCGTAGCCACCGCGCCCGCGCATGCGCCGTAGACCCCGCGCATGCGCAGTAGCACGCGCGCCCGCGCATGCGCCGTAGCCACCGCGCCCGCGCATGCGCCGTAGACCCCGCGCCCGCGCATGCGCAGTAGCCACCGCGACCGCGCATGCGTAGTAGCACCCGATCCCGCGCATGCGCCGTAGCCACCGCGCCCGCGCATGCGCCGTAGCCACGGCGCCCGCGCATGCGCCGTAGCCCCCGCGCCCGCGCATGCGCAGTAGCCACCGGGCCCGCGCATGCGCAGTATCCCCCGCGCCCGCGCAAGCGCCGTAACCCCCGCGCCCGCGCATGCGCCGGACCAGCCGCGCCCGCGCATGCGCAGTAGCCCCCGCGCCCGCGCATGCGCCGTAGACCCCGCGCCCGCGCATGCGCCGTAGCCACCGCGCCCACGCCCGAGCATGCGCCGTAGCCCCCGCGCCCGCGCATGCGCCGTAGCCACCGCGCCCGCGCATGCGCCGTAGCCCCCGCGCCCGCGCATGCGCAGTAGCCACTTCGCCCGCGCATGCGCCGTAGCCACCGCGCCCGCGCATGCGCAGTAGCCCACACCCTCGCGCATGCGCAGTAGCCACCGCGCCCGCGCATGCGCCGCAGCCACCGCGCCCGCGCATGCGCCGTAGCCCCCGCGCCCGCGCATGCGCAGTAGCCACCGCGCCCGCGCATGCGTAGTAGCACCCGATCCCGCGCATGCGCCGTAGCCCCCGCGCCCGCGCATGCGCCGTAGCCACCGCGCCCGCGCATGCGCAGTACACCCCGCGCCCGCGCATGCGCAGTAGCCACCGCGCCCGCGCATGCGCCGTAGCCACCGCGCCCGCGCATGCGCCGTAGCCCCCGCGCCCGCGCATGCGTAGTAGCACCCGCGCCCGCGCATGCGCCGTAGCCACCGCGCCCGCGCATGCGCCGTAGACCCCGCGCATGCGCAGTAGCACGCGCGCCCGCGCATGCGCCGTAGCCACCGCGCCCGCGCATGCGCAGTACACCCCGCGCCCGCGCATGCCCCGTAGCCACCGCGCCCGCGCATGCGCCGTAGCCCCCGCGCCCGCGCATGCGTAGTAGCACCCGCGCCCGCGCATGCGCCGTAGCCACCGCGCCCGCGCATGCGCCGTAGACCCCGCGCATGCGCAGTACCACGCGCGCCCGCGCATGCGCAGTAGCCACCGCGCCCGCGCATGCGCCGTAGCCACCGCGCCCGCGCATGCGCCGTAGCCACCGCGCCCGCGCATGCGCAGTACACCCCACGCCCGCGCATGCGCAGTAGCCACCGCGCCCCCGCATGCGCCGTAGCCCCCGCGCCCGCGCATGCGTAGTAGCACCCGCGCCCGCGCATGCGCCGTAGCCACCGCGCCCGCGCATGCGCCGTAGACCCCGCGCATGCGCAGTAGCACGCGCGCCCGCGCATGCGCCGTAGCCACCGCGCCCGCGCATGCGCAGTACACCCCGCGCCCGCGCATGCCCCGTAGCCACCGCGCCCGCGCATGCGCCGTAGCCACCGCGCCCGCGCATGCGCCGTAGCCACCGCGCCCGCGCATGCGCCGTAGCCACCGCGCCCGCGCATGCGCAGTACACCCCACGCCCGCGCATGCGCAGTAGCCACCGCGCCCCCGCATGCGCAGTAGCCACCGCGCCCCCGCATGCGCAGTAGCCCCCGCGCCCGCGCATGCGCAGTAGCCCCCGCGCCCGCGCATGTGCCGTAGCCACCGCGCCCGCGCATGCGCAGTAGCCACCGCGCCCGTGCGGGCGTGCCGAGTGGGGGCTCCGCGCAGAGGGGCAGCGCGCCCGCGCATGATGCGCAGAGGTTTCTTTCGGACCTGGGCTGCATTTCCATCCCCCGCTCTGGGAGTCACCCGGTGCGTTAGGAGCGAGCCGATCCCGCTCCCTGAGACACAAGGGCTTGCTCGAGGAGACTGTTCCTGTTCCTCTCTTCCAGCCACTCTGCTCTCCCCAAAACACCCATTTCCTCGGAGCTCCTCTGCAACTGCATTTCCATGGACCCAGGGCTCCAGAAGCTGCAGAGTCGTGCAATGGGGTTTTTTTGGGAAGGGACCTTAAGCTCTTGCACTTCCACCTCTGTCATGAGAATCTCAGGGCTCTAAGACTCACAGAACCATTTGGGCTTGGAAGGACCTTCAAGCTCATCCAGTGCCAGCGCTGCCACGGGCAGGGACACCTCCCACTGTCCCGGGCTGCTCCCAGCCCCAGTGTGCAGCCTGGCCTGGAACATTCCAGGGCATCCAGGGGCAAATCCCCCTCTCTGGGCAGACAGAAGGAGCTAAACCTGGCTATTCCTGAGGGAGTGATGGCAGCACAGCCGAGTCCTGCATCCCTGATTCCCACGGGGAATCTCCATGTCCTTCCTGCTATGGGATCCAGGAGTTGCAGTAGGATTTTTGTGTTTGGTGCTGCATTCCCAGCATGGCAGAAGCTGTCACGCTCGGAAACACAGCCAGTGTGACAAGGTTTTGCTCCCTTTCTGCTTTGTTTTTGCTGTGTTTTGTTTCTCTCGACAGCTGGCTTAGAACTTGTGTGTTGCTGTTTAGACATCAAGCTTTGGGGCTGAGGTTTTTTTATTCCCAAGTGCTTGCTGGCAGTAAAAATACACTTCACATCTGCAGTGTGTGCACGTGGCTTGGGCTGTGGATTCACACTTCTGGGGCAAAAAGAAGTCCCTTCACACCTGTGCTGCTGGTGGTGTCCCCTGTGAGAAGTTTGGTGGCTCGTTTGTGGCTCTCTCAGTTGTTCCCTTTCACAGAGCTCGGCATTTCTCCCCTTTTCAGTTTCATCCTGCAGAGCTTCGTTCCTGCTGCCGCAGCGTGTTCTGAACCCTCCGCTCGCAGCCTGGGGGTGCCTTTTGTGCTGCTCCTCCGTGGGGCTGCCTTGAGAGCGGAATCAAGGTTGGAAAAGACCTCGGAGATCACTGAGTGCAACCAGCACCAGCACGGCCGGCGCTGACCACGTCCGCCCATGCCACAGCCACAGGTGTTGGAGCACTCCCAGGGGTGGGCACTCCAAACCTCCCTGGGCAGCTGTGCCAAGGCCTGAGCGCCCTTTCCATGGAGGAATTTCCCCAATATCCACCCTGAGCCTCCCCTGGCCCAGCCTGAGGCCGTTCCCTCTCCTCCTGTCCCTGTTCCCTGCGAGCAGAGCCCGACCCCCCCGGCTGCTCCCTCCTGTCAGGGACTTGTCCAGAGCCACAAGGTCCCCCCTGAGCCTCCTTTGCTCCGGGCTGTGCCCCTTTCCCAGCTCTCTCAGGAACTCTCCAACCCCTTGCCAGCTCCGTTCCCTTGCCTGGACTGGCTCCAGCCCCTCCGTGTCCCTCTTGTCCCAGAGGTGCTGCCAGCACTGCAGGTGCCCCAGCAGTGCCAGCACAGGGACGGGCCCAGCGCCCCGCGCATGCGCAGTGGGGGGTGAGGGGGGCCCAGTTCTCCCGCGCTGGCGCAGTAGCCACCGCGCCCGCGCATGCGCCGTAGCCACCGCGCCCGCGCATGCGCAGTAGCCACCGCGCCCGAGCATGCCCCGTAGCCACCGCGCCCGCGCATGCGCCGTAGCCACCGAGCCCGCGCATGCGCAGTACACCCCGCGCCCGCGCATGCGCAGTAGCCACCGCGCCCGCGCATGCGCCGTAGCCCCCGCGCCCGCGCATGCGCAGTAGCCACCGCGCCCGGGCATGCGCAGTAGCCACCGCGCCCGCGCATGCGCCGTAGACCCCGCGCCCGCGCATGCGCAGTAGCCACCGCGACCGCGCATGCGTAGTAGCACCCGATCCCGCGCATGCGCCGTAGCCACCGCGCCCGCGCATGCGCCGTAGCCACGGCGCCCGCGCATGCGCCGTAGCCCCCGCGCCCGCGCATGCGCAGTAGCCACCGGGCCCGCGCATGCGCAGTATCCCCCGCGCCCGCGCAAGCGCCGTAACCCCCGCGCCCGCGCATGCGCAGTAGCACCCGCGCCCGCGCATGCGCAGTAGCCCCCGCGCCCGCGCATGCGCCGTAGACCCCGCGCCCGCGCATGCGCCGTAGCCACCGCGCCCACGCCCGAGCATGCGCCGTAGCCCCCGCGCCCGCGCATGCGCCGTAGCCACCGCGCCCGCGCATGCGCCGTAGCCCCCGCGCCCGCGCATGCGCAGTAGCCACTTCGCCCGCGCATGCGCCGTAGCCACCGCGCCCGCGCATGCGCAGTAGCCCACACCCTCGCGCATGCGCAGTAGCCACCGCGCCCGCGCATGCGCCGCAGCCACCGCGCCCGCGCATGCGCCGTAGCCCCCGCGCCCGCGCATGCGCAGTAGCCACCGCGCCCGCGCATGCGTAGTAGCACCCGATCCCGCGCATGCGCCGTAGCCCCCGCGCCCGCGCATGCGCCGTAGCCACCGCGCCCGCGCATGCGCAGTACACCCCGCGCCCGCGCATGCGCAGTAGCCACCGCGCCCGCGCATGCGCCGTAGCCACCGCGCCCGCGCATGCGCCGTAGCCCCCGCGCCCGCGCATGCGTAGTAGCACCCGCGCCCGCGCATGCGCCGTAGCCACCGCGCCCGCGCATGCGCCGTAGACCCCGCGCATGCGCAGTAGCACGCGCGCCCGCGCATGCGCCGTAGCCACCGCGCCCGCGCATGCGCAGTACACCCCGCGCCCGCGCATGCCCCGTAGCCACCGCGCCCGCGCATGCGCCGTAGCCCCCGCGCCCGCGCATGCGTAGTAGCACCCGCGCCCGCGCATGCGCCGTAGCCACCGCGCCCGCGCATGCGCCGTAGACCCCGCGCATGCGCAGTACCACGCGCGCCCGCGCATGCGCAGTAGCCACCGCGCCCGCGCATGCGCCGTAGCCACCGCGCCCGCGCATGCGCCGTAGCCACCGCGCCCGCGCATGCGCAGTACACCCCACGCCCGCGCATGCGCAGTAGCCACCGCGCCCCCGCATGCGCATTAGCCACCGCGCCCCCGCATGCGCAGTAGCCCCCGCGCCCGCGCATGCGCAGTAGCCCCCGCGCCCGCGCATGCGCCGTAGCCACCGCGCCCGCGCATGCGCCGTAGACCCCGCGCATGCGCAGTAGCACCCGCGCCCGCGCATGCGCAGTAGCCACCGCGCCCGCGCATGCGCCGTAGCCACCGCGCCCGCGCATGCGCCGTAGCCACCGCGCCCGCGCATGCGCAGTAGCCACCGCGCCCGCGCATGCCCCGTAGCCACCGCGCCCGCGCATGCGCCGTAGCCACCGAGCCCGCGCATGCGCAGTACACCCCGCGCCCGCGCATGCGCAGTAGCCACCGCGCCCGCGCATGCGCCGTAGCCCCCGCGCCCGCGCATGCGCAGCAGCCACCGCGCCCGCGCATGCGCCGTAGACCCCGCGCCCGCGCATGCGCAGTAGCCACCGCGACCGCGCATGCGTAGTAGCACCCGATCCCGCGCATGCGCCGTAGCCACCGCGCCCGCGCATGCGCCGTAGCCACCGCGCCCGCGCATGCGCCGTAGCCACGGCGCCCGCGCATGCGCCGTAGCCCCCGCGCCCGCGCATGCGCAGTAGCCACCGGGCCCGCGCATGCGCAGTATCCCCCGCGCCCGCGCAAGCGCCGTAACCCCCGCGCCCGCGCATGCGCCGGACCAGCCGCGCCCGCGCATGCGCAGTAGCCCCCGCGCCCGCGCATGCGCCGTAGACCCCGCGCCCGCGCATGCGCCGTAGCCACCGCGCCCACGCCCGAGCATGCGCCGTAGCCCCCGCGCCCGCGCATGCGCCGTAGCCACCGCGCCCGCGCATGCGTAGTAGCCCCCGCGCCCGCGCATGCGCAGTAGCCACTTCGCCCGCGCATGCGCCGTAGCCACCGCGCCCGCGCATGCGCAGTAGCCCACACCCTCGCGCATGTGCAGTAGCCACCGCGCCCGCGCATGCGCCGCAGCCACCGCGCCCGCGCATGCGCCGTAGCCCCCGCGCCCGCGCATGCGCAGTAGCCACCGCGCCCGCGCATGCGTAGTAGCACCCGATCCCGCGCATGCGCCGTAGCCCCCGCGCCCGCGCATGCGCCGTAGCCACCGCGCCCGCGCATGCGCAGTAGCCCCCGCGCCCGCGCATGCGCAGTAGCACCCGCGCCCGCGCATGCGCCGTAGCCACCGCGCCCGCGCATGCGCCGTAGACCCCGCGCATGCGCAGTAGCACGCGCGCCCGCGCATGCGCAGTAGCCACCGCGCTGGCGCATGCGCAGTAGCCACCGCGCCCGCGCATGCGCCGTAGCCACCGCGCCCGCGCATGCGCAGTACACCCCGCGCCCGCGCATGCGCAGTAGCCACCGCGCCCGCGCATGCGCCGTAGCCACCGCGCCCGCGCATGCGCAGTAGCCCCCGCGCCCGCGCATGCGTAGTAGCACCCGCGCCCGCGCTTGCGCCGTAGCCACCGCGCCCGCGCATGCGCCGTAGACCCCGCGCATGCGCAGTAGCACCCGCGCCCGCGCATGCGCAGTAGCCACCGCGCCCGCGCATGCGCCGTAGCCACCGCGCCCGCGCATGCGCCGTAGCCACCGCGCCCGCGCATGCGCAGTACACCCCACGCCCGCGCATGCGCAGTAGCCACCGCGCCCCCGCATGCGCAGTAGCCACCGCGCCCCCGCATGCGCAGTAGCCCCCGCGCCCGCGCATGCGCAGTAGCCCCCGCGCCCGCGCATGTGCCGTAGCCACCGCGCCCGCGCATGCGCAGTAGCCACCGCGCCCGTGCGGGCGTGCCGAGTGGGGGCTCCGCGCAGAGGGGCAGCGCGCCCGCGCATGATGCGCAGAGGTTTCTTTCGGACCTGGGCTGCATTTCCATCCCCCGCTCTGGGAGTCACCCGGTGCGTTAGGAGCGAGCCGATCCCGCTCCCTGAGACACAAGGGCTTGCTCGAGGAGACTGTTCCTGTTCCTCTCTTCCAGCCACTCTGCTCTCCCCAAAACACCCATTTCCTCGGAGCTCCTCTGCAACTGCATTTCCATGGACCCAGGGCTCCAGAAGCTGCAGAGTCGTGCAATGGGGTTTTTTTGGGAAGGGACCTTAAGCTCTTGCACTTCCACCTCTGTCATGAGAATCTCAGGGCTCTAAGACTCACAGAACCATTTGGGCTTGGAAGGACCTTCAAGCTCATCCAGTGCCAGCGCTGCCACGGGCAGGGACACCTCCCACTGTCCCGGGCTGCTCCCAGCCCCAGTGTGCAGCCTGGCCTGGAACATTCCAGGGCATCCAGGGGCAAATCCCCCTCTCTGGGCAGACAGAAGGAGCTAAACCTGGCTATTCCTGAGGGAGTGATGGCAGCACAGCCGAGTCCTGCATCCCTGATTCCCACGGGGAATCTCCATGTCCTTCCTGCTATGGGATCCAGGAGTTGCAGTAGGATTTTTGTGTTTGGTGCTGCATTCCCAGCATGGCAGAAGCTGTCACGCTCGGAAACACAGCCAGTGTGACAAGGTTTTGCTCCCTTTCTGCTTTGTTTTTGCTGTGTTTTGTTTCTCTCGACAGCTGGCTTAGAACTTGTGTGTTGCTGTTTAGACATCAAGCTTTGGGGCTGAGGTTTTTTTATTCCCAAGTGCTTGCTGGCAGTAAAAATACACTTCACATCTGCAGTGTGTGCACGTGGCTTGGGCTGTGGATTCACACTTCTGGGGCAAAAAGAAGTCCCTTCACACCTGTGCTGCTGGTGGTGTCCCCTGTGAGAAGTTTGGTGGCTCGTTTGTGGCTCTCTCAGTTGTTCCCTTTCACAGAGCTCGGCATTTCTCCCCTTTTCAGTTTCATCCTGCAGAGCTTCGTTCCTGCTGCCGCAGCGTGTTCTGAACCCTCCGCTCGCAGCCTGGGGGTGCCTTTTGTGCTGCTCCTCCGTGGGGCTGCCTTGAGAGCGGAATCAAGGTTGGAAAAGACCTCGGAGATCACTGAGTGCAACCAGCACCAGCACGGCCGGCGCTGACCACGTCCGCCCATGCCACAGCCACAGGTGTTGGAGCACTCCCAGGGGTGGGCACTCCAAACCTCCCTGGGCAGCTGTGCCAAGGCCTGAGCGCCCTTTCCATGGAGGAATTTCCCCAATATCCACCCTGAGCCTCCCCTGGCCCAGCCTGAGGCCGTTCCCTCTCCTCCTGTCCCTGTTCCCTGCGAGCAGAGCCCGACCCCCCCGGCTGCTCCCTCCTGTCAGGGACTTGTCCAGAGCCACAAGGTCCCCCCTGAGCCTCCTTTGCTCCGGGCTGTGCCCCTTTCCCAGCTCTCTCAGGAACTCTCCAACCCCTTGCCAGCTCCGTTCCCTTGCCTGGACTGGCTCCAGCCCCTCCGTGTCCCTCTTGTCCCAGAGGTGCTGCCAGCACTGCAGGTGCCCCAGCAGTGCCAGCACAGGGACGGGCCCAGCGCCCCGCGCATGCGCAGTGGGGGGTGAGGGGGGCCCAGTTCTCCCGCGCTGGCGCAGTAGCCACGGCGCCCGCGCATGCGCCGTAGCCACCGCGCCCGCGCATGCGCAGTAGCCACCGCGCCCGAGCATGCCCCGTAGCCACCGCGCCCGCGCATGCGCCGTAGCCACCGAGCCCGCGCATGCGCAGTACACCCCGCGCCCGCGCATGCGCAGTAGCCACCGCGCCCGCGCATGCGCCGTAGCCCCCGCGCCCGCGCATGCGCAGTAGCCACCGCGCCCGGGCATGCGCAGTAGCCACCGCGCCCGCGCATGCGCCGTAGACCCCGCGCCCGCGCATGCGCAGTAGCCACCGCGACCGCGCATGCGTAGTAGCACCCGATCCCGCGCATGCGCCGTAGCCACCGCGCCCGCGCATGCGCCGTAGCCACGGCGCCCGCGCATGCGCCGTAGCCCCCGCGCCCGCGCATGCGCAGTAGCCACCGGGCCCGCGCATGCGCAGTATCCCCCGCGCCCGCGCAAGCGCCGTAACCCCCGCGCCCGCGCATGCGCAGTAGCACCCGCGCCCGCGCATGCGCAGTAGCCCCCGCGCCCGCGCATGCGCCGTAGACCCCGCGCCCGCGCATGCGCCGTAGCCACCGCGCCCACGCCCGAGCATGCGCCGTAGCCCCCGCGCCCGCGCATGCGCCGTAGCCACCGCGCCCGCGCATGCGCCGTAGCCCCCGCGCCCGCGCATGCGCAGTAGCCACTTCGCCCGCGCATGCGCCGTAGCCACCGCGCCCGCGCATGCGCAGTAGCCCACACCCTCGCGCATGCGCAGTAGCCACCGCGCCCGCGCATGCGCCGCAGCCACCGCGCCCGCGCATGCGCCGTAGCCCCCGCGCCCGCGCATGCGCAGTAGCCACCGCGCCCGCGCATGCGTAGTAGCACCCGATCCCGCGCATGCGCCGTAGCCCCCGCGCCCGCGCATGCGCCGTAGCCACCGCGCCCGCGCATGCGCAGTACACCCCGCGCCCGCGCATGCGCAGTAGCCACCGCGCCCGCGCATGCGCCGTAGCCACCGCGCCCGCGCATGCGCCGTAGCCCCCGCGCCCGCGCATGCGTAGTAGCACCCGCGCCCGCGCATGCGCCGTAGCCACCGCGCCCGCGCATGCGCCGTAGACCCCGCGCATGCGCAGTAGCACGCGCGCCCGCGCATGCGCCGTAGCCACCGCGCCCGCGCATGCGCCGTAGACCCCGCGCCCGCGCATGCGCAGTAGCCACCGCGACCGCGCATGCGTAGTAGCACCCGATCCCGCGCATGCGCCGTAGCCACCGCGCCCGCGCATGCGCCGTAGCCACGGCGCCCGCGCATGCGCCGTAGCCCCCGCGCCCGCGCATGCGCAGTAGCCACCGGGCCCGCGCATGCGCAGTATCCCCCGCGCCCGCGCAAGCGCCGTAACCCCCGCGCCCGCGCATGCGCCGGACCAGCCGCGCCCGCGCATGCGCAGTAGCCCCCGCGCCCGCGCATGCGCCGTAGACCCCGCGCCCGCGCATGCGCCGTAGCCACCGCGCCCACGCCCGAGCATGCGCCGTAGCCCCCGCGCCCGCGCATGCGCAGTAGCCACTTCGCCCGCGCATGCGCCGTAGCCACCGCGCCCGCGCATGCGCAGTAGCCCACACCCTCGCGCATGCGCAGTAGCCACCGCGCCCGCGCATGCGCCGCAGCCACCGCGCCCGCGCATGCGCCGTAGCCCCCGCGCCCGCGCATGCGCAGTAGCCACCGCGCCCGCGCATGCGTAGTAGCACCCGATCCCGCGCATGCGCCGTAGCCCCCGCGCCCGCGCATGCGCCGTAGCCACCGCGCCCGCGCATGCGCAGTACACCCCGCGCCCGCGCATGCGCGGTAGCCACCGCGCCCGCGCATGCGCCGTAGCCACCGCGCCCGCGCATGCGCCGTAGCCCCCGCGCCCGCGCATGCGTAGTAGCACCCGCGCCCGCGCATGCGCCGTAGCCACCGCGCCCGCGCATGCGCCGTAGACCCCGCGCATGCGCAGTAGCACGCGCGCCCGCGCATGCGCCGTAGCCACCGCGCCCGCGCATGCGCCGTAGACCCCGCGCCCGCGCATGCGCAGTAGCCACCGCGACCGCGCATGCGTAGTAGCACCCGATCCCGCGCATGCGCCGTAGCCACCGCGCCCGCGCATGCGCCGTAGCCACGGCGCCCGCGCATGCGCCGTAGCCCCCGCGCCCGCGCATGCGCAGTAGCCACCGGGCCCGCGCATGCGCAGTATCCCCCGCGCCCGCGCAAGCGCCGTAACCCCCGCGCCCGCGCATGCGCCGGACCAGCCGCGCCCGCGCATGCGCAGTAGCCCCCGCGCCCGCGCATGCGCCGTAGACCCCGCGCCCGCGCATGCGCCGTAGCCACCGCGCCCACGCCCGAGCATGCGCCGTAGCCCCCGCGCCCGCGCATGCGCCGTAGCCACCGCGCCCGCGCATGCGCCGTAGCCCCCGCGCCCGCGCATGCGCAGTAGCCACTTCGCCCGCGCATGCGCCGTAGCCACCGCGCCCGCGCATGCGCAGTAGCCCACACCCTCGCGCATGCGCAGTAGCCACCGCGCCCGCGCATGCGCCGCAGCCACCGCGCCCGCGCATGCGCCGTAGCCCCCGCGCCCGCGCATGCGCAGTAGCCACCGCGCCCGCGCATGCGTAGTAGCACCCGATCCCGCGCATGCGCCGTAGCCCCCGCGCCCGCGCATGCGCCGTAGCCACCGCGCCCGCGCATGCGCAGTACACCCCGCGCCCGCGCATGCGCAGTAGCCACCGCGCCCGCGCATGCGCCGTAGCCACCGCGCCCGCGCATGCGCCGTAGCCCCCGCGCCCGCGCATGCGTAGTAGCACCCGCGCCCGCGCATGCGCCGTAGCCACCGCGCCCGCGCATGCGCCGTAGACCCCGCGCATGCGCAGTAGCACGCGCGCCCGCGCATGCGCCGTAGCCACCGCGCCCGCGCATGCGCAGTACACCCCGCGCCCGCGCATGCCCCGTAGCCACCGCGCCCGCGCATGCGCCGTAGCCCCCGCGCCCGCGCATGCGTAGTAGCACCCGCGCCCGCGCATGCGCCGTAGCCACCGCGCCCGCGCATGCGCCGTAGACCCCGCGCATGCGCAGTACCACGCGCGCCCGCGCATGCGCAGTAGCCACCGCGCCCGCGCATGCGCCGTAGCCACCGCGCCCGCGCATGCGCCGTAGCCACCGCGCCCGCGCATGCGCAGTACACCCCACGCCCGCGCATGCGCAGTAGCCACCGCGCCCCCGCATGCGCATTAGCCACCGCGCCCCCGCATGCGCAGTAGCCCCCGCGCCCGCGCATGCGCAGTAGCCCCCGCGCCCGCGCATGTGCCGTAGCCACCGCGCCCGCGCATGCGCCGTAGCCCCCGCGCCCGCGCATGCGCCGTAGCCACCGCGCCCGCGCATGCGCCGTAGCCCCCGCGCCCGCGCATGCGTAGTAGCACCCGCGCCCGCGCATGCGCCGTAGCCACCGCGCCCGCGCATGCGCCGTAGACCCCGCGCATGCGCAGTAGCACGCGCGCCCGCGCATGCGCCGTAGCCACCGCGCCCGCGCATGCGCCGTAGACCCCGCGCCCGCGCATGCGCAGTAGCCACCGCGACCGCGCATGCGTAGTAGCACCCGATCCCGCGCATGCGCCGTAGCCACCGCGCCCGCGCATGCGCCGTAGCCACCGCGCCCGCGCATGCGCCGTAGCCCCCGCGCCCGCGCATGCGCAGTAGCCACCGGGCCCGCGCATGCGCAGTATCCCCCGCGCCCGCGCAAGCGCCGTAACCCCCGCGCCCGCGCATGCGCCGGACCAGCCGCGCCCGCGCATGCGCAGTAGCCCCCGCGCCCGCGCATGCGCCGTAGACCCCGCGCCCGCGCATGCGCCGTAGCCACCGCGCCCACGCCCGAGCATGCGCCGTAGCCCCCGCGCCCGCGCATGCGCCGTAGCCACCGCGCCCGCGCATGCGCCGTAGCCCCCGCGCCCGCGCATGCGCAGTAGCCACTTCGCCCGCGCATGCGCCGTAGCCACCGCGCCCGCGCATGCGCAGTAGCCCACACCCTCGCGCATGCGCAGTAGCCACCGCGCCCGCGCAAGCGCCGTAACCCCCGCGCCCGCGCATGCGCCGGACCAGCCGCGCCCGCGCATGCGCAGTAGCCACCGCGCCCGCGCATGCGTAGTAGCACCCGATCCCGCGCATGCGCCGTAGCCCCCGCGCCCGCGCATGCGCCGTAGCCACCGCGCCCGCGCATGCGCAGTACACCCCGCGCCCGCGCATGCGCAGTAGCCACCGCGCCCGCGCATGCGCCGTAGCCACCGCGCCCGCGCATGCGCCGTAGCCCCCGCGCCCGCGCATGCGTAGTAGCACCCGCGCCCGCGCATGCGCCGTAGCCACCGCGCCCGCGCATGCGCCGTAGACCCCGCGCATGCGCAGTAGCACGCGCGCCCGCGCATGCGCCGTAGCCACCGCGCCCGCGCATGCGCAGTACACCCCGCGCCCGCGCATGCCCCGTAGCCACCGCGCCCGCGCATGCGCCGTAGCCCCCGCGCCCGCGCATGCGTAGTAGCACCCGCGCCCGCGCATGCGCCGTAGCCACCGCGCCCGCGCATGCGCCGTAGACCCCGCGCATGCGCAGTACCACGCGCGCCCGGGCATGCGCAGTAGCCACCGCGCCCGCGCATGCGCCGTAGCCACCGCGCCCGCGCATGCGCCGTAGCCACCGCGCCCGCGCATGCGCAGTACACCCCACGCCCGCGCATGCGCAGTAGCCACCGCGCCCCCGCATGCGCATTAGCCACCGCGCCCCCGCATGCGCAGTAGCCCCCGCGCCCGCGCATGCGCAGTAGCCCCCGCGCCCGCGCATGTGCCGTAGCCACCGCGCCCGCGCATGCGCAGTAGCCACCGCGCCCGCGCATGCGCAGTAGCCACCGCGCCCGTGCGGGCGTGCCGAGTGGGGGCTCCGCGCAGAGGGGCAGCGCGCCCGCGCATGATGCGCAGAGGTTTCTTTCGGACCTGGGCTGCATTTCCATCCCCCGCTCTGGGAGTCACCCGGTGCGTTAGGAGCGAGCCGATCCCGCTCCCTGAGACACAAGGGCTTGCTCGAGGAGACTGTTCCTGTTCCTCTCTTCCAGCCACTCTGCTCTCCCCAAAACACCCATTTCCTCGGAGCTCCTCTGCAACTGCATTTCCATGGACCCAGGGCTCCAGAAGCTGCAGAGTCGTGCAATGGGGTTTTTTTGGGAAGGGACCTTAAGCTCTTGCACTTCCACCTCTGTCATGAGAATCTCAGGGCTCTAAGACTCACAGAACCATTTGGGCTTGGAAGGACCTTCAAGCTCATCCAGTGCCAGCGCTGCCACGGGCAGGGACACCTCCCACTGTCCCGGGCTGCTCCCAGCCCCAGTGTGCAGCCTGGCCTGGAACATTCCAGGGCATCCAGGGGCAAATCCCCCTCTCTGGGCAGACAGAAGGAGCTAAACCTGGCTATTCCTGAGGGAGTGATGGCAGCACAGCCGAGTCCTGCATCCCTGATTCCCACGGGGAATCTCCATGTCCTTCCTGCTATGGGATCCAGGAGTTGCAGTAGGATTTTTGTGTTTGGTGCTGCATTCCCAGCATGGCAGAAGCTGTCACGCTCGGAAACACAGCCAGTGTGACAAGGTTTTGCTCCCTTTCTGCTTTGTTTTTGCTGTGTTTTGTTTCTCTCGACAGCTGGCTTAGAACTTGTGTGTTGCTGTTTAGACATCAAGCTTTGGGGCTGAGGTTTTTTTATTCCCAAGTGCTTGCTGGCAGTAAAAATACACTTCACATCTGCAGTGTGTGCACGTGGCTTGGGCTGTGGATTCACACTTCTGGGGCAAAAAGAAGTCCCTTCACACCTGTGCTGCTGGTGGTGTCCCCTGTGAGAAGTTTGGTGGCTCGTTTGTGGCTCTCTCAGTTGTTCCCTTTCACAGAGCTCGGCATTTCTCCCCTTTTCAGTTTCATCCTGCAGAGCTTCGTTCCTGCTGCCGCAGCGTGTTCTGAACCCTCCGCTCGCAGCCTGGGGGTGCCTTTTGTGCTGCTCCTCCGTGGGGCTGCCTTGAGAGCGGAATCAAGGTTGGAAAAGACCTCGGAGATCACTGAGTGCAACCAGCACCAGCACGGCCGGCGCTGACCACGTCCGCCCATGCCACAGCCACAGGTGTTGGAGCACTCCCAGGGGTGGGCACTCCAAACCTCCCTGGGCAGCTGTGCCAAGGCCTGAGCGCCCTTTCCATGGAGGAATTTCCCCAATATCCACCCTGAGCCTCCCCTGGCCCAGCCTGAGGCCGTTCCCTCTCCTCCTGTCCCTGTTCCCTGCGAGCAGAGCCCGACCCCCCCGGCTGCTCCCTCCTGTCAGGGACTTGTCCAGAGCCACAAGGTCCCCCCTGAGCCTCCTTTGCTCCGGGCTGTGCCCCTTTCCCAGCTCTCTCAGGAACTCTCCAACCCCTTGCCAGCTCCGTTCCCTTGCCTGGACTGGCTCCAGCCCCTCCGTGTCCCTCTTGTCCCAGAGGTGCTGCCAGCACTGCAGGTGCCCCAGCAGTGCCAGCACAGGGACGGGCCCAGCGCCCCGCGCATGCGCAGTGGGGGGTGAGGGGGGGCCCAGTTCTCCCGCGCATGCGCAGTGGTGTGGGGGTAGGGCCAGCGCGTCCGCGCATGCGTAGTAGCACCCGCGCCCGCGCATTCGCAGTAGCCACCGCGCCCGCGCATGCGCCGTAGCCCCCGCGCCCGCGCATGCGCAGTAGCCCCCGCGCCCGCGCATGCGTAGTAGCCCCCGCGCCCGCGCATGCGCCGTAGCCACCGCGCCCGCGCATGCGCCGTACACCCCGCGCATGCGCGGTAGCACCCGCGCCCGCGCATGCGCCGTAGCCACCGCGCCCACGCCCGAGCATGCGCCGTAGCCCCCGCGCCCGCGCATGCGCAGTAGCCACCGCGCCCGCGCATGCGCCGTAGCCCCCGCGCCCGCGCATGCGCAGTAGCCCCCGCGCCCGCGCATGCGTAGTAGCACCCGCGCCCGCGCATGCGCCGTAGCCACCGCGCCCGCGCATGCGCCGTAGACGCCGCGCATGCGCAGTAGCACCCGCGCCCGCGCATGCGCAGTAGCCACCGCGCCCGCGCATGCGCCGTAGCCACCGCGCCCGCGCATGCGCCGTAGCCACCGCGCCCGCGCATGTGCCGTAGCCACCGCGCCCGCGCATGCGCACTAGCCACCGCGCCCGCGCATGCGCAGTAGCCCCCGCGCCCGCGCATGCGCAGTAGCCACCGCGCCCGCGCATGCGCCGTAGCCACCGCGCCCGCGCATGCGCCGTAGCCACCGCCCCCGCGCATGCGCAGTAGCCACCGCGCCCCCGCATGCGCAGTAGCCCCCGCGCCCGCGCATGCGCAGTAGCCCCCGCGCCCGCCCATGTGCCGTAGCCACCGCGCCCGCGCATGCGCAGTAGCCACCGCGCCCGCGCATGCGCAGTAGCCACCGCGCCCGTGCGGGCGTGCCGAGTGGGGGCTCCGCGCAGAGGGGCAGCGCGCCCGCGCATGATGCGCAGAGGTTTCTTTCGGACCTGGGCTGCATTTCCATCCCCCGCTCTGGGAGTCACCCGGTGCGTTAGGAGCGAGCCGATCCCGCTCCCTGAGACACAAGGGCTTGCTCGAGGAGACTGTTCCTGTTCCTCTCTTCCAGCCACTCTGCTCTCCCCAAAACACCCATTTCCTCGGAGCTCCTCTGCAACTGCATTTCCATGGACCCAGGGCTCCAGAAGCTGCAGAGTCGTGCAATGGGGTTTTTTTGGGAAGGGACCTTAAGCTCTTGCACTTCCACCTCTGTCATGAGAATCTCAGGGCTCTAAGACTCACAGAACCATTTGGGCTTGGAAGGACCTTCAAGCTCATCCAGTGCCAGCGCTGCCACGGGCAGGGACACCTCCCACTGTCCCGGGCTGCTCCCAGCCCCAGTGTGCAGCCTGGCCTGGAACATTCCAGGGCATCCAGGGGCAAATCCCCCTCTCTGGGCAGACAGAAGGAGCTAAACCTGGCTATTCCTGAGGGAGTGATGGCAGCACAGCCGAGTCCTGCATCCCTGATTCCCACGGGGAATCTCCATGTCCTTCCTGCTATGGGATCCAGGAGTTGCAGTAGGATTTTTGTGTTTGGTGCTGCATTCCCAGCATGGGCAGAAGCTGTCACGCTCGGAAACACAGCCAGTGTGACAAGGTTTTGCTCCCTTTCTGCTTTGTTTTTGCTGTGTTTTGTTTCTCTCGACAGCTGGCTTAGAACTTGTGTGTTGCTGTTTAGACATCAAGCTTTGGGGCTGAGGTTTTTTTATTCCCAAGTGCTTGCTGGCAGTAAAAATACACTTCACATCTGCAGTGTGTGCACGTGGCTTGGGCTGTGGATTCACACTTCTGGGGCAAAAAGAAGTCCCTTCACACCTGTGCTGCTGGTGGTGTCCCCTGTGAGAAGTTTGGTGGCTCGTTTGTGGCTCTCTCAGTTGTTCCCTTTCACAGAGCTCGGCATTTCTCCCCTTTTCAGTTTCATCCTGCAGAGCTTCGTTCCTGCTGCCGCAGCGTGTTCTGAACCCTCCGCTCGCAGCCTGGGGGTGCCTTTTGTGCTGCTCCTCCGTGGGGCTGCCTTGAGAGCGGAATCAAGGTTGGAAAAGACCTCGGAGATCACTGAGTGCAACCAGCACCAGCACGGCCGGCGCTGACCACGTCCGCCCATGCCACAGCCACAGGTGTTGGAGCACTCCCAGGGGTGGGCACTCCAAACCTCCCTGGGCAGCTGTGCCAAGGCCTGAGCGCCCTTTCCATGGAGGAATTTCCCCAATATCCACCCTGAGCCTCCCCTGGCCCAGCCTGAGGCCGTTCCCTCTCCTCCTGTCCCTGTTCCCTGCGAGCAGAGCCCGACCCCCCCGGCTGCTCCCTCCTGTCAGGGACTTGTCCAGAGCCACAAGGTCCCCCCTGAGCCTCCTTTGCTCCGGGCTGTGCCCCTTTCCCAGCTCTCTCAGGAACTCTCCAACCCCTTGCCAGCTCCGTTCCCTTGCCTGGACTGGCTCCAGCCCCTCCGTGTCCCTCTTGTCCCAGAGGTGCTGCCAGCACTGCAGGTGCCCCAGCAGTGCCAGCACAGGGACGGGCCCAGCGCCCCGCGCATGCGCAGTGGGGGGTGAGGGGGGCCCAGTTCTCCCGCGCATGCGCAGTGGTGTGGGGGTAGGGCCAGCGCGTCCGCGCATGCGTAGTAGCACCCGCGCCCGCGCATGCGCAGTAGCCCCCGCGCCCGCGCATGCGTAGTAGCACCCGCGCCCGCGCATGCGCCGTAGCCACCGCGCCCGCGCATGCGCCGTAGACCCCGCGCATGCGCAGTAGCACCCGCGCCCGCGCATGCGCAGTAGCCACCGCGCCCGCGCATGCGCCGTAGCCACCGCGCCCGCGCATGCGCCGTAGCCACCGCGCCCGCGCATGCGCAGTACACCCCACGCCCGCGCATGCGCAGTAGCCACCGCGCCCCCGCATGCGCAGTAGCCACCGCGCCCCCGCATGCGCAGTAGCCCCCGCGCCCGCGCATGCGCAGTAGCCCCCGCGCCCGCGCATGTGCCGTAGCCACCGCGCCCGCGCATGCGCAGTAGCCACCGCGCCCGCGCATGCGCGGTAGCCACCGCGCCCGTGCGGGCGTGCCGAGTGGGGGCTCCGCGCAGAGGGGCAGCGCGCCCGCGCATGATGCGCAGAGGTTTCTTTCGGACCTGGGCTGCATTTCCATCCCCCGCTCTGGGAGTCACCCGGTGCGTTAGGAGCGAGCCGATCCCGCTCCCTGAGACACAAGGGCTTGCTCGAGGAGACTGTTCCTGTTCCTCTCTTCCAGCCACTCTGCTCTCCCCAAAACACCCATTTCCTCGGAGCTCCTCTGCAACTGCATTTCCATGGACCCAGGGCTCCAGAAGCTGCAGAGTCGTGCAATGGGGTTTTTTTGGGAAGGGACCTTAAGCTCTTGCACTTCCACCTCTGTCATGAGAATCTCAGGGCTCTAAGACTCACAGAACCATTTGGGCTTGGAAGGACCTTCAAGCTCATCCAGTGCCAGCGCTGCCACGGGCAGGGACACCTCCCACTGTCCCGGGCTGCTCCCAGCCCCAGTGTGCAGCCTGGCCTGGAACATTCCAGGGCATCCAGGGGCAAATCCCCCTCTCTGGGCAGACAGAAGGAGCTAAACCTGGCTATTCCTGAGGGAGTGATGGCAGCACAGCCGAGTCCTGCATCCCTGATTCCCACGGGGAATCTCCATGTCCTTCCTGCTATGGGATCCAGGAGTTGCAGTAGGATTTTTGTGTTTGGTGCTGCATTCCCAGCATGGCAGAAGCTGTCACGCTCGGAAACACAGCCAGTGTGACAAGGTTTTGCTCCCTTTCTGCTTTGTTTTTGCTGTGTTTTGTTTCTCTCGACAGCTGGCTTAGAACTTGTGTGTTGCTGTTTAGACATCAAGCTTTGGGGCTGAGGTTTTTTTATTCCCAAGTGCTTGCTGGCAGTAAAAATACACTTCACATCTGCAGTGTGTGCACGTGGCTTGGGCTGTGGATTCACACTTCTGGGGCAAAAAGAAGTCCCTTCACACCTGTGCTGCTGGTGGTGTCCCCTGTGAGAAGTTTGGTGGCTCGTTTGTGGCTCTCTCAGTTGTTCCCTTTCACAGAGCTCGGCATTTCTCCCCTTTTCAGTTTCATCCTGCAGAGCTTCGTTCCTGCTGCCGCAGCGTGTTCTGAACCCTCCGCTCGCAGCCTGGGGGTGCCTTTTGTGCTGCTCCTCCGTGGGGCTGCCTTGAGAGCGGAATCAAGGTTGGAAAAGACCTCGGAGATCACTGAGTGCAACCAGCACCAGCACGGCCGGCGCTGACCACGTCCGCCCATGCCACAGCCACAGGTGTTGGAGCACTCCCAGGGGTGGGCACTCCAAACCTCCCTGGGCAGCTGTGCCAAGGCCTGAGCGCCCTTTCCATGGAGGAATTTCCCCAATATCCACCCTGAGCCTCCCCTGGCCCAGCCTGAGGCCGTTCCCTCTCCTCCTGTCCCTGTTCCCTGCGAGCAGAGCCCGACCCCCCCGGCTGCTCCCTCCTGTCAGGGACTTGTCCAGAGCCACAAGGTCCCCCCTGAGCCTCCTTTGCTCCGGGCTGTGCCCCTTTCCCAGCTCTCTCAGGAACTCTCCAACCCCTTGCCAGCTCCGTTCCCTTGCCTGGACTGGCTCCAGCCCCTCCGTGTCCCTCTTGTCCCAGAGGTGCTGCCAGCACTGCAGGTGCCCCAGCAGTGCCAGCACAGGGACGGGCCCAGCGCCCCGCGCATGCGCAGTGGGGGGTGAGGGGGGGCCCAGTTCTCCCGCGCATGCGCAGTGGTGTGGGGGTAGGGCCAGCGCGTCCGCGCATGCGTAGTAGCACCCGCGCCCGCGCATTCGCAGTAGCCACCGCGCCCGCGCATGCGCCGTAGCCCCCGCGCCCGCGCATGCGCAGTAGCCCCCGCGCCCGCGCATGCGTAGTAGCCCCCGCGCCCGCGCATGCGCCGTAGCCACCGCGCCCGCGCATGCGCCGTACACCCCGCGCATGCGCGGTAGCACCCGCGCCCGCGCATGCGCAGTAGCCACCGCGCCCGCGCATGCGCCGTAGCCACCGCGCCCGCGCATGCGCCGTAGACCCCGCGCCCGCGCATGCGCCGTAGCCACCGCGCCCACGCCCGAGCATGCGCCGTAGCCCCCGCGCCCGCGCATGCGCAGTAGCCACCGCGCCCGCGCATGCGCCGTAGCCCCCGCGCCCGCGCATGCGCAGTAGCCCCCGCGCCCGCGCATGCGTAGTAGCACCCGCGCCCGCGCATGCGCCGTAGCCACCGCGCCCGCGCATGCGCCGTAGACGCCGCGCATGCGCAGTAGCACCCGCGCCCGCGCATGCGCAGTAGCCACCGCGCCCGCGCATGCGCCGTAGCCACCGCGCCCGCGCATGCGCCGTAGCCACCGCGCCCGCGCATGTGCCGTAGCCACCGCGCCCGCGCATGCGCACTAGCCACCGCGCCCGCGCATGCGCAGTAGCCCCCGCGCCCGCGCATGCGCAGTAGCCACCGCGCCCGCGCATGCGCCGTAGCCACCGCGCCCGCGCATGCGCCGTAGCCACCGCCCCCGCGCATGCGCAGTAGCCACCGCGCCCCCGCATGCGCAGTAGCCCCCGCGCCCGCGCATGCGCAGTAGCCCCCGCGCCCGCCCATGTGCCGTAGCCACCGCGCCCGCGCATGCGCAGTAGCCACCGCGCCCGCGCATGCGCAGTAGCCACCGCGCCCGTGCGGGCGTGCCGAGTGGGGGCTCCGCGCAGAGGGGCAGCGCGCCCGCGCATGATGCGCAGAGGTTTCTTTCGGACCTGGGCTGCATTTCCATCCCCCGCTCTGGGAGTCACCCGGTGCGTTAGGAGCGAGCCGATCCCGCTCCCTGAGACACAAGGGCTTGCTCGAGGAGACTGTTCCTGTTCCTCTCTTCCAGCCACTCTGCTCTCCCCAAAACACCCATTTCCTCGGAGCTCCTCTGCAACTGCATTTCCATGGACCCAGGGCTCCAGAAGCTGCAGAGTCGTGCAATGGGGTTTTTTTGGGAAGGGACCTTAAGCTCTTGCACTTCCACCTCTGTCATGAGAATCTCAGGGCTCTAAGACTCACAGAACCATTTGGGCTTGGAAGGACCTTCAAGCTCATCCAGTGCCAGCGCTGCCACGGGCAGGGACACCTCCCACTGTCCCGGGCTGCTCCCAGCCCCAGTGTGCAGCCTGGCCTGGAACATTCCAGGGCATCCAGGGGCAAATCCCCCTCTCTGGGCAGACAGAAGGAGCTAAACCTGGCTATTCCTGAGGGAGTGATGGCAGCACAGCCGAGTCCTGCATCCCTGATTCCCACGGGGAATCTCCATGTCCTTCCTGCTATGGGATCCAGGAGTTGCAGTAGGATTTTTGTGTTTGGTGCTGCATTCCCAGCATGGGCAGAAGCTGTCACGCTCGGAAACACAGCCAGTGTGACAAGGTTTTGCTCCCTTTCTGCTTTGTTTTTGCTGTGTTTTGTTTCTCTCGACAGCTGGCTTAGAACTTGTGTGTTGCTGTTTAGACATCAAGCTTTGGGGCTGAGGTTTTTTTATTCCCAAGTGCTTGCTGGCAGTAAAAATACACTTCACATCTGCAGTGTGTGCACGTGGCTTGGGCTGTGGATTCACACTTCTGGGGCAAAAAGAAGTCCCTTCACACCTGTGCTGCTGGTGGTGTCCCCTGTGAGAAGTTTGGTGGCTCGTTTGTGGCTCTCTCAGTTGTTCCCTTTCACAGAGCTCGGCATTTCTCCCCTTTTCAGTTTCATCCTGCAGAGCTTCGTTCCTGCTGCCGCAGCGTGTTCTGAACCCTCCGCTCGCAGCCTGGGGGTGCCTTTTGTGCTGCTCCTCCGTGGGGCTGCCTTGAGAGCGGAATCAAGGTTGGAAAAGACCTCGGAGATCACTGAGTGCAACCAGCACCAGCACGGCCGGCGCTGACCACGTCCGCCCATGCCACAGCCACAGGTGTTGGAGCACTCCCAGGGGTGGGCACTCCAAACCTCCCTGGGCAGCTGTGCCAAGGCCTGAGCGCCCTTTCCATGGAGGAATTTCCCCAATATCCACCCTGAGCCTCCCCTGGCCCAGCCTGAGGCCGTTCCCTCTCCTCCTGTCCCTGTTCCCTGCGAGCAGAGCCCGACCCCCCCGGCTGCTCCCTCCTGTCAGGGACTTGTCCAGAGCCACAAGGTCCCCCCTGAGCCTCCTTTGCTCCGGGCTGTGCCCCTTTCCCAGCTCTCTCAGGAACTCTCCAACCCCTTGCCAGCTCCGTTCCCTTGCCTGGACTGGCTCCAGCCCCTCCGTGTCCCTCTTGTCCCAGAGGTGCTGCCAGCACTGCAGGTGCCCCAGCAGTGCCAGCACAGGGACGGGCCCAGCGCCCCGCGCATGCGCAGTGGGGGGTGAGGGGGGCCCAGTTCTCCCGCGCATGCGCAGTGGTGTGGGGGTAGGGCCAGCGCGTCCGCGCATGCGTAGTAGCACCCGCGCCCGCGCATGCGCAGTAGCCCCCGCGCCCGCGCATGCGTAGTAGCACCCGCGCCCGCGCATGCGCCGTAGCCACCGCGCCCGCGCATGCGCCGTAGACCCCGCGCATGCGCAGTAGCACCCGCGCCCGCGCATGCGCAGTAGCCACCGCGCCCGCGCATGCGCCGTAGCCACCGCGCCCGCGCATGCGCCGTAGCCACCGCGCCCGCGCATGCGCAGTACACCCCACGCCCGCGCATGCGCAGTAGCCACCGCGCCCCCGCATGCGCAGTAGCCACCGCGCCCCCGCATGCGCAGTAGCCCCCGCGCCCGCGCATGCGCAGTAGCCCCCGCGCCCGCGCATGTGCCGTAGCCACCGCGCCCGCGCATGCGCAGTAGCCACCGCGCCCGCGCATGCGCGGTAGCCACCGCGCCCGTGCGGGCGTGCCGAGTGGGGGCTCCGCGCAGAGGGGCAGCGCGCCCGCGCATGATGCGCAGAGGTTTCTTTCGGACCTGGGCTGCATTTCCATCCCCCGCTCTGGGAGTCACCCGGTGCGTTAGGAGCGAGCCGATCCCGCTCCCTGAGACACAAGGGCTTGCTCGAGGAGACTGTTCCTGTTCCTCTCTTCCAGCCACTCTGCTCTCCCCAAAACACCCATTTCCTCGGAGCTCCTCTGCAACTGCATTTCCATGGACCCAGGGCTCCAGAAGCTGCAGAGTCGTGCAATGGGGTTTTTTTGGGAAGGGACCTTAAGCTCTTGCACTTCCACCTCTGTCATGAGAATCTCAGGGCTCTAAGACTCACAGAACCATTTGGGCTTGGAAGGACCTTCAAGCTCATCCAGTGCCAGCGCTGCCACGGGCAGGGACACCTCCCACTGTCCCGGGCTGCTCCCAGCCCCAGTGTGCAGCCTGGCCTGGAACATTCCAGGGCATCCAGGGGCAAATCCCCCTCTCTGGGCAGACAGAAGGAGCTAAACCTGGCTATTCCTGAGGGAGTGATGGCAGCACAGCCGAGTCCTGCATCCCTGATTCCCACGGGGAATCTCCATGTCCTTCCTGCTATGGGATCCAGGAGTTGCAGTAGGATTTTTGTGTTTGGTGCTGCATTCCCAGCATGGCAGAAGCTGTCACGCTCGGAAACACAGCCAGTGTGACAAGGTTTTGCTCCCTTTCTGCTTTGTTTTTGCTGTGTTTTGTTTCTCTCGACAGCTGGCTTAGAACTTGTGTGTTGCTGTTTAGACATCAAGCTTTGGGGCTGAGGTTTTTTTATTCCCAAGTGCTTGCTGGCAGTAAAAATACACTTCACATCTGCAGTGTGTGCACGTGGCTTGGGCTGTGGATTCACACTTCTGGGGCAAAAAGAAGTCCCTTCACACCTGTGCTGCTGGTGGTGTCCCCTGTGAGAAGTTTGGTGGCTCGTTTGTGGCTCTCTCAGTTGTTCCCTTTCACAGAGCTCGGCATTTCTCCCCTTTTCAGTTTCATCCTGCAGAGCTTCGTTCCTGCTGCCGCAGCGTGTTCTGAACCCTCCGCTCGCAGCCTGGGGGTGCCTTTTGTGCTGCTCCTCCGTGGGGCTGCCTTGAGAGCGGAATCAAGGTTGGAAAAGACCTCGGAGATCACTGAGTGCAACCAGCACCAGCACGGCCGGCGCTGACCACGTCCGCCCATGCCACAGCCACAGGTGTTGGAGCACTCCCAGGGGTGGGCACTCCAAACCTCCCTGGGCAGCTGTGCCAAGGCCTGAGCGCCCTTTCCATGGAGGAATTTCCCCAATATCCACCCTGAGCCTCCCCTGGCCCAGCCTGAGGCCGTTCCCTCTCCTCCTGTCCCTGTTCCCTGCGAGCAGAGCCCGACCCCCCCGGCTGCTCCCTCCTGTCAGGGACTTGTCCAGAGCCACAAGGTCCCCCCTGAGCCTCCTTTGCTCCGGGCTGTGCCCCTTTCCCAGCTCTCTCAGGAACTCTCCAACCCCTTGCCAGCTCCGTTCCCTTGCCTGGACTGGCTCCAGCCCCTCCGTGTCCCTCTTGTCCCAGAGGTGCTGCCAGCACTGCAGGTGCCCCAGCAGTGCCAGCACAGGGACGGGCCCAGCGCCCCGCGCATGCGCAGTGGGGGGTGAGGGGGGGCCCAGTTCTCCCGCGCATGCGCAGTGGTGTGGGGGTAGGGCCAGCGCGTCCGCGCATGCGTAGTAGCACCCGCGCCCGCGCATTCGCAGTAGCCACCGCGCCCGCGCATGCGCCGTAGCCCCCGCGCCCGCGCATGCGCAGTAGCCCCCGCGCCCGCGCATGCGTAGTAGCCCCCGCGCCCGCGCATGCGCCGTAGCCACCGCGCCCGCGCATGCGCCGTACACCCCGCGCATGCGCGGTAGCACCCGCGCCCGCGCATGCGCAGTAGCCACCGCGCCCGCGCATGCGCCGTAGCCACCGCGCCCGCGCATGCGCCGTAGACCCCGCGCCCGCGCATGCGCCGTAGCCACCGCGCCCACGCCCGAGCATGCGCCGTAGCCCCCGCGCCCGCGCATGCGCAGTAGCCACCGCGCCCGCGCATGCGCCGTAGCCCCCGCGCCCGCGCATGCGCAGTAGCCCCCGCGCCCGCGCATGCGTAGTAGCACCCGCGCCCGCGCATGCGCCGTAGCCACCGCGCCCGCGCATGCGCCGTAGACGCCGCGCATGCGCAGTAGCACCCGCGCCCGCGCATGCGCAGTAGCCACCGCGCCCGCGCATGCGCCGTAGCCACCGCGCCCGCGCATGCGCCGTAGCCACCGCGCCCGCGCATGTGCCGTAGCCACCGCGCCCGCGCATGCGCACTAGCCACCGCGCCCGCGCATGCGCAGTAGCCCCCGCGCCCGCGCATGCGCAGTAGCCACCGCGCCCGCGCATGCGCCGTAGCCACCGCGCCCGCGCATGCGCCGTAGCCACCGCCCCCGCGCATGCGCAGTAGCCACCGCGCCCCCGCATGCGCAGTAGCCCCCGCGCCCGCGCATGCGCAGTAGCCCCCGCGCCCGCCCATGTGCCGTAGCCACCGCGCCCGCGCATGCGCAGTAGCCACCGCGCCCGCGCATGCGCAGTAGCCACCGCGCCCGTGCGGGCGTGCCGAGTGGGGGCTCCGCGCAGAGGGGCAGCGCGCCCGCGCATGATGCGCAGAGGTTTCTTTCGGACCTGGGCTGCATTTCCATCCCCCGCTCTGGGAGTCACCCGGTGCGTTAGGAGCGAGCCGATCCCGCTCCCTGAGACACAAGGGCTTGCTCGAGGAGACTGTTCCTGTTCCTCTCTTCCAGCCACTCTGCTCTCCCCAAAACACCCATTTCCTCGGAGCTCCTCTGCAACTGCATTTCCATGGACCCAGGGCTCCAGAAGCTGCAGAGTCGTGCAATGGGGTTTTTTTGGGAAGGGACCTTAAGCTCTTGCACTTCCACCTCTGTCATGAGAATCTCAGGGCTCTAAGACTCACAGAACCATTTGGGCTTGGAAGGACCTTCAAGCTCATCCAGTGCCAGCGCTGCCACGGGCAGGGACACCTCCCACTGTCCCGGGCTGCTCCCAGCCCCAGTGTGCAGCCTGGCCTGGAACATTCCAGGGCATCCAGGGGCAAATCCCCCTCTCTGGGCAGACAGAAGGAGCTAAACCTGGCTATTCCTGAGGGAGTGATGGCAGCACAGCCGAGTCCTGCATCCCTGATTCCCACGGGGAATCTCCATGTCCTTCCTGCTATGGGATCCAGGAGTTGCAGTAGGATTTTTGTGTTTGGTGCTGCATTCCCAGCATGGGCAGAAGCTGTCACGCTCGGAAACACAGCCAGTGTGACAAGGTTTTGCTCCCTTTCTGCTTTGTTTTTGCTGTGTTTTGTTTCTCTCGACAGCTGGCTTAGAACTTGTGTGTTGCTGTTTAGACATCAAGCTTTGGGGCTGAGGTTTTTTTATTCCCAAGTGCTTGCTGGCAGTAAAAATACACTTCACATCTGCAGTGTGTGCACGTGGCTTGGGCTGTGGATTCACACTTCTGGGGCAAAAAGAAGTCCCTTCACACCTGTGCTGCTGGTGGTGTCCCCTGTGAGAAGTTTGGTGGCTCGTTTGTGGCTCTCTCAGTTGTTCCCTTTCACAGAGCTCGGCATTTCTCCCCTTTTCAGTTTCATCCTGCAGAGCTTCGTTCCTGCTGCCGCAGCGTGTTCTGAACCCTCCGCTCGCAGCCTGGGGGTGCCTTTTGTGCTGCTCCTCCGTGGGGCTGCCTTGAGAGCGGAATCAAGGTTGGAAAAGACCTCGGAGATCACTGAGTGCAACCAGCACCAGCACGGCCGGCGCTGACCACGTCCGCCCATGCCACAGCCACAGGTGTTGGAGCACTCCCAGGGGTGGGCACTCCAAACCTCCCTGGGCAGCTGTGCCAAGGCCTGAGCGCCCTTTCCATGGAGGAATTTCCCCAATATCCACCCTGAGCCTCCCCTGGCCCAGCCTGAGGCCGTTCCCTCTCCTCCTGTCCCTGTTCCCTGCGAGCAGAGCCCGACCCCCCCGGCTGCTCCCTCCTGTCAGGGACTTGTCCAGAGCCACAAGGTCCCCCCTGAGCCTCCTTTGCTCCGGGCTGTGCCCCTTTCCCAGCTCTCTCAGGAACTCTCCAACCCCTTGCCAGCTCCGTTCCCTTGCCTGGACTGGCTCCAGCCCCTCCGTGTCCCTCTTGTCCCAGAGGTGCTGCCAGCACTGCAGGTGCCCCAGCAGTGCCAGCACAGGGACGGGCCCAGCGCCCCGCGCATGCGCAGTGGGGGGTGAGGGGGGCCCAGTTCTCCCGCGCATGCGCAGTGGTGTGGGGGTAGGGCCAGCGCGTCCGCGCATGCGTAGTAGCACCCGCGCCCGCGCATTCGCAGTAGCCACCGCGCCCGCGCATGCGCCGTAGCCCCCGCGCCCGCGCATGCGCAGTAGCCCCCGCGCCCGCGCATGCGCAGTAGCCCCCGCGGCCGCGCATGCGTAGTAGCCACCGCGCCCGCGCATGCGCCGTAGCCACCGCGCCCGCGCATGCGCCGTAGACCCCGCGCATGCGCAGTAGCACCCGCGCCCGCGCATGCGCAGTAGCCACCGCGCTGGCGCATGCGCCGTAGCCACACCCCCGCGCATGCGCAGCAGCCACCGCGCCCGCGCATGCGCCGTAGCCACCGCGCCCGCGCATGCGCCGTAGACGCCGCGCCCGCGCATGCGCCGTAGCCCCCGCGCCCGCGCATGCGCAGTGGCCCCCGCGCCCGCGCATGCGCAGTAGCACCCGCGCCCGCGCATGCGCAGTAGCCACCGCGCCCGCGCATGCGCCGTAGACCCCGCGCATGCGCAGTAGCACCCGCGCCCGCGCATGCGCCGTAGCCACCGCGCCCGCGCATGCGCCGTAGACCCCGCGCCCGCGCATGCGCAGTACACCCCACGCCCGCGCATGCGCAGTAGCCACCGCGCCCCCGCATGCGCAGTAGCCACCGCGCCCCCGCATGCGCAGTAGCCCCCGCGCCCGCGCATGCGCAGTAGCCCCCGCGCCCGCGCATGTGCCGTAGCCACCGCGCCCGCGCATGCGCAGTAGCCACCGCGCCCGCGCATGCGCAGTAGCCACCGCGCCCGTGCGGGCGTGCCGAGTGGGGGCTCCGCGCAGAGGGGCAGCGCGCCCGCGCATGATGCGCAGAGGTTTCTTTCGGACCTGGGCTGCATTTCCATCCCCCGCTCTGGGAGTCACCCGGTGCGTTAGGAGCGAGCCGATCCCGCTCCCTGAGACACAAGGGCTTGCTCGAGGAGACTGTTCCTGTTCCTCTCTTCCAGCCACTCTGCTCTCCCCAAAACACCCATTTCCTCGGAGCTCCTCTGCAACTGCATTTCCATGGACCCAGGGCTCCAGAAGCTGCAGAGTCGTGCAATGGGGTTTTTTTGGGAAGGGACCTTAAGCTCTTGCACTTCCACCTCTGTCATGAGAATCTCAGGGCTCTAAGACTCACAGAACCATTTGGGCTTGGAAGGACCTTCAAGCTCATCCAGTGCCAGCGCTGCCACGGGCAGGGACACCTCCCACTGTCCCGGGCTGCTCCCAGCCCCAGTGTGCAGCCTGGCCTGGAACATTCCAGGGCATCCAGGGGCAAATCCCCCTCTCTGGGCAGACAGAAGGAGCTAAACCTGGCTATTCCTGAGGGAGTGATGGCAGCACAGCCGAGTCCTGCATCCCTGATTCCCACGGGGAATCTCCATGTCCTTCCTGCTATGGGATCCAGGAGTTGCAGTAGGATTTTTGTGTTTGGTGCTGCATTCCCAGCATGGGCAGAAGCTGTCACGCTCGGAAACACAGCCAGTGTGACAAGGTTTTGCTCCCTTTCTGCTTTGTTTTTGCTGTGTTTTGTTTCTCTCGACAGCTGGCTTAGAACTTGTGTGTTGCTGTTTAGACATCAAGCTTTGGGGCTGAGGTTTTTTTATTCCCAAGTGCTTGCTGGCAGTAAAAATACACTTCACATCTGCAGTGTGTGCACGTGGCTTGGGCTGTGGATTCACACTTCTGGGGCAAAAAGAAGTCCCTTCACACCTGTGCTGCTGGTGGTGTCCCCTGTGAGAAGTTTGGTGGCTCGTTTGTGGCTCTCTCAGTTGTTCCCTTTCACAGAGCTCGGCATTTCTCCCCTTTTCAGTTTCATCCTGCAGAGCTTCGTTCCTGCTGCCGCAGCGTGTTCTGAACCCTCCGCTCGCAGCCTGGGGGTGCCTTTTGTGCTGCTCCTCCGTGGGGCTGCCTTGAGAGCGGAATCAAGGTTGGAAAAGACCTCGGAGATCACTGAGTGCAACCAGCACCAGCACGGCCGGCGCTGACCACGTCCGCCCATGCCACAGCCACAGGTGTTGGAGCACTCCCAGGGGTGGGCACTCCAAACCTCCCTGGGCAGCTGTGCCAAGGCCTGAGCGCCCTTTCCATGGAGGAATTTCCCCAATATCCACCCTGAGCCTCCCCTGGCCCAGCCTGAGGCCGTTCCCTCTCCTCCTGTCCCTGTTCCCTGCGAGCAGAGCCCGACCCCCCCGGCTGCTCCCTCCTGTCAGGGACTTGTCCAGAGCCACAAGGTCCCCCCTGAGCCTCCTTTGCTCCGGGCTGTGCCCCTTTCCCAGCTCTCTCAGGAACTCTCCAACCCCTTGCCAGCTCCGTTCCCTTGCCTGGACTGGCTCCAGCCCCTCCGTGTCCCTCTTGTCCCAGAGGTGCTGCCAGCACTGCAGGTGCCCCAGCAGTGCCAGCACAGGGACGGGCCCAGCGCCCCGCGCATGCGCAGTGGGGGGTGAGGGGGGCCCAGTTCTCCCGCGCATGCGCAGTGGTGTGGGGGTAGGGCCAGCGCGTCCGCGCATGCGTAGTAGCACCCGCGCCCGCGCATTCGCAGTAGCCACCGCGCCCGCGCATGCGCAGTAGCCCCCGCGCCCGCGCATGCGCAGTAGCCCCCGCGGCCGCGCATGCGTAGTAGCCACCGCGCCCGCGCATGCGCCGTAGCCACCGCGCCCGCGCATGCGCCGTAGACCCCGCGCATGCGCAGTAGCACCCGCGCCCGCGCATGCGCAGTAGCCACCGCGCTGGCGCATGCGCCGTAGCCACACCCCCGCGCATGCGCAGCAGCCACCGCGCCCGCGCATGCGCCGTAGCCACCGCGCCCGCGCATGCGCAGTAGCCACCGCGCCCGCGCATGCGCCGTAGCCCCCGCGCCCGCGCATGCGCAGTGGCCCCCGCGCCCGCGCATGCGCAGTAGCACCCGCGCCCGCGCATGCGCAGTAGCCACCGCGCCCGCGCATGCGCCGTAGACCCCGCGCATGCGCAGTAGCACGCGCGCCCGCGCATGCGCCGTAGCCACCGCGCCCGCGCATGCGCCGTAGACCCCGCGCCCGCGCATGCGCAGTACACCCCACGCCCGCGCATGCGCAGTAGCCACCGCGCCCCCGCATGCGCAGTAGCCACCGCGCCCCCGCATGCGCAGTAGCCCCCGCGCCCGCGCATGCGCAGTAGCCCCCGCGCCCGCGCATGTGCCGTAGCCACCGCGCCCGCGCATGCGCAGTAGCCACCGCGCCCGCGCATGCGCAGTAGCCACCGCGCCCGTGCGGGCGTGCCGAGTGGGGGCTCCGCGCAGAGGGGCAGCGCGCCCGCGCATGATGCGCAGAGGTTTCTTTCGGACCTGGGCTGCATTTCCATCCCCCGCTCTGGGAGTCACCCGGTGCGTTAGGAGCGAGCCGATCCCGCTCCCTGAGACACAAGGGCTTGCTCGAGGAGACTGTTCCTGTTCCTCTCTTCCAGCCACTCTGCTCTCCCCAAAACACCCATTTCCTCGGAGCTCCTCTGCAACTGCATTTCCATGGACCCAGGGCTCCAGAAGCTGCAGAGTCGTGCAATGGGGTTTTTTTGGGAAGGGACCTTAAGCTCTTGCACTTCCACCTCTGTCATGAGAATCTCAGGGCTCTAAGACTCACAGAACCATTTGGGCTTGGAAGGACCTTCAAGCTCATCCAGTGCCAGCGCTGCCACGGGCAGGGACACCTCCCACTGTCCCGGGCTGCTCCCAGCCCCAGTGTGCAGCCTGGCCTGGAACATTCCAGGGCATCCAGGGGCAAATCCCCCTCTCTGGGCAGACAGAAGGAGCTAAACCTGGCTATTCCTGAGGGAGTGATGGCAGCACAGCCGAGTCCTGCATCCCTGATTCCCACGGGGAATCTCCATGTCCTTCCTGCTATGGGATCCAGGAGTTGCAGTAGGATTTTTGTGTTTGGTGCTGCATTCCCAGCATGGGCAGAAGCTGTCACGCTCGGAAACACAGCCAGTGTGACAAGGTTTTGCTCCCTTTCTGCTTTGTTTTTGCTGTGTTTTGTTTCTCTCGACAGCTGGCTTAGAACTTGTGTGTTGCTGTTTAGACATCAAGCTTTGGGGCTGAGGTTTTTTTATTCCCAAGTGCTTGCTGGCAGTAAAAATACACTTCACATCTGCAGTGTGTGCACGTGGCTTGGGCTGTGGATTCACACTTCTGGGGCAAAAAGAAGTCCCTTCACACCTGTGCTGCTGGTGGTGTCCCCTGTGAGAAGTTTGGTGGCTCGTTTGTGGCTCTCTCAGTTGTTCCCTTTCACAGAGCTCGGCATTTCTCCCCTTTTCAGTTTCATCCTGCAGAGCTTCGTTCCTGCTGCCGCAGCGTGTTCTGAACCCTCCGCTCGCAGCCTGGGGGTGCCTTTTGTGCTGCTCCTCCGTGGGGCTGCCTTGAGAGCGGAATCAAGGTTGGAAAAGACCTCGGAGATCACTGAGTGCAACCAGCACCAGCACGGCCGGCGCTGACCACGTCCGCCCATGCCACAGCCACAGGTGTTGGAGCACTCCCAGGGGTGGGCACTCCAAACCTCCCTGGGCAGCTGTGCCAAGGCCTGAGCGCCCTTTCCATGGAGGAATTTCCCCAATATCCACCCTGAGCCTCCCCTGGCCCAGCCTGAGGCCGTTCCCTCTCCTCCTGTCCCTGTTCCCTGCGAGCAGAGCCCGACCCCCCCGGCTGCTCCCTCCTGTCAGGGACTTGTCCAGAGCCACAAGGTCCCCCCTGAGCCTCCTTTGCTCCGGGCTGTGCCCCTTTCCCAGCTCTCTCAGGAACTCTCCAGCCCCTTGCCAGCTCCGTTCCCTTGCCTGGACTCGCTCCAGCCCCTCCGTGTCCCTCTTGTCCCAGAGGTGCTGCCAGCACTGCAGGTGCCCCAGCAGTGCCAGCACAGGGACGGGCCCAGCGCCCCGCGCATGCGCAGTGGGGGGTGAGGGGGGCCCAGTTCTCCCGCGCATGCGCAGTGGTGTGGGGGTAGGGCCAGCGCGTCCGCGCATGCGTAGTAGCACCCGCGCCCCCGCATGCGCAGTAGCCACCGCGCCCGCGCATGCGCCGTAGCACCCGCGCCCGCGCATGCGCAGTAGCCACCGCGCCCGCGCATGCGTAGTAGCACCCGCGCCCGCGCATGCGCCGTAGCCACCGCGCCCGCGCATGCGCCGTAGACCCCGCGCATGCGCAGTAGCACCCGCGCCCGCGCATGCGCAGTAGCCACCGCGCCCGCGCATGCGCCGTAGCCACCGCGCCCGCGCATGCGCCGTAGCCACCGCGCCCGCGCATGCGCAGTACACCCCACGCCCGCGCATGCGCAGTAGCCACCGCGCCCCCGCATGCGCAGTAGCCACCGCGCCCCCGCATGCGCAGTAGCCCCCGCGCCCGCGCATGCGCAGTAGCCCCCGCGCCCGCGCATGTGCCGTAGCCACCGCGCCCGCGCATGCGCAGTAGCCACCGCGCCCGCGCATGCGCGGTAGCCACCGCGCCCGTGCGGGCGTGCCGAGTGGGGGCTCCGCGCAGAGGGGCAGCGCGCCCGCGCATGATGCGCAGAGGTTTCTTTCGGACCTGGGCTGCATTTCCATCCCCCGCTCTGGGAGTCACCCGGTGCGTTAGGAGCGAGCCGATCCCGCTCCCTGAGACACAAGGGCTTGCTCGAGGAGACTGTTCCTGTTCCTCTCTTCCAGCCACTCTGCTCTCCCCAAAACACCCATTTCCTCGGAGCTCCTCTGCAACTGCATTTCCATGGACCCAGGGCTCCAGAAGCTGCAGAGTCGTGCAATGGGGTTTTTTTGGGAAGGGACCTTAAGCTCTTGCACTTCCACCTCTGTCATGAGAATCTCAGGGCTCTAAGACTCACAGAACCATTTGGGCTTGGAAGGACCTTCAAGCTCATCCAGTGCCAGCGCTGCCACGGGCAGGGACACCTCCCACTGTCCCGGGCTGCTCCCAGCCCCAGTGTGCAGCCTGGCCTGGAACATTCCAGGGCATCCAGGGGCAAATCCCCCTCTCTGGGCAGACAGAAGGAGCTAAACCTGGCTATTCCTGAGGGAGTGATGGCAGCACAGCCGAGTCCTGCATCCCTGATTCCCACGGGGAATCTCCATGTCCTTCCTGCTATGGGATCCAGGAGTTGCAGTAGGATTTTTGTGTTTGGTGCTGCATTCCCAGCATGGGCAGAAGCTGTCACGCTCGGAAACACAGCCAGTGTGACAAGGTTTTGCTCCCTTTCTGCTTTGTTTTTGCTGTGTTTTGTTTCTCTCGACAGCTGGCTTAGAACTTGTGTGTTGCTGTTTAGACATCAAGCTTTGGGGCTGAGGTTTTTTTATTCCCAAGTGCTTGCTGGCAGTAAAAATACACTTCACATCTGCAGTGTGTGCACGTGGCTTGGGCTGTGGATTCACACTTCTGGGGCAAAAAGAAGTCCCTTCACACCTGTGCTGCTGGTGGTGTCCCCTGTGAGAAGTTTGGTGGCTCGTTTGTGGCTCTCTCAGTTGTTCCCTTTCACAGAGCTCGGCATTTCTCCCCTTTTCAGTTTCATCCTGCAGAGCTTCGTTCCTGCTGCCGCAGCGTGTTCTGAACCCTCCGCTCGCAGCCTGGGGGTGCCTTTTGTGCTGCTCCTCCGTGGGGCTGCCTTGAGAGCGGAATCAAGGTTGGAAAAGACCTCGGAGATCACTGAGTGCAACCAGCACCAGCACGGCCGGCGCTGACCACGTCCGCCCATGCCACAGCCACAGGTGTTGGAGCACTCCCAGGGGTGGGCACTCCAAACCTCCCTGGGCAGCTGTGCCAAGGCCTGAGCGCCCTTTCCATGGAGGAATTTCCCCAATATCCACCCTGAGCCTCCCCTGGCCCAGCCTGAGGCCGTTCCCTCTCCTCCTGTCCCTGTTCCCTGCGAGCAGAGCCCGACCCCCCCGGCTGCTCCCTCCTGTCAGGGACTTGTCCAGAGCCACAAGGTCCCCCCTGAGCCTCCTTTGCTCCGGGCTGTGCCCCTTTCCCAGCTCTCTCAGGAACTCTCCAACCCCTTGCCAGCTCCGTTCCCTTGCCTGGACTGGCTCCAGCCCCTCCGTGTCCCTCTTGTCCCAGAGGTGCTGCCAGCACTGCAGGTGCCCCAGCAGTGCCAGCACAGGGACGGGCCCAGCGCCCCGCGCATGCGCAGTGGGGGGTGAGGGGGGCCCAGTTCTCCCGCGCATGCGCAGTAGCCACCGCGCCCGCGCATGCGCCGTAGCCACCGCGCCCGCGCATGCGCAGTAGCCACCGCGCCCGAGCATGCCCCGTAGCCACCGCGCCCGCGCATGCGCAGTAGCCACCGCGCCCGCGCATGCGCCGTAGCCCCCGCGCCCGCGCATGCGCAGTAGCCCCCGCGCCCGCGCATGCGTAGTAGCCACCGCGCCCGCGCATGCGCAGTACACCCCGCGCCCGCGCATGCGCAGTAGCCACCGCGCCCGCGCATGCGCCGTAGCCCCCGCGCCCGCGCATGCGCAGTAGCCCCCGCGCCCGCGCATGCGCAGTAGCACCCGCGCCCGCGCATGCGCCGTAGCCACCGCGCCCGCGCATGCGCCGTAGACCCCGCGCATGCGCAGTAGCACGCGCGCCCGCGCATGCGCAGTAGCCACCGCGCTGGCGCATGCGCAGTAGCCACCGCGCCCGCGCATGCGCCGTAGCCACCGCGCCCGCGCATGCGCAGTACACCCCGCGCCCGCGCATGCGCAGTAGCCACCGCGCCCGCGCATGCGCCGTAGCCCCCGCGCCCGCGCATGCGCAGTAGCCCCCGCGCCCGCGCATGCGTAGTAGCACCCGCGCCCGCGCATGCGCCGTAGCCACCGCGCCCGCGCATGCGCCGTAGACCCCGCGCATGCGCAGTAGCACCCGCGCCCGCGCATGCGCAGTAGCCACCGCGCCCGCGCATGCGCCGTAGCCACCGCGCCCGCGCATGCGCCGTAGCCACCGCGCCCGCGCATGCGCAGTACACCCCACGCCCGCGCATGCGCAGTAGCCACCGCGCCCCCGCATGCGCAGTAGCCACCGCGCCCCCGCATGCGCAGTAGCCCCCGCGCCCGCGCATGCGCAGTAGCCCCCGCGCCCGCGCATGTGCCGTAGCCACCGCGCCCGCGCATGCGCAGTAGCCACCGCGCCCGCGCATGCGCAGTAGCCACCGCGCCCGTGCGGGCGTGCCGAGTGGGGGCTCCGCGCAGAGGGGCAGCGCGCCCGCGCATGATGCGCAGAGGTTTCTTTCGGACCTGGGCTGCATTTCCATCCCCCGCTCTGGGAGTCACCCGGTGCGTTAGGAGCGAGCCGATCCCGCTCCCTGAGACACAAGGGCTTGCTCGAGGAGACTGTTCCTGTTCCTCTCTTCCAGCCACTCTGCTCTCCCCAAAACACCCATTTCCTCGGAGCTCCTCTGCAACTGCATTTCCATGGACCCAGGGCTCCAGAAGCTGCAGAGTCGTGCAATGGGGTTTTTTTGGGAAGGGACCTTAAGCTCTTGCACTTCCACCTCTGTCATGAGAATCTCAGGGCTCTAAGACTCACAGAACCATTTGGGCTTGGAAGGACCTTCAAGCTCATCCAGTGCCAGCGCTGCCACGGGCAGGGACACCTCCCACTGTCCCGGGCTGCTCCCAGCCCCAGTGTGCAGCCTGGCCTGGAACATTCCAGGGCATCCAGGGGCAAATCCCCCTCTCTGGGCAGACAGAAGGAGCTAAACCTGGCTATTCCTGAGGGAGTGATGGCAGCACAGCCGAGTCCTGCATCCCTGATTCCCACGGGGAATCTCCATGTCCTTCCTGCTATGGGATCCAGGAGTTGCAGTAGGATTTTTGTGTTTGGTGCTGCATTCCCAGCATGGGCAGAAGCTGTCACGCTCGGAAACACAGCCAGTGTGACAAGGTTTTGCTCCCTTTCTGCTTTGTTTTTGCTGTGTTTTGTTTCTCTCGACAGCTGGCTTAGAACTTGTGTGTTGCTGTTTAGACATCAAGCTTTGGGGCTGAGGTTTTTTTATTCCCAAGTGCTTGCTGGCAGTAAAAATACACTTCACATCTGCAGTGTGTGCACGTGGCTTGGGCTGTGGATTCACACTTCTGGGGCAAAAAGAAGTCCCTTCACACCTGTGCTGCTGGTGGTGTCCCCTGTGAGAAGTTTGGTGGCTCGTTTGTGGCTCTCTCAGTTGTTCCCTTTCACAGAGCTCGGCATTTCTCCCCTTTTCAGTTTCATCCTGCAGAGCTTCGTTCCTGCTGCCGCAGCGTGTTCTGAACCCTCCGCTCGCAGCCTGGGGGTGCCTTTTGTGCTGCTCCTCCGTGGGGCTGCCTTGAGAGCGGAATCAAGGTTGGAAAAGACCTCGGAGATCACTGAGTGCAACCAGCACCAGCACGGCCGGCGCTGACCACGTCCGCCCATGCCACAGCCACAGGTGTTGGAGCACTCCCAGGGGTGGGCACTCCAAACCTCCCTGGGCAGCTGTGCCAAGGCCTGAGCGCCCTTTCCATGGAGGAATTTCCCCAATATCCACCCTGAGCCTCCCCTGGCCCAGCCTGAGGCCGTTCCCTCTCCTCCTGTCCCTGTTCCCTGCGAGCAGAGCCCGACCCCCCCGGCTGCTCCCTCCTGTCAGGGACTTGTCCAGAGCCACAAGGTCCCCCCTGAGCCTCCTTTGCTCCGGGCTGTGCCCCTTTCCCAGCTCTCTCAGGAACTCTCCAACCCCTTGCCAGCTCCGTTCCCTTGCCTGGACTGGCTCCAGCCCCTCCGTGTCCCTCTTGTCCCAGAGGTGCTGCCAGCACTGCAGGTGCCCCAGCAGTGCCAGCACAGGGACGGGCCCAGCGCCCCGCGCATGCGCAGTGGGGGGTGAGGGGGGCCCAGTTCTCCCGCGCATGCGCAGTAGCCACCGCGCCCGCGCATGCGCCGTAGCCACCGCGCCCGCGCATGCGCAGTAGCCACCGCGCCCGAGCATGCCCCGTAGCCACCGCGCCCGCGCATGCGCAGTAGCCACCGCGCCCGCGCATGCGCCGTAGCCCCCGCGCCCGCGCATGCGCAGTAGCCCCCGCGCCCGCGCATGCGTAGTAGCCACCGCGCCCGCGCATGCGCAGTACACCCCGCGCCCGCGCATGCGCAGTAGCCACCGCGCCCGCGCATGCGCCGTAGCCCCCGCGCCCGCGCATGCGCAGTAGCCCCCGCGCCCGCGCATGCGCAGTAGCACCCGCGCCCGCGCATGCGCCGTAGCCACCGCGCCCGCGCATGCGCCGTAGACCCCGCGCATGCGCAGTAGCACGCGCGCCCGCGCATGCGCAGTAGCCACCGCGCTGGCGCATGCGCAGTAGCCACCGCGCCCGCGCATGCGCCGTAGCCACCGCGCCCGCGCATGCGCAGTACACCCCGCGCCCGCGCATGCGCAGTAGCCACCGCGCCCGCGCATGCGCCGTAGCCCCCGCGCCCGCGCATGCGCAGTAGCCCCCGCGCCCGCGCATGCGTAGTAGCACCCGCGCCCGCGCATGCGCCGTAGCCACCGCGCCCGCGCATGCGCCGTAGACCCCGCGCATGCGCAGTAGCACCCGCGCCCGCGCATGCGCAGTAGCCACCGCGCCCGCGCATGCGCCGTAGCCACCGCGCCCGCGCATGCGCCGTAGCCACCGCGCCCGCGCATGCGCAGTACACCCCACGCCCGCGCATGCGCAGTAGCCACCGCGCCCCCGCATGCGCAGTAGCCACCGCGCCCCCGCATGCGCAGTAGCCCCCGCGCCCGCGCATGCGCAGTAGCCCCCGCGCCCGCGCATGTGCCGTAGCCACCGCGCCCGCGCATGCGCAGTAGCCACCGCGCCCGCGCATGCGCAGTAGCCACCGCGCCCGTGCGGGCGTGCCGAGTGGGGGCTCCGCGCAGAGGGGCAGCGCGCCCGCGCATGATGCGCAGAGGTTTCTTTCGGACCTGGGCTGCATTTCCATCCCCCGCTCTGGGAGTCACCCGGTGCGTTAGGAGCGAGCCGATCCCGCTCCCTGAGACACAAGGGCTTGCTCGAGGAGACTGTTCCTGTTCCTCTCTTCCAGCCACTCTGCTCTCCCCAAAACACCCATTTCCTCGGAGCTCCTCTGCAACTGCATTTCCATGGACCCAGGGCTCCAGAAGCTGCAGAGTCGTGCAATGGGGTTTTTTTGGGAAGGGACCTTAAGCTCTTGCACTTCCACCTCTGTCATGAGAATCTCAGGGCTCTAAGACTCACAGAACCATTTGGGCTTGGAAGGACCTTCAAGCTCATCCAGTGCCAGCGCTGCCACGGGCAGGGACACCTCCCACTGTCCCGGGCTGCTCCCAGCCCCAGTGTGCAGCCTGGCCTGGAACATTCCAGGGCATCCAGGGGCAAATCCCCCTCTCTGGGCAGACAGAAGGAGCTAAACCTGGCTATTCCTGAGGGAGTGATGGCAGCACAGCCGAGTCCTGCATCCCTGATTCCCACGGGGAATCTCCATGTCCTTCCTGCTATGGGATCCAGGAGTTGCAGTAGGATTTTTGTGTTTGGTGCTGCATTCCCAGCATGGGCAGAAGCTGTCACGCTCGGAAACACAGCCAGTGTGACAAGGTTTTGCTCCCTTTCTGCTTTGTTTTTGCTGTGTTTTGTTTCTCTCGACAGCTGGCTTAGAACTTGTGTGTTGCTGTTTAGACATCAAGCTTTGGGGCTGAGGTTTTTTTATTCCCAAGTGCTTGCTGGCAGTAAAAATACACTTCACATCTGCAGTGTGTGCACGTGGCTTGGGCTGTGGATTCACACTTCTGGGGCAAAAAGAAGTCCCTTCACACCTGTGCTGCTGGTGGTGTCCCCTGTGAGAAGTTTGGTGGCTCGTTTGTGGCTCTCTCAGTTGTTCCCTTTCACAGAGCTCGGCATTTCTCCCCTTTTCAGTTTCATCCTGCAGAGCTTCGTTCCTGCTGCCGCAGCGTGTTCTGAACCCTCCGCTCGCAGCCTGGGGGTGCCTTTTGTGCTGCTCCTCCGTGGGGCTGCCTTGAGAGCGGAATCAAGGTTGGAAAAGACCTCGGAGATCACTGAGTGCAACCAGCACCAGCACGGCCGGCGCTGACCACGTCCGCCCATGCCACAGCCACAGGTGTTGGAGCACTCCCAGGGGTGGGCACTCCAAACCTCCCTGGGCAGCTGTGCCAAGGCCTGAGCGCCCTTTCCATGGAGGAATTTCCCCAATATCCACCCTGAGCCTCCCCTGGCCCAGCCTGAGGCCGTTCCCTCTCCTCCTGTCCCTGTTCCCTGCGAGCAGAGCCCGACCCCCCCGGCTGCTCCCTCCTGTCAGGGACTTGTCCAGAGCCACAAGGTCCCCCCTGAGCCTCCTTTGCTCCGGGCTGTGCCCCTTTCCCAGCTCTCTCAGGAACTCTCCAACCCCTTGCCAGCTCCGTTCCCTTGCCTGGACTGGCTCCAGCCCCTCCGTGTCCCTCTTGTCCCAGAGGTGCTGCCAGCACTGCAGGTGCCCCAGCAGTGCCAGCACAGGGACGGGCCCAGCGCCCCGCGCATGCGCAGTGGGGGGTGAGGGGGGCCCAGTTCTCCCGCGCATGCGCAGTAGCCACCGCGCCCGCGCATGCGCCGTAGCCACCGCGCCCGCGCATGCGCAGTAGCCACCGCGCCCGAGCATGCCCCGTAGCCACCGCGCCCGCGCATGCGCAGTAGCCACCGCGCCCGCGCATGCGCCGTAGCCCCCGCGCCCGCGCATGCGCAGTAGCCCCCGCGCCCGCGCATGCGTAGTAGCCACCGCGCCCGCGCATGCGCAGTACACCCCGCGCCCGCGCATGCGCAGTAGCCACCGCGCCCGCGCATGCGCCGTAGCCCCCGCGCCCGCGCATGCGCAGTAGCCCCCGCGCCCGCGCATGCGCAGTAGCACCCGCGCCCGCGCATGCGCCGTAGCCACCGCGCCCGCGCATGCGCCGTAGACCCCGCGCATGCGCAGTAGCACCCGCGCCCGCGCATGCGCAGTAGCCACCGCGCCCGCGCATGCGCCGTAGCCACCGCGCCCGCGCATGCGCCGTAGCCACCGCGCCCGCGCATGCGCAGTACACCCCACGCCCGCGCATGCGCAGTAGCCACCGCGCCCCCGCATGCGCAGTAGCCACCGCGCCCCCGCATGCGCAGTAGCCCCCGCGCCCGCGCATGCGCAGTAGCCCCCGCGCCCGCGCATGTGCCGTAGCCACCGCGCCCGCGCATGCGCCGTAGCGCCCGCGCCCGCGCATGCGCAGTAGCACGCGCGCCCGCGCATGCGTAGTAGCCACCGCGCCCGAGCATGCGCAGTACACCCCGCGCCCGCGCATGCGCAGTAGCCACCGCGCCCGCGCATGCGCCGTAGCCCCCGCGCCCGCGCATGCGCAGTAGCCTCCGCGCCCGCGCATGCGCAGTAGCACCCGCGCCCGCGCATGCGCCGTAGCCACCGCGCCCGCGCATGCGCCGTAGACCCCGCGCATGCGCAGTAGCACGCGCGCCCGCGCATGCGCAGTAGCCACCGCGCTGGCGCATGCGCAGTAGCCACCGCGCCCGCGCATGCGCCGTAGCCACCGCGCCCGCGCATGCGCAGTACACCCCGCGCCCGCGCGTGCGCAGTAGCCACCGCGCCCGCGCATGCGCCGTAGCCCCCGCGCCCGCGCATGCGCAGTAGCCCCCGCGCCCGCGCATGCGTAGTAGCACCCGCGCCCGCGCATGCGCCGTAGCCACCGCGCCCGCGCATGCGCCGTAGACCCCGCGCATGCGCAGTAGCACCCGCGCCCGCGCATGCGCAGTAGCCACCGCGCCCGCGCATGCGCCGTAGCCACCGCGCCCGCGCATGCGCCGTAGCCACCGCGCCCGCGCATGCGCAGTACACCCCACGCCCGCGCATGCGCAGTAGCCACCGCGCCCCCGCATGCGCAGTAGCCACCGCGCCCCCGCATGCGCAGTAGCCCCCGCGCCCGCGCATGCGCAGTAGCCCCCGCGCCCGCGCATGTGCCGTAGCCACCGCGCCCGCGCATGCGCAGTAGCCACCGCGCCCGCGCATGCGCGGTAGCCACCGCGCCCGTGCGGGCGTGCCGAGTGGGGGCTCCGCGCAGAGGGGCAGCGCGCCCGCGCATGATGCGCAGAGGTTTCTTTCGGACCTGGGCTGCATTTCCATCCCCCGCTCTGGGAGTCACCCGGTGCGTTAGGAGCGAGCCGATCCCGCTCCCTGAGACACAAGGGCTTGCTCGAGGAGACTGTTCCTGTTCCTCTCTTCCAGCCACTCTGCTCTCCCCAAAACACCCATTTCCTCGGAGCTCCTCTGCAACTGCATTTCCATGGACCCAGGGCTCCAGAAGCTGCAGAGTCGTGCAATGGGGTTTTTTTGGGAAGGGACCTTAAGCTCTTGCACTTCCACCTCTGTCATGAGAATCTCAGGGCTCTAAGACTCACAGAACCATTTGGGCTTGGAAGGACCTTCAAGCTCATCCAGTGCCAGCGCTGCCACGGGCAGGGACACCTCCCACTGTCCCGGGCTGCTCCCAGCCCCAGTGTGCAGCCTGGCCTGGAACATTCCAGGGCATCCAGGGGCAAATCCCCCTCTCTGGGCAGACAGAAGGAGCTAAACCTGGCTATTCCTGAGGGAGTGATGGCAGCACAGCCGAGTCCTGCATCCCTGATTCCCACGGGGAATCTCCATGTCCTTCCTGCTATGGGATCCAGGAGTTGCAGTAGGATTTTTGTGTTTGGTGCTGCATTCCCAGCATGGCAGAAGCTGTCACGCTCGGAAACACAGCCAGTGTGACAAGGTTTTGCTCCCTTTCTGCTTTGTTTTTGCTGTGTTTTGTTTCTCTCGACAGCTGGCTTAGAACTTGTGTGTTGCTGTTTAGACATCAAGCTTTGGGGCTGAGGTTTTTTTATTCCCAAGTGCTTGCTGGCAGTAAAAATACACTTCACATCTGCAGTGTGTGCACGTGGCTTGGGCTGTGGATTCACACTTCTGGGGCAAAAAGAAGTCCCTTCACACCTGTGCTGCTGGTGGTGTCCCCTGTGAGAAGTTTGGTGGCTCGTTTGTGGCTCTCTCAGTTGTTCCCTTTCACAGAGCTCGGCATTTCTCCCCTTTTCAGTTTCATCCTGCAGAGCTTCGTTCCTGCTGCCGCAGCGTGTTCTGAACCCTCCGCTCGCAGCCTGGGGGTGCCTTTTGTGCTGCTCCTCCGTGGGGCTGCCTTGAGAGCGGAATCAAGGTTGGAAAAGACCTCGGAGATCACTGAGTGCAACCAGCACCAGCACGGCCGGCGCTGACCACGTCCGCCCATGCCACAGCCACAGGTGTTGGAGCACTCCCAGGGGTGGGCACTCCAAACCTCCCTGGGCAGCTGTGCCAAGGCCTGAGCGCCCTTTCCATGGAGGAATTTCCCCAATATCCACCCTGAGCCTCCCCTGGCCCAGCCTGAGGCCGTTCCCTCTCCTCCTGTCCCTGTTCCCTGCGAGCAGAGCCCGACCCCCCCGGCTGCTCCCTCCTGTCAGGGACTTGTCCAGAGCCACAAGGTCCCCCCTGAGCCTCCTTTGCTCCGGGCTGTGCCCCTTTCCCAGCTCTCTCAGGAACTCTCCAGCCCCTTGCCAGCTCCGTTCCCTTGCCTGGACTCGCTCCAGCCCCTCCGTGTCCCTCTTGTCCCAGAGGTGCTGCCAGCACTGCAGGTGCCCCAGCAGTGCCAGCACAGGGACGGGCCCAGCGCCCCGCGCATGCGCAGTGGGGGGTGAGGGGGGCCCAGTTCTCCCGCGCATGCGCAGTGGTGTGGGGGTAGGGCCAGCGCGCCCGCGCATGCGTAGTAGCACCCGCGCCCCCGCATGCGCCGTAGCCACCGCGCCCGCGCATTCGCCGTAGACCCCGCGCATGCGCAGTAGCACCCGCGCCCGCGCATGCGCAGTAGCCACCGCGCCCGCGCATGCGCCGTAGCCCCCGCGCCCGCGCATGCGCAGTAGCCCCCGCGCCCGCGCATGCGTAGTAGCCACCGCGCCCGCGCATGCGCAGTACACCCCGCGCCCGCGCATGCGCAGTAGCCACCGCGCCCGCGCATGCGCCGTAGCCCCCGCGCCCGCGCATGCGCAGTAGTCCCCGCGCCCGCGCATGCGCAGTAGCACCCGCGCCCGCGCATGCGCCGTAGCCACCGCGCCCGCGCATGCGCCGTAGACCCCGCGCATGCGCAGTAGCACGCGCGCCCGCGCATGCGCAGTAGCCACCGCGCCCGCGCATGCGCAGTAGCCACCGCGCCCGCGCATGCGCCGTAGCCACCGCGCCCGCGCATGCGCAGTACACCCCGCGCCCGCGCATGCGCAGTAGCCACCGCGCCCGCGCATGCGCCGTAGCCCCCGCGCCCGCGCATGCGCAGTAGCCCCCGCGCCCGCGCATGCGTAGTAGCACCCGCGCCCGCGCATGCGCCGTAGCCACGGCGCCCGCGCATGCGCCGTAGCCCCCGCGCCCGCGCATGCGCAGTAGCCACCGGGCCCGCGCATGCGCAGTATCCCCCGCGCCCGCGCAAGCGCCGTAACCCCCGCGCCCGCGCATGCGCCGGACCAGCCGCGCCCGCGCATGCGCAGTAGCCCCCGCGCCCGCGCATGCGCCGTAGACCCCGCGCCCGCGCATGCGCCGTAGCCACCGCGCCCACGCCCGAGCATGCGCCGTAGCCCCCGCGCCCGCGCATGCGCCGTAGCCACCGCGCCCGCGCATGCGCAGTACACCCCGCGCCCGCGCATGCGCAGTAGCCACCGCGCCCGCGCATGCGCCGTAGCCACCGCGCCCGCGCATGCGCAGTAGCCCCCGCGCCCGCGCATGCGTAGTAGCACCCGCGCCCGCGCTTGCGCCGTAGCCACCGCGCCCGCGCATGCGCCGTAGACCCCGCGCATGCGCAGTAGCACCCGCGCCCGCGCATGCGCAGTAGCCACCGCGCCCGCGCATGCGCCGTAGCCACCGCGCCCGCGCATGCGCCGTAGCCACCGCGCCCGCGCATGCGCAGTACACCCCACGCCCGCGCATGCGCAGTAGCCACCGCGCCCCCGCATGCGCAGTAGCCACCGCGCCCCCGCATGCGCAGTAGCCCCCGCGCCCGCGCATGCGCAGTAGCCCCCGCGCCCGCGCATGTGCCGTAGCCACCGCGCCCGCGCATGCGCAGTAGCCACCGCGCCCGTGCGGGCGTGCCGAGTGGGGGCTCCGCGCAGAGGGGCAGCGCGCCCGCGCATGATGCGCAGAGGTTTCTTTCGGACCTGGGCTGCATTTCCATCCCCCGCTCTGGGAGTCACCCGGTGCGTTAGGAGCGAGCCGATCCCGCTCCCTGAGACACAAGGGCTTGCTCGAGGAGACTGTTCCTGTTCCTCTCTTCCAGCCACTCTGCTCTCCCCAAAACACCCATTTCCTCGGAGCTCCTCTGCAACTGCATTTCCATGGACCCAGGGCTCCAGAAGCTGCAGAGTCGTGCAATGGGGTTTTTTTGGGAAGGGACCTTAAGCTCTTGCACTTCCACCTCTGTCATGAGAATCTCAGGGCTCTAAGACTCACAGAACCATTTGGGCTTGGAAGGACCTTCAAGCTCATCCAGTGCCAGCGCTGCCACGGGCAGGGACACCTCCCACTGTCCCGGGCTGCTCCCAGCCCCAGTGTGCAGCCTGGCCTGGAACATTCCAGGGCATCCAGGGGCAAATCCCCCTCTCTGGGCAGACAGAAGGAGCTAAACCTGGCTATTCCTGAGGGAGTGATGGCAGCACAGCCGAGTCCTGCATCCCTGATTCCCACGGGGAATCTCCATGTCCTTCCTGCTATGGGATCCAGGAGTTGCAGTAGGATTTTTGTGTTTGGTGCTGCATTCCCAGCATGGCAGAAGCTGTCACGCTCGGAAACACAGCCAGTGTGACAAGGTTTTGCTCCCTTTCTGCTTTGTTTTTGCTGTGTTTTGTTTCTCTCGACAGCTGGCTTAGAACTTGTGTGTTGCTGTTTAGACATCAAGCTTTGGGGCTGAGGTTTTTTTATTCCCAAGTGCTTGCTGGCAGTAAAAATACACTTCACATCTGCAGTGTGTGCACGTGGCTTGGGCTGTGGATTCACACTTCTGGGGCAAAAAGAAGTCCCTTCACACCTGTGCTGCTGGTGGTGTCCCCTGTGAGAAGTTTGGTGGCTCGTTTGTGGCTCTCTCAGTTGTTCCCTTTCACAGAGCTCGGCATTTCTCCCCTTTTCAGTTTCATCCTGCAGAGCTTCGTTCCTGCTGCCGCAGCGTGTTCTGAACCCTCCGCTCGCAGCCTGGGGGTGCCTTTTGTGCTGCTCCTCCGTGGGGCTGCCTTGAGAGCGGAATCAAGGTTGGAAAAGACCTCGGAGATCACTGAGTGCAACCAGCACCAGCACGGCCGGCGCTGACCACGTCCGCCCATGCCACAGCCACAGGTGTTGGAGCACTCCCAGGGGTGGGCACTCCAAACCTCCCTGGGCAGCTGTGCCAAGGCCTGAGCGCCCTTTCCATGGAGGAATTTCCCCAATATCCACCCTGAGCCTCCCCTGGCCCAGCCTGAGGCCGTTCCCTCTCCTCCTGTCCCTGTTCCCTGCGAGCAGAGCCCGACCCCCCCGGCTGCTCCCTCCTGTCAGGGACTTGTCCAGAGCCACAAGGTCCCCCCTGAGCCTCCTTTGCTCCGGGCTGTGCCCCTTTCCCAGCTCTCTCAGGAACTCTCCAACCCCTTGCCAGCTCCGTTCCCTTGCCTGGACTGGCTCCAGCCCCTCCGTGTCCCTCTTGTCCCAGAGGTGCTGCCAGCACTGCAGGTGCCCCAGCAGTGCCAGCACAGGGACGGGCCCAGCGCCCCGCGCATGCGCAGTGGGGGGTGAGGGGGGGCCCAGTTCTCCCGCGCTGGCGCAGTAGCCACCGCGCCCGCGCATGCGCCGTAGCCACCGCGCCCGCGCATGCGCAGTAGCCACCGCGCCCGAGCATGCCCCGTAGCCACCGCGCCCGCGCATGCGCCGTAGCCACCGAGCCCGCGCATGCGCAGTACACCCCGCGCCCGCGCATGCGCAGTAGCCACCGCGCCCGCGCATGCGCCGTAGCCCCCGCGCCCGCGCATGCGCAGTAGCCACCGCGCCCGGGCATGCGCAGTAGCCACCGCGCCCGCGCATGCGCCGTAGACCCCGCGCCCGCGCATGCGCAGTAGCCACCGCGACCGCGCATGCGTAGTAGCACCCGATCCCGCGCATGCGCCGTAGCCACCGCGCCCGCGCATGCGCCGTAGCCACGGCGCCCGCGCATGCGCCGTAGCCCCCGCGCCCGCGCATGCGCAGTAGCCACCGGGCCCGCGCATGCGCAGTATCCCCCGCGCCCGCGCAAGCGCCGTAACCCCCGCGCCCGCGCATGCGCAGTAGCACCCGCGCCCGCGCATGCGCAGTAGCCCCCGCGCCCGCGCATGCGCCGTAGACCCCGCGCCCGCGCATGCGCCGTAGCCACCGCGCCCACGCCCGAGCATGCGCCGTAGCCCCCGCGCCCGCGCATGCGCCGTAGCCACCGCGCCCGCGCATGCGCCGTAGCCCCCGCGCCCGCGCATGCGCAGTAGCCACTTCGCCCGCGCATGCGCCGTAGCCACCGCGCCCGCGCATGCGCAGTAGCCCACACCCTCGCGCATGCGCAGTAGCCACCGCGCCCGCGCATGCGCCGCAGCCACCGCGCCCGCGCATGCGCCGTAGCCCCCGCGCCCGCGCATGCGCAGTAGCCACCGCGCCCGCGCATGCGTAGTAGCACCCGATCCCGCGCATGCGCCGTAGCCCCCGCGCCCGCGCATGCGCCGTAGCCACCGCGCCCGCGCATGCGCAGTACACCCCGCGCCCGCGCATGCGCAGTAGCCACCGCGCCCGCGCATGCGCCGTAGCCACCGCGCCCGCGCATGCGCCGTAGCCACCGCGCCCGCGCATGCGCCGTAGACCCCGCGCATGCGCAGTAGCACGCGCGCCCGCGCATGCGCCGTAGCCACCGCGCCCGCGCATGCGCCGTAGACCCCGCGCCCGCGCATGCGCAGTAGCCACCGCGACCGCGCATGCGTAGTAGCACCCGATCCCGCGCATGCGCCGTAGCCACCGCGCCCGCGCATGCGCCGTAGCCACGGCGCCCGCGCATGCGCCGTAGCCCCCGCGCCCGCGCATGCGCAGTAGCCACCGGGCCCGCGCATGCGCAGTATCCCCCGCGCCCGCGCATGCGCCGTAGACCTCGCGCCCGCGCATGCGCCGTAGCCACCGCGCCCACGCCCGAGCATGCGCCGTAGCCCCCGCGCCCGCGCATGCGCCGTAGCCACCGCGCCCGCGCATGCGCCGTAGCCCCCGCGCCCGCGCATGCGCAGTAGCCACTTCGCCCGCGCATGCGCCGTAGCCACCGCGCCCGCGCATGCGCAGTAGCCCACACCCTCGCGCATGCGCAGTAGCCACCGCGCCCGCGCATGCGCCGCAGCCACCGCGCCCGCGCATGCGCCGTAGCCCCCGCGCCCGCGCATGCGCAGTAGCCACCGCGCCCGCGCATGCGTAGTAGCACCCGATCCCGCGCATGCGCCGTAGCCCCCGCGCCCGCGCATGCGCCGTAGCCACCGCGCCCGCGCATGCGCAGTACACCCCGCGCCCGCGCATGCGCAGTAGCCACCGCGCCCGCGCATGCGCCGTAGCCACCGCGCCCGCGCATGCGCCGTAGCCCCCGCGCCCGCGCATGCGTAGTAGCACCCGCGCCCGCGCATGCGCCGTAGCCACCGCGCCCGCGCATGCGCCGTAGACCCCGCGCATGCGCAGTAGCACGCGCGCCCGCGCATGCGCCGTAGCCACCGCGCCCGCGCATGCGCAGTACACCCCGCGCCCGCGCATGCCCCGTAGCCACCGCGCCCGCGCATGCGCCGTAGCCCCCGCGCCCGCGCATGCGTAGTAGCACCCGCGCCCGCGCATGCGCCGTAGCCACCGCGCCCGCGCATGCGCCGTAGACCCCGCGCATGCGCAGTACCACGCGCGCCCGCGCATGCGCAGTAGCCACCGCGCCCGCGCATGCGCAGTAGCCACCGCGCCCGCGCATGCGCCGTAGCCACCGCGCCCGCGCATGCGCAGTACACCCCACGCCCGCGCATGCGCAGTAGCCACCGCGCCCCCGCATGCGCATTAGCCACCGCGCCCCCGCATGCGCAGTAGCCCCCGCGCCCGCGCATGCGCAGTAGCCCCCGCGCCCGCGCATGTGCCGTAGCCACCGCGCCCGCGCATGCGCCGTAGCCCCCGCGCCCGCGCATGCGCCGTAGCCACCGCGCCCGCGCATGCGCCGTAGCCCCCGCGCCCGCGCATGCGTAGTAGCACCCGCGCCCGCGCATGCGCCGTAGCCACCGCGCCCGCGCATGCGCCGTAGACCCCGCGCATGCGCAGTAGCACGCGCGCCCGCGCATGCGCCGTAGCCACCGCGCCCGCGCATGCGCCGTAGACCCCGCGCCCGCGCATGCGCAGTAGCCACCGCGACCGCGCATGCGTAGTAGCACCCGATCCCGCGCATGCGCCGTAGCCACCGCGCCCGCGCATGCGCCGTAGCCACGGCGCCCGCGCATGCGCCGTAGCCCCCGCGCCCGCGCATGCGCAGTAGCCACCGGGCCCGCGCATGCGCAGTATCCCCCGCGCCCGCGCAAGCGCCGTAACCCCCGCGCCCGCGCATGCGCCGGACCAGCCGCGCCCGCGCATGCGCAGTAGCCCCCGCGCCCGCGCATGCGCCGTAGACCCCGCGCCCGCGCATGCGCCGTAGCCACCGCGCCCACGCCCGAGCATGCGCCGTAGCCCCCGCGCCCGCGCATGCGCCGTAGCCACCGCGCCCGCGCATGCGCCGTAGCCCCCGCGCCCGCGCATGCGCAGTAGCCACTTCGCCCGCGCATGCGCCGTAGCCACCGCGCCCGCGCATGCGCAGTAGCCCACACCCTCGCGCATGCGCAGTAGCCACCGCGCCCGCGCATGCGCCGCAGCCACCGCGCCCGCGCATGCGCCGTAGCCCCCGCGCCCGCGCATGCGCAGTAGCCACCGCGCCCGCGCATGCGTAGTAGCACCCGCGCCCGCGCATGCGCCGTAGCCCCCGCGCCCGCGCATGCGCCGTAGCCACCGCGCCCGCGCATGCGCAGTACACCCCGCGCCCGCGCATGCGCAGTAGCCACCGCGCCCGCGCATGCGCCGTAGCCACCGCGCCCGCGCATGCGCCGTAGCCCCCGCGCCCGCGCATGCGTAGTAGCACCCGCGCCCGCGCATGCGCCGTAGCCACCGCGCCCGCGCATGCGCCGTAGACCCCGCGCATGCGCAGTAGCACGCGCGCCCGCGCATGCGCCGTAGCCACCGCGCCCGCGCATGCGCAGTACACCCCGCGCCCGCGCATGCCCCGTAGCCACCGCGCCCGCGCATGCGCCGTAGCCCCCGCGCCCGCGCATGCGTAGTAGCACCCGCGCCCGCGCATGCGCCGTAGCCACCGCGCCCGCGCATGCGCCGTAGACCCCGCGCATGCGCAGTACCACGCGCGCCCGCGCATGCGCAGTAGCCACCGCGCCCGCGCATGCGCCGTAGCCACCGCGCCCGCGCATGCGCCGTAGCCACCGCGCCCGCGCATGCGCAGTACACCCCACGCCCGCGCATGCGCAGTAGCCACCGCGCCCCCGCATGCGCATTAGCCACCGCGCCCCCGCATGCGCAGTAGCCCCCGCGCCCGCGCATGCGCAGTAGCCCCCGCGCCCGCGCATGTGCCGTAGCCACCGCGCCCGCGCATGCGCAGTAGCCACCGCGCCCGCGCATGCGCAGTAGCCACCGCGCCCGTGCGGGCGTGCCGAGTGGGGGCTCCGCGCAGAGGGGCAGCGCGCCCGCGCATGATGCGCAGAGGTTTCTTTCGGACCTGGGCTGCATTTCCATCCCCCGCTCTGGGAGTCACCCGGTGCGTTAGGAGCGAGCCGATCCCGCTCCCTGAGACACAAGGGCTTGCTCGAGGAGACTGTTCCTGTTCCTCTCTTCCAGCCACTCTGCTCTCCCCAAAACACCCATTTCCTCGGAGCTCCTCTGCAACTGCATTTCCATGGACCCAGGGCTCCAGAAGCTGCAGAGTCGTGCAATGGGGTTTTTTTGGGAAGGGACCTTAAGCTCTTGCACTTCCACCTCTGTCATGAGAATCTCAGGGCTCTAAGACTCACAGAACCATTTGGGCTTGGAAGGACCTTCAAGCTCATCCAGTGCCAGCGCTGCCACGGGCAGGGACACCTCCCACTGTCCCGGGCTGCTCCCAGCCCCAGTGTGCAGCCTGGCCTGGAACATTCCAGGGCATCCAGGGGCAAATCCCCCTCTCTGGGCAGACAGAAGGAGCTAAACCTGGCTATTCCTGAGGGAGTGATGGCAGCACAGCCGAGTCCTGCATCCCTGATTCCCACGGGGAATCTCCATGTCCTTCCTGCTATGGGATCCAGGAGTTGCAGTAGGATTTTTGTGTTTGGTGCTGCATTCCCAGCATGGGCAGAAGCTGTCACGCTCGGAAACACAGCCAGTGTGACAAGGTTTTGCTCCCTTTCTGCTTTGTTTTTGCTGTGTTTTGTTTCTCTCGACAGCTGGCTTAGAACTTGTGTGTTGCTGTTTAGACATCAAGCTTTGGGGCTGAGGTTTTTTTATTCCCAAGTGCTTGCTGGCAGTAAAAATACACTTCACATCTGCAGTGTGTGCACGTGGCTTGGGCTGTGGATTCACACTTCTGGGGCAAAAAGAAGTCCCTTCACACCTGTGCTGCTGGTGGTGTCCCCTGTGAGAAGTTTGGTGGCTCGTTTGTGGCTCTCTCAGTTGTTCCCTTTCACAGAGCTCGGCATTTCTCCCCTTTTCAGTTTCATCCTGCAGAGCTTCGTTCCTGCTGCCGCAGCGTGTTCTGAACCCTCCGCTCGCAGCCTGGGGGTGCCTTTTGTGCTGCTCCTCCGTGGGGCTGCCTTGAGAGCGGAATCAAGGTTGGAAAAGACCTCGGAGATCACTGAGTGCAACCAGCACCAGCACGGCCGGCGCTGACCACGTCCGCCCATGCCACAGCCACAGGTGTTGGAGCACTCCCAGGGGTGGGCACTCCAAACCTCCCTGGGCAGCTGTGCCAAGGCCTGAGCGCCCTTTCCATGGAGGAATTTCCCCAATATCCACCCTGAGCCTCCCCTGGCCCAGCCTGAGGCCGTTCCCTCTCCTCCTGTCCCTGTTCCCTGCGAGCAGAGCCCGACCCCCCCGGCTGCTCCCTCCTGTCAGGGACTTGTCCAGAGCCACAAGGTCCCCCCTGAGCCTCCTTTGCTCCGGGCTGTGCCCCTTTCCCAGCTCTCTCAGGAACTCTCCAACCCCTTGCCAGCTCCGTTCCCTTGCCTGGACTGGCTCCAGCCCCTCCGTGTCCCTCTTGTCCCAGAGGTGCTGCCAGCACTGCAGGTGCCCCAGCAGTGCCAGCACAGGGACGGGCCCAGCGCCCCGCGCATGCGCAGTGGGGGGTGAGGGGGGGCCCAGTTCTCCCGCGCATGCGCAGTGGTGTGGGGGTAGGGCCAGCGCGTCCGCGCATGCGTAGTAGCACCCGCGCCCGCGCATTCGCAGTAGCCACCGCGCCCGCGCATGCGCCGTAGCCCCCGCGCCCGCGCATGCGCAGTAGCCCCCGCGCCCGCGCATGCGTAGTAGCCCCCGCGCCCGCGCATGCGCCGTAGCCACCGCGCCCGCGCATGCGCCGTAGACCCCGCGCATGCGCAGTAGCACCCGCGCCCGCGCATGCGCAGTAGCCACCGCGCCCGCGCATGCGCCGTAGCCACCGCGCCCGCGCATGCGCCGTAGACCCCGCGCCCGCGCATGCGCCGTAGCCACCGCGCCCACGCCCGAGCATGCGCCGTAGCCCCCGCGCCCGCGCATGCGCAGTAGCCACCGCGCCCGCGCATGCGCCGTAGCCCCCGCGCCCGCGCATGCGCAGTAGCCCCCGCGCCCGCGCATGCGTAGTAGCACCCGCGCCCGCGCATGCGCCGTAGCCACCGCGCCCGCGCATGCGCCGTAGACCCCGCGCATGCGCAGTAGCACCCGCGCCCGCGCATGCGCAGTAGCCACCGCGCCCGCGCATGCGCCGTAGCCACCGCGCCCGCGCATGCGCCGTAGCCACCGCGCCCGCGCATGTGCCGTAGCCACCGCGCCCGCGCATGCGCACTAGCCACCGCGCCCGCGCATGCGCAGTAGCCCCCGCGCCCGCGCATGCGCCGTAGCCACCGCGCCCGCGCATGCGCCGTAGCCACCGCGCCCGCGCATGCGCCGTAGCCACCGCCCCCGCGCATGCGCAGTAGCCACCGCGCCCCCGCATGCGCAGTAGCCCCCGCGCCCGCGCATGCGCAGTAGCCCCCGCGCCCGCGCATGTGCCGTAGCCACCGCGCCCGCGCATGCGCAGTAGCCACCGCGCCCGCGCATGCGCAGTAGCCACCGCGCCCGTGCGGGCGTGCCGAGTGGGGGCTCCGCGCAGAGGGGCAGCGCGCCCGCGCATGATGCGCAGAGGTTTCTTTCGGACCTGGGCTGCATTTCCATCCCCCGCTCTGGGAGTCACCCGGTGCGTTAGGAGCGAGCCGATCCCGCTCCCTGAGACACAAGGGCTTGCTCGAGGAGACTGTTCCTGTTCCTCTCTTCCAGCCACTCTGCTCTCCCCAAAACACCCATTTCCTCGGAGCTCCTCTGCAACTGCATTTCCATGGACCCAGGGCTCCAGAAGCTGCAGAGTCGTGCAATGGGGTTTTTTTGGGAAGGGACCTTAAGCTCTTGCACTTCCACCTCTGTCATGAGAATCTCAGGGCTCTAAGACTCACAGAACCATTTGGGCTTGGAAGGACCTTCAAGCTCATCCAGTGCCAGCGCTGCCACGGGCAGGGACACCTCCCACTGTCCCGGGCTGCTCCCAGCCCCAGTGTGCAGCCTGGCCTGGAACATTCCAGGGCATCCAGGGGCAAATCCCCCTCTCTGGGCAGACAGAAGGAGCTAAACCTGGCTATTCCTGAGGGAGTGATGGCAGCACAGCCGAGTCCTGCATCCCTGATTCCCACGGGGAATCTCCATGTCCTTCCTGCTATGGGATCCAGGAGTTGCAGTAGGATTTTTGTGTTTGGTGCTGCATTCCCAGCATGGCAGAAGCTGTCACGCTCGGAAACACAGCCAGTGTGACAAGGTTTTGCTCCCTTTCTGCTTTGTTTTTGCTGTGTTTTGTTTCTCTCGACAGCTGGCTTAGAACTTGTGTGTTGCTGTTTAGACATCAAGCTTTGGGGCTGAGGTTTTTTTATTCCCAAGTGCTTGCTGGCAGTAAAAATACACTTCACATCTGCAGTGTGTGCACGTGGCTTGGGCTGTGGATTCACACTTCTGGGGCAAAAAGAAGTCCCTTCACACCTGTGCTGCTGGTGGTGTCCCCTGTGAGAAGTTTGGTGGCTCGTTTGTGGCTCTCTCAGTTGTTCCCTTTCACAGAGCTCGGCATTTCTCCCCTTTTCAGTTTCATCCTGCAGAGCTTCGTTCCTGCTGCCGCAGCGTGTTCTGAACCCTCCGCTCGCAGCCTGGGGGTGCCTTTTGTGCTGCTCCTCCGTGGGGCTGCCTTGAGAGCGGAATCAAGGTTGGAAAAGACCTCGGAGATCACTGAGTGCAACCAGCACCAGCACGGCCGGCGCTGACCACGTCCGCCCATGCCACAGCCACAGGTGTTGGAGCACTCCCAGGGGTGGGCACTCCAAACCTCCCTGGGCAGCTGTGCCAAGGCCTGAGCGCCCTTTCCATGGAGGAATTTCCCCAATATCCACCCTGAGCCTCCCCTGGCCCAGCCTGAGGCCGTTCCCTCTCCTCCTGTCCCTGTTCCCTGCGAGCAGAGCCCGACCCCCCCGGCTGCTCCCTCCTGTCAGGGACTTGTCCAGAGCCACAAGGTCCCCCCTGAGCCTCCTTTGCTCCGGGCTGTGCCCCTTTCCCAGCTCTCTCAGGAACTCTCCAACCCCTTGCCAGCTCCGTTCCCTTGCCTGGACTGGCTCCAGCCCCTCCGTGTCCCTCTTGTCCCAGAGGTGCTGCCAGCACTGCAGGTGCCCCAGCAGTGCCAGCACAGGGACGGGCCCAGCGCCCCGCGCATGCGCAGTGGGGGGTGAGGGGGGCCCAGTTCTCCCGCGCATGCGCAGTGGTGTGGGGGTAGGGCCAGCGCGTCCGCGCATGCGTAGTAGCACCCGCGCCCGCGCATTCGCAGTAGCCACCGCGCCCGCGCATGCGCCGTAGCCACCGCGCCCGCGCATGCGCAGTAGCCCCCGCGCCCGCGCATGCGTAGTAGCACCCGCGCCCGCGCATGCGCCGTAGCCACCGCGCCCGCGCATGCGCCGTAGACCCCGCGCATGCGCAGTAGCACCCGCGCCCGCGCATGCGCAGTAGCCACCGCGCCCGCGCATGCGCCGTAGCCACCGCGCCCGCGCATGCGCCGTAGACCCCGCGCCCGCGCATGCGCAGTACACCCCACGCCCGCGCATGCGCAGTAGCCACCGCGCCCCCGCATGCGCAGTAGCCACCGCGCCCCCGCATGCGCAGTAGCCCCCGCGCCCGCGCATGCGCAGTAGCCCCCGCGCCCGCGCATGTGCCGTAGCCACCGCGCCCGCGCATGCGCAGTAGCCACCGCGCCCGCGCATGCGCAGTAGCCACCGCGCCCGTGCGGGCGTGCCGAGTGGGGGCTCCGCGCAGAGGGGCAGCGCGCCCGCGCATGATGCGCAGAGGTTTCTTTCGGACCTGGGCTGCATTTCCATCCCCCGCTCTGGGAGTCACCCGGTGCGTTAGGAGCGAGCCGATCCCGCTCCCTGAGACACAAGGGCTTGCTCGAGGAGACTGTTCCTGTTCCTCTCTTCCAGCCACTCTGCTCTCCCCAAAACACCCATTTCCTCGGAGCTCCTCTGCAACTGCATTTCCATGGACCCAGGGCTCCAGAAGCTGCAGAGTCGTGCAATGGGGTTTTTTTGGGAAGGGACCTTAAGCTCTTGCACTTCCACCTCTGTCATGAGAATCTCAGGGCTCTAAGACTCACAGAACCATTTGGGCTTGGAAGGACCTTCAAGCTCATCCAGTGCCAGCGCTGCCACGGGCAGGGACACCTCCCACTGTCCCGGGCTGCTCCCAGCCCCAGTGTGCAGCCTGGCCTGGAACATTCCAGGGCATCCAGGGGCAAATCCCCCTCTCTGGGCAGACAGAAGGAGCTAAACCTGGCTATTCCTGAGGGAGTGATGGCAGCACAGCCGAGTCCTGCATCCCTGATTCCCACGGGGAATCTCCATGTCCTTCCTGCTATGGGATCCAGGAGTTGCAGTAGGATTTTTGTGTTTGGTGCTGCATTCCCAGCATGGCAGAAGCTGTCACGCTCGGAAACACAGCCAGTGTGACAAGGTTTTGCTCCCTTTCTGCTTTGTTTTTGCTGTGTTTTGTTTCTCTCGACAGCTGGCTTAGAACTTGTGTGTTGCTGTTTAGACATCAAGCTTTGGGGCTGAGGTTTTTTTATTCCCAAGTGCTTGCTGGCAGTAAAAATACACTTCACATCTGCAGTGTGTGCACGTGGCTTGGGCTGTGGATTCACACTTCTGGGGCAAAAAGAAGTCCCTTCACACCTGTGCTGCTGGTGGTGTCCCCTGTGAGAAGTTTGGTGGCTCGTTTGTGGCTCTCTCAGTTGTTCCCTTTCACAGAGCTCGGCATTTCTCCCCTTTTCAGTTTCATCCTGCAGAGCTTCGTTCCTGCTGCCGCAGCGTGTTCTGAACCCTCCGCTCGCAGCCTGGGGGTGCCTTTTGTGCTGCTCCTCCGTGGGGCTGCCTTGAGAGCGGAATCAAGGTTGGAAAAGACCTCGGAGATCACTGAGTGCAACCAGCACCAGCACGGCCGGCGCTGACCACGTCCGCCCATGCCACAGCCACAGGTGTTGGAGCACTCCCAGGGGTGGGCACTCCAAACCTCCCTGGGCAGCTGTGCCAAGGCCTGAGCGCCCTTTCCATGGAGGAATTTCCCCAATATCCACCCTGAGCCTCCCCTGGCCCAGCCTGAGGCCGTTCCCTCTCCTCCTGTCCCTGTTCCCTGCGAGCAGAGCCCGACCCCCCCGGCTGCTCCCTCCTGTCAGGGACTTGTCCAGAGCCACAAGGTCCCCCCTGAGCCTCCTTTGCTCCGGGCTGTGCCCCTTTCCCAGCTCTCTCAGGAACTCTCCAACCCCTTGCCAGCTCCGTTCCCTTGCCTGGACTGGCTCCAGCCCCTCCGTGTCCCTCTTGTCCCAGAGGTGCTGCCAGCACTGCAGGTGCCCCAGCAGTGCCAGCACAGGGACGGGCCCAGCGCCCCGCGCATGCGCAGTGGGGGGTGAGGGGGGCCCAGTTCTCCCGCGCATGCGCAGTGGTGTGGGGGTAGGGCCAGCGCGTCCGCGCATGCGTAGTAGCACCCGCGCCCGCGCATTCGCAGTAGCCACCGCGCCCGCGCATGCGCCGTAGCCCCCGCGCCCGCGCATGCGCAGTAGCCCCCGCGCCCGCGCATGCGTAGTAGCACCCGCGCCCGCGCATGCGCCGTAGCCACCGCGCCCGCGCATGCGCCGTAGACCCCGCGCATGCGCAGTAGCACCCGCGCCCGCGCATGCGCAGTAGCCACCGCGCCCGCGCATGCGCCGTAGCCACCGCGCCCGCGCATGCGCCGTAGACCCCGCGCCCGCGCATGCGCAGTACACCCCACGCCCGCGCATGCGCAGTAGCCACCGCGCCCCCGCATGCGCAGTAGCCACCGCGCCCCCGCATGCGCAGTAGCCCCCGCGCCCGCGCATGCGCAGTAGCCCCCGCGCCCGCGCATGTGCCGTAGCCACCGCGCCCGCGCATGCGCAGTAGCCACCGCGCCCGCGCATGCGCAGTAGCCACCGCGCCCGTGCGGGCGTGCCGAGTGGGGGCTCCGCGCAGAGGGGCAGCGCGCCCGCGCATGATGCGCAGAGGTTTCTTTCGGACCTGGGCTGCATTTCCATCCCCCGCTCTGGGAGTCACCCGGTGCGTTAGGAGCGAGCCGATCCCGCTCCCTGAGACACAAGGGCTTGCTCGAGGAGACTGTTCCTGTTCCTCTCTTCCAGCCACTCTGCTCTCCCCAAAACACCCATTTCCTCGGAGCTCCTCTGCAACTGCATTTCCATGGACCCAGGGCTCCAGAAGCTGCAGAGTCGTGCAATGGGGTTTTTTTGGGAAGGGACCTTAAGCTCTTGCACTTCCACCTCTGTCATGAGAATCTCAGGGCTCTAAGACTCACAGAACCATTTGGGCTTGGAAGGACCTTCAAGCTCATCCAGTGCCAGCGCTGCCACGGGCAGGGACACCTCCCACTGTCCCGGGCTGCTCCCAGCCCCAGTGTGCAGCCTGGCCTGGAACATTCCAGGGCATCCAGGGGCAAATCCCCCTCTCTGGGCAGACAGAAGGAGCTAAACCTGGCTATTCCTGAGGGAGTGATGGCAGCACAGCCGAGTCCTGCATCCCTGATTCCCACGGGGAATCTCCATGTCCTTCCTGCTATGGGATCCAGGAGTTGCAGTAGGATTTTTGTGTTTGGTGCTGCATTCCCAGCATGGCAGAAGCTGTCACGCTCGGAAACACAGCCAGTGTGACAAGGTTTTGCTCCCTTTCTGCTTTGTTTTTGCTGTGTTTTGTTTCTCTCGACAGCTGGCTTAGAACTTGTGTGTTGCTGTTTAGACATCAAGCTTTGGGGCTGAGGTTTTTTTATTCCCAAGTGCTTGCTGGCAGTAAAAATACACTTCACATCTGCAGTGTGTGCACGTGGCTTGGGCTGTGGATTCACACTTCTGGGGCAAAAAGAAGTCCCTTCACACCTGTGCTGCTGGTGGTGTCCCCTGTGAGAAGTTTGGTGGCTCGTTTGTGGCTCTCTCAGTTGTTCCCTTTCACAGAGCTCGGCATTTCTCCCCTTTTCAGTTTCATCCTGCAGAGCTTCGTTCCTGCTGCCGCAGCGTGTTCTGAACCCTCCGCTCGCAGCCTGGGGGTGCCTTTTGTGCTGCTCCTCCGTGGGGCTGCCTTGAGAGCGGAATCAAGGTTGGAAAAGACCTCGGAGATCACTGAGTGCAACCAGCACCAGCACGGCCGGCGCTGACCACGTCCGCCCATGCCACAGCCACAGGTGTTGGAGCACTCCCAGGGGTGGGCACTCCAAACCTCCCTGGGCAGCTGTGCCAAGGCCTGAGCGCCCTTTCCATGGAGGAATTTCCCCAATATCCACCCTGAGCCTCCCCTGGCCCAGCCTGAGGCCGTTCCCTCTCCTCCTGTCCCTGTTCCCTGCGAGCAGAGCCCGACCCCCCCGGCTGCTCCCTCCTGTCAGGGACTTGTCCAGAGCCACAAGGTCCCCCCTGAGCCTCCTTTGCTCCGGGCTGTGCCCCTTTCCCAGCTCTCTCAGGAACTCTCCAACCCCTTGCCAGCTCCGTTCCCTTGCCTGGACTGGCTCCAGCCCCTCCGTGTCCCTCTTGTCCCAGAGGTGCTGCCAGCACTGCAGGTGCCCCAGCAGTGCCAGCACAGGGACGGGCCCAGCGCCCCGCGCATGCGCAGTGGGGGGTGAGGGGGGCCCAGTTCTCCCGCGCATGCGCAGTGGTGTGGGGGTAGGGCCAGCGCGTCCGCGCATGCGTAGTAGCACCCGCGCCCGCGCATTCGCAGTAGCCACCGCGCCCGCGCATGCGCCGTAGCCCCCGCGCCCGCGCATGCGCAGTAGCCCCCGCGCCCGCGCATGCGTAGTAGCACCCGCGCCCGCGCATGCGCCGTAGCCACCGCGCCCGCGCATGCGCCGTAGACCCCGCGCATGCGCAGTAGCACCCGCGCCCGCGCATGCGCAGTAGCCACCGCGCCCGCGCATGCGCCGTAGCCACCGCGCCCGCGCATGCGCCGTAGACCCCGCGCCCGCGCATGCGCAGTACACCCCACGCCCGCGCATGCGCAGTAGCCACCGCGCCCCCGCATGCGCAGTAGCCACCGCGCCCCCGCATGCGCAGTAGCCCCCGCGCCCGCGCATGCGCAGTAGCCCCCGCGCCCGCGCATGTGCCGTAGCCACCGCGCCCGCGCATGCGCAGTAGCCACCGCGCCCGCGCATGCGCAGTAGCCACCGCGCCCGTGCGGGCGTGCCGAGTGGGGGCTCCGCGCAGAGGGGCAGCGCGCCCGCGCATGATGCGCAGAGGTTTCTTTCGGACCTGGGCTGCATTTCCATCCCCCGCTCTGGGAGTCACCCGGTGCGTTAGGAGCGAGCCGATCCCGCTCCCTGAGACACAAGGGCTTGCTCGAGGAGACTGTTCCTGTTCCTCTCTTCCAGCCACTCTGCTCTCCCCAAAACACCCATTTCCTCGGAGCTCCTCTGCAACTGCATTTCCATGGACCCAGGGCTCCAGAAGCTGCAGAGTCGTGCAATGGGGTTTTTTTGGGAAGGGACCTTAAGCTCTTGCACTTCCACCTCTGTCATGAGAATCTCAGGGCTCTAAGACTCACAGAACCATTTGGGCTTGGAAGGACCTTCAAGCTCATCCAGTGCCAGCGCTGCCACGGGCAGGGACACCTCCCACTGTCCCGGGCTGCTCCCAGCCCCAGTGTGCAGCCTGGCCTGGAACATTCCAGGGCATCCAGGGGCAAATCCCCCTCTCTGGGCAGACAGAAGGAGCTAAACCTGGCTATTCCTGAGGGAGTGATGGCAGCACAGCCGAGTCCTGCATCCCTGATTCCCACGGGGAATCTCCATGTCCTTCCTGCTATGGGATCCAGGAGTTGCAGTAGGATTTTTGTGTTTGGTGCTGCATTCCCAGCATGGCAGAAGCTGTCACGCTCGGAAACACAGCCAGTGTGACAAGGTTTTGCTCCCTTTCTGCTTTGTTTTTGCTGTGTTTTGTTTCTCTCGACAGCTGGCTTAGAACTTGTGTGTTGCTGTTTAGACATCAAGCTTTGGGGCTGAGGTTTTTTTATTCCCAAGTGCTTGCTGGCAGTAAAAATACACTTCACATCTGCAGTGTGTGCACGTGGCTTGGGCTGTGGATTCACACTTCTGGGGCAAAAAGAAGTCCCTTCACACCTGTGCTGCTGGTGGTGTCCCCTGTGAGAAGTTTGGTGGCTCGTTTGTGGCTCTCTCAGTTGTTCCCTTTCACAGAGCTCGGCATTTCTCCCCTTTTCAGTTTCATCCTGCAGAGCTTCGTTCCTGCTGCCGCAGCGTGTTCTGAACCCTCCGCTCGCAGCCTGGGGGTGCCTTTTGTGCTGCTCCTCCGTGGGGCTGCCTTGAGAGCGGAATCAAGGTTGGAAAAGACCTCGGAGATCACTGAGTGCAACCAGCACCAGCACGGCCGGCGCTGACCACGTCCGCCCATGCCACAGCCACAGGTGTTGGAGCACTCCCAGGGGTGGGCACTCCAAACCTCCCTGGGCAGCTGTGCCAAGGCCTGAGCGCCCTTTCCATGGAGGAATTTCCCCAATATCCACCCTGAGCCTCCCCTGGCCCAGCCTGAGGCCGTTCCCTCTCCTCCTGTCCCTGTTCCCTGCGAGCAGAGCCCGACCCCCCCGGCTGCTCCCTCCTGTCAGGGACTTGTCCAGAGCCACAAGGTCCCCCCTGAGCCTCCTTTGCTCCGGGCTGTGCCCCTTTCCCAGCTCTCTCAGGAACTCTCCAACCCCTTGCCAGCTCCGTTCCCTTGCCTGGACTGGCTCCAGCCCCTCCGTGTCCCTCTTGTCCCAGAGGTGCTGCCAGCACTGCAGGTGCCCCAGCAGTGCCAGCACAGGGACGGGCCCAGCGCCCCGCGCATGCGCAGTGGGGGGTGAGGGGGGCCCAGTTCTCCCGCGCATGCGCAGTGGTGTGGGGGTAGGGCCAGCGCGTCCGCGCATGCGTAGTAGCACCCGCGCCCGCGCATTCGCAGTAGCCACCGCGCCCGCGCATGCGCCGTAGCCCCCGCGCCCGCGCATGCGCAGTAGCCCCCGCGCCCGCGCATGCGTAGTAGCCCCCGCGCCCGCGCATGCGCCGTAGCCACCGCGCCCGCGCATGCGCCGTAGACCCCGCGCATGCGCAGTAGCACCCGCGCCCGCGCATGCGCAGTAGCCACCGCGCCCGCGCATGCGCCGTAGCCACCGCGCCCGCGCATGCGCCGTAGACCCCGCGCCCGCGCATGCGCCGTAGCCACCGCGCCCACGCCCGAGCATGCGCCGTAGCCCCCGCGCCCGCGCATGCGCAGTAGCCACCGCGCCCGCGCATGCGCCGTAGCCCCCGCGCCCGCGCATGCGCAGTAGCCCCCGCGCCCGCGCATGCGTAGTAGCACCCGCGCCCGCGCATGCGCCGTAGCCCCCGCGCCCGCGCATGCGCCGTAGACCCCGCGCATGCGCAGTAGCACCCGCGCCCGCGCATGCGCAGTAGCCACCGCGCCCGCGCATGCGCCGTAGCCACCGCGCCCGCGCATGCGCCGTAGCCACCGCGCCCGCGCATGCGCCGTAGCCAGCGCGCCCGCGCATGCGCCGTAGCCCCCGCGCCCGCGCATGCGTAGTAGCACCCGCGCCCGCGCATGCGCCGTAGCCACCGCGCCCGCGCATGCGCCGTAGACCCCGCGCATGCGCAGTAGCACGCGCGCCCGCGCATGCGCCGTAGCCACCGCGCCCGCGCATGCGCAGTACACCCCGCGCCCGCGCATGCCCCGTAGCCACCGCGCCCGCGCATGCGCCGTAGCCCCCGCGCCCGCGCATGCGTAGTAGCACCCGCGCCCGCGCATGCGCCGTAGCCACCGCGCCCGCGCATGCGCCGTAGACCCCGCGCATGCGCAGTACCACGCGCGCCCGCGCATGCGCAGTAGCCACCGCGCCCGCGCATGCGCCGTAGCCACCGCGCCCGCGCATGCGCCGTAGCCACCGCGCCCGCGCATGCGCAGTACACCCCACGCCCGCGCATGCGCAGTAGCCACCGCGCCCCCGCATGCGCAGTAGCCACCGCGCCCCCGCATGCGCAGTAGCCCCCGCGCCCGCGCATGCGCAGTAGCCCCCGCGCCCGCGCATGTGCCGTAGCCACCGCGCCCGCGCATGCGCAGTAGCCACCGCGCCCGCGCATGCGCAGTAGCCACCGCGCCCGTGCGGGCGTGCCGAGTGGGGGCTCCGCGCAGAGGGGCAGCGCGCCCGCGCATGATGCGCAGAGGTTTCTTTCGGACCTGGGCTGCATTTCCATCCCCCGCTCTGGGAGTCACCCGGTGCGTTAGGAGCGAGCCGATCCCGCTCCCTGAGACACAAGGGCTTGCTCGAGGAGACTGTTCCTGTTCCTCTCTTCCAGCCACTCTGCTCTCCCCAAAACACCCATTTCCTCGGAGCTCCTCTGCAACTGCATTTCCATGGACCCAGGGCTCCAGAAGCTGCAGAGTCGTGCAATGGGGTTTTTTTGGGAAGGGACCTTAAGCTCTTGCACTTCCACCTCTGTCATGAGAATCTCAGGGCTCTAAGACTCACAGAACCATTTGGGCTTGGAAGGACCTTCAAGCTCATCCAGTGCCAGCGCTGCCACGGGCAGGGACACCTCCCACTGTCCCGGGCTGCTCCCAGCCCCAGTGTGCAGCCTGGCCTGGAACATTCCAGGGCATCCAGGGGCAAATCCCCCTCTCTGGGCAGACAGAAGGAGCTAAACCTGGCTATTCCTGAGGGAGTGATGGCAGCACAGCCGAGTCCTGCATCCCTGATTCCCACGGGGAATCTCCATGTCCTTCCTGCTATGGGATCCAGGAGTTGCAGTAGGATTTTTGTGTTTGGTGCTGCATTCCCAGCATGGCAGAAGCTGTCACGCTCGGAAACACAGCCAGTGTGACAAGGTTTTGCTCCCTTTCTGCTTTGTTTTTGCTGTGTTTTGTTTCTCTCGACAGCTGGCTTAGAACTTGTGTGTTGCTGTTTAGACATCAAGCTTTGGGGCTGAGGTTTTTTTATTCCCAAGTGCTTGCTGGCAGTAAAAATACACTTCACATCTGCAGTGTGTGCACGTGGCTTGGGCTGTGGATTCACACTTCTGGGGCAAAAAGAAGTCCCTTCACACCTGTGCTGCTGGTGGTGTCCCCTGTGAGAAGTTTGGTGGCTCGTTTGTGGCTCTCTCAGTTGTTCCCTTTCACAGAGCTCGGCATTTCTCCCCTTTTCAGTTTCATCCTGCAGAGCTTCGTTCCTGCTGCCGCAGCGTGTTCTGAACCCTCCGCTCGCAGCCTGGGGGTGCCTTTTGTGCTGCTCCTCCGTGGGGCTGCCTTGAGAGCGGAATCAAGGTTGGAAAAGACCTCGGAGATCACTGAGTGCAACCAGCACCAGCACGGCCGGCGCTGACCACGTCCGCCCATGCCACAGCCACAGGTGTTGGAGCACTCCCAGGGGTGGGCACTCCAAACCTCCCTGGGCAGCTGTGCCAAGGCCTGAGCGCCCTTTCCATGGAGGAATTTCCCCAATATCCACCCTGAGCCTCCCCTGGCCCAGCCTGAGGCCGTTCCCTCTCCTCCTGTCCCTGTTCCCTGCGAGCAGAGCCCGACCCCCCCGGCTGCTCCCTCCTGTCAGGGACTTGTCCAGAGCCACAAGGTCCCCCCTGAGCCTCCTTTGCTCCGGGCTGTGCCCCTTTCCCAGCTCTCTCAGGAACTCTCCAACCCCTTGCCAGCTCCGTTCCCTTGCCTGGACTGGCTCCAGCCCCTCCGTGTCCCTCTTGTCCCAGAGGTGCTGCCAGCACTGCAGGTGCCCCAGCAGTGCCAGCACAGGGACGGGCCCAGCGCCCCGCGCATGTGCAGTGGGGGGTGAGGGGGGCCCAGTTCTCCCGCGCATGCGCAGTGGTGTGGGGGTAGGGCCAGCGCGTCCGCGCATGCGTAGTAGCACCCGCGCCCGCGCATTCGCAGTAGCCACCGCGCCCGCGCATGCGCCGTAGCCCCCGCGCCCGCGCATGCGCAGTAGCCCCCGCGCCCGCGCATGCGTAGTAGCCCCCGCGCCCGCGCATGCGCCGTAGCCACCGCGCCCGCGCATGCGCCGTAGACCCCGCGCATGCGCAGTAGCACCCGCGCCCGCGCATGCGCAGTAGCCACCGCGCCCGCGCATGCGCCGTAGCCACCGCGCCCGCGCATGCGCCGTAGACCCCGCGCCCGCGCATGCGCCGTAGCCACCGCGCCCACGCCCGAGCATGCGCCGTAGCCCCCGCGCCCGCGCATGCGCAGTAGCCACCGCGCCCGCGCATGCGCCGTAGCCCCCGCGCCCGCGCATGCGCAGTAGCCCCCGCGCCCGCGCATGCGTAGTAGCACCCGCGCCCGCGCATGCGCCGTAGCCACCGCGCCCGCGCATGCGCCGTAGACCCCGCGCATGCGCAGTAGCACCCGCGCCCGCGCATGCGCAGTAGCCACCGCGCCCGCGCATGCGCCGTAGCCACCGCGCCCGCGCATGCGCCGTAGCCACCGCGCCCGCGCATGTGCCGTAGCCACCGCGCCCGCGCATGCGCAGTAGCCACCGCGCCCGCGCATGCGCAGTAGCCCCCGCGCCCGCGCATGCGCAGTAGCCACCGCGCCCGCGCATGCGCAGTAGTCCCCGCGCCCGCGCATGCGCAGTAGCACCCGCGCCCGCGCATGCGCCGTAGCCACCGCGCCCGCGCATGCGCCGTAGACCCCGCGCATGCGCAGTAGCACGCGCGCCCGCGCATGCGCAGTAGCCACCGCGCTGGCGCATGCGCAGTAGCCACCGCGCCCGCGCATGCGCCGTAGCCCCCGCGCCCGCGCATGCGCAGTACACCCCGCGCCCGCGCATGCGCAGTAGCCACCGCGCCCGCGCATGCGCCGTAGCCCCCGCGCCCGCGCATGCGCAGTAGCCCCCGCGCCCGCGCATGCGTAGTAGCACCCGCGCCCGCGCATGCGCCGTAGCCACCGCGCCCGCGCATGCGCCGTAGACCCCGCGCATGCGCAGTAGCACCCGCGCCCGCGCATGCGCAGTAGCCACCGCGCCCGCGCATGCGCCGTAGCCACCGCGCCCGCGCATGCGCCGTAGCCACCGCGCCCGCGCATGCGCAGTACACCCCACGCCCGCGCATGCGCAGTAGCCACCGCGCCCCCGCATGCGCAGTAGCCACCGCGCCCCCGCATGCGCAGTAGCCCCCGCGCCCGCGCATGCGCAGTAGCCCCCGCGCCCGCGCATGTGCCGTAGCCACCGCGCCCGCGCATGCGCAGTAGCCACCGCGCCCGCGCATGCGCGGTAGCCACCGCGCCCGTGCGGGCGTGCCGAGTGGGGGCTCCGCGCAGAGGGGCAGCGCGCCCGCGCATGATGCGCAGAGGTTTCTTTCGGACCTGGGCTGCATTTCCATCCCCCGCTCTGGGAGTCACCCGGTGCGTTAGGAGCGAGCCGATCCCGCTCCCTGAGACACAAGGGCTTGCTCGAGGAGACTGTTCCTGTTCCTCTCTTCCAGCCACTCTGCTCTCCCCAAAACACCCATTTCCTCGGAGCTCCTCTGCAACTGCATTTCCATGGACCCAGGGCTCCAGAAGCTGCAGAGTCGTGCAATGGGGTTTTTTTGGGAAGGGACCTTAAGCTCTTGCACTTCCACCTCTGTCATGAGAATCTCAGGGCTCTAAGACTCACAGAACCATTTGGGCTTGGAAGGACCTTCAAGCTCATCCAGTGCCAGCGCTGCCACGGGCAGGGACACCTCCCACTGTCCCGGGCTGCTCCCAGCCCCAGTGTGCAGCCTGGCCTGGAACATTCCAGGGCATCCAGGGGCAAATCCCCCTCTCTGGGCAGACAGAAGGAGCTAAACCTGGCTATTCCTGAGGGAGTGATGGCAGCACAGCCGAGTCCTGCATCCCTGATTCCCACGGGGAATCTCCATGTCCTTCCTGCTATGGGATCCAGGAGTTGCAGTAGGATTTTTGTGTTTGGTGCTGCATTCCCAGCATGGGCAGAAGCTGTCACGCTCGGAAACACAGCCAGTGTGACAAGGTTTTGCTCCCTTTCTGCTTTGTTTTTGCTGTGTTTTGTTTCTCTCGACAGCTGGCTTAGAACTTGTGTGTTGCTGTTTAGACATCAAGCTTTGGGGCTGAGGTTTTTTTATTCCCAAGTGCTTGCTGGCAGTAAAAATACACTTCACATCTGCAGTGTGTGCACGTGGCTTGGGCTGTGGATTCACACTTCTGGGGCAAAAAGAAGTCCCTTCACACCTGTGCTGCTGGTGGTGTCCCCTGTGAGAAGTTTGGTGGCTCGTTTGTGGCTCTCTCAGTTGTTCCCTTTCACAGAGCTCGGCATTTCTCCCCTTTTCAGTTTCATCCTGCAGAGCTTCGTTCCTGCTGCCGCAGCGTGTTCTGAACCCTCCGCTCGCAGCCTGGGGGTGCCTTTTGTGCTGCTCCTCCGTGGGGCTGCCTTGAGAGCGGAATCAAGGTTGGAAAAGACCTCGGAGATCACTGAGTGCAACCAGCACCAGCACGGCCGGCGCTGACCACGTCCGCCCATGCCACAGCCACAGGTGTTGGAGCACTCCCAGGGGTGGGCACTCCAAACCTCCCTGGGCAGCTGTGCCAAGGCCTGAGCGCCCTTTCCATGGAGGAATTTCCCCAATATCCACCCTGAGCCTCCCCTGGCCCAGCCTGAGGCCGTTCCCTCTCCTCCTGTCCCTGTTCCCTGCGAGCAGAGCCCGACCCCCCCGGCTGCTCCCTCCTGTCAGGGACTTGTCCAGAGCCACAAGGTCCCCCCTGAGCCTCCTTTGCTCCGGGCTGTGCCCCTTTCCCAGCTCTCTCAGGAACTCTCCAACCCCTTGCCAGCTCCGTTCCCTTGCCTGGACTGGCTCCAGCCCCTCCGTGTCCCTCTTGTCCCAGAGGTGCTGCCAGCACTGCAGGTGCCCCAGCAGTGCCAGCACAGGGACGGGCCCAGCGCCCCGCGCATGCGCAGTGGGGGGTGAGGGGGGCCCAGTTCTCCCGCGCATGCGCAGTGGTGTGGGGGTAGGGCCAGCGCGTCCGCGCATGCGTAGTAGCACCCGCGCCCGCGCATTCGCAGTAGCCACCGCGCCCGCGCATGCGCCGTAGCCCCCGCGCCCGCGCATGCGCAGTAGCCCCCGCGCCCGCGCATGCGTAGTAGCACCCGCGCCCGCGCATGCGCCGTAGCCACCGCGCCCGCGCATGCGCCGTAGACCCCGCGCATGCGCAGTAGCACCCGCGCCCGCGCATGCGCAGTAGCCACCGCGCCCGCGCATGCGCCGTAGCCACCGCGCCCGCGCATGCGCCGTAGACCCCGCGCCCGCGCATGCGCAGTACACCCCACGCCCGCGCATGCGCAGTAGCCACCGCGCCCCCGCATGCGCAGTAGCCACCGCGCCCCCGCATGCGCAGTAGCCCCCGCGCCCGCGCATGCGCCGTAGCACCCGCGCCCGCGCATGCGCAGTAGCCCCCGCGCCCGCGCATGCGTAGTAGCACCCGCGCCCGCGCATGCGCCGTAGCCACCGCGCCCGCGCATGCGCCGTAGACCCCGCGCATGCGCAGTAGCACCCGCGCCCGCGCATGCGCAGTAGCCACCGCGCCCGCGCATGCGCCGTAGCCACCGCGCCCGCGCATGCGCCGTAGACCCCGCGCCCGCGCATGCGCAGTACACCCCACGCCCGCGCATGCGCAGTAGCCACCGCGCCCCCGCATGCGCAGTAGCCACCGCGCCCCCGCATGCGCAGTAGCCCCCGCGCCCGCGCATGCGCAGTAGCCCCCGCGCCCGCGCATGTGCCGTAGCCACCGCGCCCGCGCATGCGCAGTAGCCACCGCGCCCGCGCATGCGCAGTAGCCACCGCGCCCGTGCGGGCGTGCCGAGTGGGGGCTCCGCGCAGAGGGGCAGCGCGCCCGCGCATGATGCGCAGAGGTTTCTTTCGGACCTGGGCTGCATTTCCATCCCCCGCTCTGGGAGTCACCCGGTGCGTTAGGAGCGAGCCGATCCCGCTCCCTGAGACACAAGGGCTTGCTCGAGGAGACTGTTCCTGTTCCTCTCTTCCAGCCACTCTGCTCTCCCCAAAACACCCATTTCCTCGGAGCTCCTCTGCAACTGCATTTCCATGGACCCAGGGCTCCAGAAGCTGCAGAGTCGTGCAATGGGGTTTTTTTGGGAAGGGACCTTAAGCTCTTGCACTTCCACCTCTGTCATGAGAATCTCAGGGCTCTAAGACTCACAGAACCATTTGGGCTTGGAAGGACCTTCAAGCTCATCCAGTGCCAGCGCTGCCACGGGCAGGGACACCTCCCACTGTCCCGGGCTGCTCCCAGCCCCAGTGTGCAGCCTGGCCTGGAACATTCCAGGGCATCCAGGGGCAAATCCCCCTCTCTGGGCAGACAGAAGGAGCTAAACCTGGCTATTCCTGAGGGAGTGATGGCAGCACAGCCGAGTCCTGCATCCCTGATTCCCACGGGGAATCTCCATGTCCTTCCTGCTATGGGATCCAGGAGTTGCAGTAGGATTTTTGTGTTTGGTGCTGCATTCCCAGCATGGGCAGAAGCTGTCACGCTCGGAAACACAGCCAGTGTGACAAGGTTTTGCTCCCTTTCTGCTTTGTTTTTGCTGTGTTTTGTTTCTCTCGACAGCTGGCTTAGAACTTGTGTGTTGCTGTTTAGACATCAAGCTTTGGGGCTGAGGTTTTTTTATTCCCAAGTGCTTGCTGGCAGTAAAAATACACTTCACATCTGCAGTGTGTGCACGTGGCTTGGGCTGTGGATTCACACTTCTGGGGCAAAAAGAAGTCCCTTCACACCTGTGCTGCTGGTGGTGTCCCCTGTGAGAAGTTTGGTGGCTCGTTTGTGGCTCTCTCAGTTGTTCCCTTTCACAGAGCTCGGCATTTCTCCCCTTTTCAGTTTCATCCTGCAGAGCTTCGTTCCTGCTGCCGCAGCGTGTTCTGAACCCTCCGCTCGCAGCCTGGGGGTGCCTTTTGTGCTGCTCCTCCGTGGGGCTGCCTTGAGAGCGGAATCAAGGTTGGAAAAGACCTCGGAGATCACTGAGTGCAACCAGCACCAGCACGGCCGGCGCTGACCACGTCCGCCCATGCCACAGCCACAGGTGTTGGAGCACTCCCAGGGGTGGGCACTCCAAACCTCCCTGGGCAGCTGTGCCAAGGCCTGAGCGCCCTTTCCATGGAGGAATTTCCCCAATATCCACCCTGAGCCTCCCCTGGCCCAGCCTGAGGCCGTTCCCTCTCCTCCTGTCCCTGTTCCCTGCGAGCAGAGCCCGACCCCCCCGGCTGCTCCCTCCTGTCAGGGACTTGTCCAGAGCCACAAGGTCCCCCCTGAGCCTCCTTTGCTCCGGGCTGTGCCCCTTTCCCAGCTCTCTCAGGAACTCTCCAGCCCCTTGCCAGCTCCGTTCCCTTGCCTGGACTGGCTCCAGCCCCTCCGTGTCCCTCTTGTCCCAGAGGTGCTGCCAGCACTGCAGGTGCCCCAGCAGTGCCAGCACAGGGACGGGCCCAGCGCCCCGCGCATGCGCAGTGGGGGGTGAGGGGGGCCCAGTTCTCCCGCGCATGCGCAGTAGCCACCGCGCCCGCGCATGCGCCGTAGCCACCGCGCCCGCGCATGCGCCGTAGCCACCGCGCCCGCGCATGCGCCGTAGACCCCGCGCATGCGCAGTAGCACCCGCGCCCCCGCATGCGCAGTAGCCACCGCGCCCGCGCATGCGCCGTAGCCACCGCGCCCACGCATGCGCCGTAGACCCCGCGCCCGCGCATGCGCAGTACACCCCACGCCCGCGCATGCGCAGTAGCCACCGCGCCCCCGCATGCGCAGTAGCCACCGCGCCCCCGCATGCGCAGTAGCCCCCGCGCCCGCGCATGCGCCGTAGCACCCGCGCCCGCGCATGCGCAGTAGCCCCCGCGCCCGCGCATGCGTAGTAGCACCCGCGCCCGCGCATGCGCCGTAGCCACCGCGCCCGCGCATGCGCCGTAGACCCCGCGCATGCGCAGTAGCACCCGCGCCCGCGCATGCGCAGTAGCCACCGCGCCCGCGCATGCGCCGTAGCCACCGCGCCCGCGCATGCGCCGTAGACCCCGCGCCCGCGCATGCGCAGTACACCCCACGCCCGCGCATGCGCAGTAGCCACCGCGCCCCCGCATGCGCAGTAGCCACCGCGCCCCCGCATGCGCAGTAGCCCCCGCGCCCGCGCATGCGCAGTAGCCCCCGCGCCCGCGCATGTGCCGTAGCCACCGCGCCCGCGCATGCGCAGTAGCCACCGCGCCCGCGCATGCGCAGTAGCCACCGCGCCCGTGCGGGCGTGCCGAGTGGGGGCTCCGCGCAGAGGGGCAGCGCGCCCGCGCATGATGCGCAGAGGTTTCTTTCGGACCTGGGCTGCATTTCCATCCCCCGCTCTGGGAGTCACCCGGTGCGTTAGGAGCGAGCCGATCCCGCTCCCTGAGACACAAGGGCTTGCTCGAGGAGACTGTTCCTGTTCCTCTCTTCCAGCCACTCTGCTCTCCCCAAAACACCCATTTCCTCGGAGCTCCTCTGCAACTGCATTTCCATGGACCCAGGGCTCCAGAAGCTGCAGAGTCGTGCAATGGGGTTTTTTTGGGAAGGGACCTTAAGCTCTTGCACTTCCACCTCTGTCATGAGAATCTCAGGGCTCTAAGACTCACAGAACCATTTGGGCTTGGAAGGACCTTCAAGCTCATCCAGTGCCAGCGCTGCCACGGGCAGGGACACCTCCCACTGTCCCGGGCTGCTCCCAGCCCCAGTGTGCAGCCTGGCCTGGAACATTCCAGGGCATCCAGGGGCAAATCCCCCTCTCTGGGCAGACAGAAGGAGCTAAACCTGGCTATTCCTGAGGGAGTGATGGCAGCACAGCCGAGTCCTGCATCCCTGATTCCCACGGGGAATCTCCATGTCCTTCCTGCTATGGGATCCAGGAGTTGCAGTAGGATTTTTGTGTTTGGTGCTGCATTCCCAGCATGGGCAGAAGCTGTCACGCTCGGAAACACAGCCAGTGTGACAAGGTTTTGCTCCCTTTCTGCTTTGTTTTTGCTGTGTTTTGTTTCTCTCGACAGCTGGCTTAGAACTTGTGTGTTGCTGTTTAGACATCAAGCTTTGGGGCTGAGGTTTTTTTATTCCCAAGTGCTTGCTGGCAGTAAAAATACACTTCACATCTGCAGTGTGTGCACGTGGCTTGGGCTGTGGATTCACACTTCTGGGGCAAAAAGAAGTCCCTTCACACCTGTGCTGCTGGTGGTGTCCCCTGTGAGAAGTTTGGTGGCTCGTTTGTGGCTCTCTCAGTTGTTCCCTTTCACAGAGCTCGGCATTTCTCCCCTTTTCAGTTTCATCCTGCAGAGCTTCGTTCCTGCTGCCGCAGCGTGTTCTGAACCCTCCGCTCGCAGCCTGGGGGTGCCTTTTGTGCTGCTCCTCCGTGGGGCTGCCTTGAGAGCGGAATCAAGGTTGGAAAAGACCTCGGAGATCACTGAGTGCAACCAGCACCAGCACGGCCGGCGCTGACCACGTCCGCCCATGCCACAGCCACAGGTGTTGGAGCACTCCCAGGGGTGGGCACTCCAAACCTCCCTGGGCAGCTGTGCCAAGGCCTGAGCGCCCTTTCCATGGAGGAATTTCCCCAATATCCACCCTGAGCCTCCCCTGGCCCAGCCTGAGGCCGTTCCCTCTCCTCCTGTCCCTGTTCCCTGCGAGCAGAGCCCGACCCCCCCGGCTGCTCCCTCCTGTCAGGGACTTGTCCAGAGCCACAAGGTCCCCCCTGAGCCTCCTTTGCTCCGGGCTGTGCCCCTTTCCCAGCTCTCTCAGGAACTCTCCAGCCCCTTGCCAGCTCCGTTCCCTTGCCTGGACTGGCTCCAGCCCCTCCGTGTCCCTCTTGTCCCAGAGGTGCTGCCAGCACTGCAGGTGCCCCAGCAGTGCCAGCACAGGGACGGGCCCAGCGCCCCGCGCATGCGCAGTGGGGGGTGAGGGGGGCCCAGTTCTCCCGCGCATGCGCAGTAGCCACCGCGCCCGCGCATGCGCCGTAGCCACCGCGCCCGCGCATGCGCCGTAGCCACCGCGCCCGCGCATGCGCCGTAGACCCCGCGCATGCGCAGTAGCACCCGCGCCCGCGCATGCGCAGTAGCCACCGCGCCCGCGCATGCGCCGTAGCCACCGCGCCCGCGCATGCGCCGTAGACCCCGCGCCCGCGCATGCGCAGTACACCCCACGCCCGCGCATGCGCAGTAGCCACCGCGCCCCCGCATGCGCAGTAGCCACCGCGCCCCCGCATGCGCAGTAGCCCCCGCGCCCGCGCATGCGCCGTAGCACCCGCGCCCGCGCATGCGCAGTAGCCCCCGCGCCCGCGCATGCGTAGTAGCACCCGCGCCCGCGCATGCGCCGTAGCCACCGCGCCCGCGCATGCGCCGTAGACCCCGCGCATGCGCAGTAGCACCCGCGCCCGCGCATGCGCAGTAGCCACCGCGCCCGCGCATGCGCCGTAGCCACCGCGCCCGCGCATGCGCCGTAGACCCCGCGCCCGCGCATGCGCCGTAGCCACCGCGCCCGCGCATGCGCAGTAGCCACCGCGCCCCCGCATGCGCAGTAGCCACCGCGCCCGTGCGGGCGTGCCGAGTGGGGGCTCCGCGCAGAGGGGCAGCGCGCCCGCGCATGATGCGCAGAGGTTTCTTTCGGACCTGGGCTGCATTTCCATCCCCCGCTCTGGGAGTCACCCGGTGCGTTAGGAGCGAGCCGATCCCGCTCCCTGAGACACAAGGGCTTGCTCGAGGAGACTGTTCCTGTTCCTCTCTTCCAGCCACTCTGCTCTCCCCAAAACACCCATTTCCTCGGAGCTCCTCTGCAACTGCATTTCCATGGACCCAGGGCTCCAGAAGCTGCAGAGTCGTGCAATGGGGTTTTTTTGGGAAGGGACCTTAAGCTCTTGCACTTCCACCTCTGTCATGAGAATCTCAGGGCTCTAAGACTCACAGAACCATTTGGGCTTGGAAGGACCTTCAAGCTCATCCAGTGCCAGCGCTGCCACGGGCAGGGACACCTCCCACTGTCCCGGGCTGCTCCCAGCCCCAGTGTGCAGCCTGGCCTGGAACATTCCAGGGCATCCAGGGGCAAATCCCCCTCTCTGGGCAGACAGAAGGAGCTAAACCTGGCTATTCCTGAGGGAGTGATGGCAGCACAGCCGAGTCCTGCATCCCTGATTCCCACGGGGAATCTCCATGTCCTTCCTGCTATGGGATCCAGGAGTTGCAGTAGGATTTTTGTGTTTGGTGCTGCATTCCCAGCATGGGCAGAAGCTGTCACGCTCGGAAACACAGCCAGTGTGACAAGGTTTTGCTCCCTTTCTGCTTTGTTTTTGCTGTGTTTTGTTTCTCTCGACAGCTGGCTTAGAACTTGTGTGTTGCTGTTTAGACATCAAGCTTTGGGGCTGAGGTTTTTTTATTCCCAAGTGCTTGCTGGCAGTAAAAATACACTTCACATCTGCAGTGTGTGCACGTGGCTTGGGCTGTGGATTCACACTTCTGGGGCAAAAAGAAGTCCCTTCACACCTGTGCTGCTGGTGGTGTCCCCTGTGAGAAGTTTGGTGGCTCGTTTGTGGCTCTCTCAGTTGTTCCCTTTCACAGAGCTCGGCATTTCTCCCCTTTTCAGTTTCATCCTGCAGAGCTTCGTTCCTGCTGCCGCAGCGTGTTCTGAACCCTCCGCTCGCAGCCTGGGGGTGCCTTTTGTGCTGCTCCTCCGTGGGGCTGCCTTGAGAGCGGAATCAAGGTTGGAAAAGACCTCGGAGATCACTGAGTGCAACCAGCACCAGCACGGCCGGCGCTGACCACGTCCGCCCATGCCACAGCCACAGGTGTTGGAGCACTCCCAGGGGTGGGCACTCCAAACCTCCCTGGGCAGCTGTGCCAAGGCCTGAGCGCCCTTTCCATGGAGGAATTTCCCCAATATCCACCCTGAGCCTCCCCTGGCCCAGCCTGAGGCCGTTCCCTCTCCTCCTGTCCCTGTTCCCTGCGAGCAGAGCCCGACCCCCCCGGCTGCTCCCTCCTGTCAGGGACTTGTCCAGAGCCACAAGGTCCCCCCTGAGCCTCCTTTGCTCCGGGCTGTGCCCCTTTCCCAGCTCTCTCAGGAACTCTCCAGCCCCTTGCCAGCTCCGTTCCCTTGCCTGGACTCGCTCCAGCCCCTCCGTGTCCCTCTTGTCCCAGAGGTGCTGCCAGCACTGCAGGTGCCCCAGCAGTGCCAGCACAGGGACGGGCCCAGCGCCCCGCGCATGCGCAGTGGGGGGTGAGGGGGGCCCAGTTCTCCCGCGCATGCGCAGTGGTGTGGGGGTAGGGCCAGCGCGTCCGCGCATGCGCAGTAGCCACCGCGCCCGCGCATGCGCAGTAGCCCCCGCGCCCGCGCATGCGTAGTAGCCACCGCGCCCGAGCATGCGCAGTACACCCCGCGCCCGCGCATGCGCAGTAGCCCCCGCGCCCGCGCATGCGCAGTAGCCCCCGCGCCCGCGCATGCGTAGTAGCACCCGCGCCCGCGCATGCGCCGTAGCCACCGCGCCCGCGCATGCGCCGTAGACCCCGCGCATGCGCAGTAGCACCCGCGCCCGCGCATGCGCAGTAGCCACCGCGCCCGCGCATGCGCCGTAGCCACCGCGCCCGCGCATGCGCCGTAGCCACCGCGCCCGCGCATGCGCAGTACACCCCACGCCCGCGCATGCGCAGTAGCCACCGCGCCCCCGCATGCGCAGTAGCCACCGCGCCCCCGCATGCGCAGTAGCCCCCGCGCCCGCGCATGCGCAGTAGCCCCCGCGCCCGCGCATGTGCCGTAGCCACCGCGCCCGCGCATGCGCAGTAGCCACCGCGCCCGCGCATGCGCGGTAGCCACCGCGCCCGTGCGGGCGTGCCGAGTGGGGGCTCCGCGCAGAGGGGCAGCGCGCCCGCGCATGATGCGCAGAGGTTTCTTTCGGACCTGGGCTGCATTTCCATCCCCCGCTCTGGGAGTCACCCGGTGCGTTAGGAGCGAGCCGATCCCGCTCCCTGAGACACAAGGGCTTGCTCGAGGAGACTGTTCCTGTTCCTCTCTTCCAGCCACTCTGCTCTCCCCAAAACACCCATTTCCTCGGAGCTCCTCTGCAACTGCATTTCCATGGACCCAGGGCTCCAGAAGCTGCAGAGTCGTGCAATGGGGTTTTTTTGGGAAGGGACCTTAAGCTCTTGCACTTCCACCTCTGTCATGAGAATCTCAGGGCTCTAAGACTCACAGAACCATTTGGGCTTGGAAGGACCTTCAAGCTCATCCAGTGCCAGCGCTGCCACGGGCAGGGACACCTCCCACTGTCCCGGGCTGCTCCCAGCCCCAGTGTGCAGCCTGGCCTGGAACATTCCAGGGCATCCAGGGGCAAATCCCCCTCTCTGGGCAGACAGAAGGAGCTAAACCTGGCTATTCCTGAGGGAGTGATGGCAGCACAGCCGAGTCCTGCATCCCTGATTCCCACGGGGAATCTCCATGTCCTTCCTGCTATGGGATCCAGGAGTTGCAGTAGGATTTTTGTGTTTGGTGCTGCATTCCCAGCATGGGCAGAAGCTGTCACGCTCGGAAACACAGCCAGTGTGACAAGGTTTTGCTCCCTTTCTGCTTTGTTTTTGCTGTGTTTTGTTTCTCTCGACAGCTGGCTTAGAACTTGTGTGTTGCTGTTTAGACATCAAGCTTTGGGGCTGAGGTTTTTTTATTCCCAAGTGCTTGCTGGCAGTAAAAATACACTTCACATCTGCAGTGTGTGCACGTGGCTTGGGCTGTGGATTCACACTTCTGGGGCAAAAAGAAGTCCCTTCACACCTGTGCTGCTGGTGGTGTCCCCTGTGAGAAGTTTGGTGGCTCGTTTGTGGCTCTCTCAGTTGTTCCCTTTCACAGAGCTCGGCATTTCTCCCCTTTTCAGTTTCATCCTGCAGAGCTTCGTTCCTGCTGCCGCAGCGTGTTCTGAACCCTCCGCTTGCAGCCTGGGGGTGCCTTTTGTGCTGCTCCTCCGTGGGGCTGCCTTGAGAGCGGAATCAAGGTTGGAAAAGACCTCGGAGATCACTGAGTGCAACCAGCACCAGCACGGCCACCGCTGACCACGTCCGCCCATGCCACAGCCACAGGTGTTGGAGCACTCCCAGGGGTGGGCACTCCAAACCTCCCTGGGCAGCTGTGCCAAGGCCTGAGCGCCCTTTCCATGGAGGAATTTCCCCAATATCCACCCTGAGCCTCCCCTGGCCCAGCCTGAGGCCGTTCCCTCTCCTCCTGTCCCTGTTCCCTGCGAGCAGAGCCCGACCCCCCCGGCTGCTCCCTCCTGTCAGGGACTTGTCCAGAGCCACAAGGTCCCCCCTGAGCCTCCTTTGCTCCGGGCTGTGCCCCTTTCCCAGCTCTCTCAGGAACTCTCCAACCCCTTGCCAGCTCCGTTCCCTTGCCTGGACTGGCTCCAGCCCCTCCGTGTCCCTCTTGTCCCAGAGGTGCTGCCAGCACTGCAGGTGCCCCAGCAGTGCCAGCACAGGGACGGGCCCAGCGCCCCGCGCATGCGCAGTGGGGGGTGAGGGGGGCCCAGTTCTCCCGCGCATGCGCAGTAGCCACCGCGCCCGCGCATGCGCCGTAGCCACCGCGCCCGCGCATGCGCAGTAGCCACCGCGCCCGAGCATGCCCCGTAGCCACCGCGCCCGCGCATGCGCAGTAGCCACCGCGCCCGCGCATGCGCCGTAGCCCCCGCGCCCGCGCATGCGCAGTAGCCCCCGCGCCCGCGCATGCGTAGTAGCCACCGCGCCCGCGCATGCGCAGTAGCCACCGCGCCCGCGCATGCGCAGTAGCCACCGCGCCCGCGCATGCGCCGTAGCCCCCGCGCCCGCGCATGCGCAGTAGCCCCCGCGCCGGCGCATGCGCAGTAGCACCCGCGCCCGCGCATGCGCCGTAGCCACCGCGCCCGCGCATGCGCCGTAGACCCCGCGCATGCGCAGTAGCACGCGCGCCCGCGCATGCGCAGTAGCCACCGCGCCCGCGCATGCGCCGTAGCCACCGCGCCCGCGCATGCGCAGTACACCCCGCGCCCGCGCATGCGCAGTAGCCACCGCGCCCGCGCATGCGCCGTAGCCCCCGCGCCCGCGCATGCGCAGTAGCCACCGCGCCCGCGCATGCGCCGTAGCCACCGCGCCCGCGCATGCGCCGTAGACCCCGCGCCCGCGCATGCGCCGTAGACCCCGCGCATGCGCAGTAGCACGCGCGCCCGCGCATGCGCAGTAGCCACCGCGCTGGCGCATGCGCCGTAGCCACCGCGCCCGCGCATGCGCAGTAGCCCCCGCGCCCGCGCATGTGCCGTAGCCACCGCGCCCGCGCATGCGCAGTAGCCACCGCGCCCGCGCATGCGCAGTAGCCACCGCGCCCGTGCGGGCGTGCCGAGTGGGGGCTCCGCGCAGAGGGGCAGCGCGCCCGCGCATGATGCGCAGAGGTTTCTTTCGGACCTGGGCTGCATTTCCATCCCCCGCTCTGGGAGTCACCCGGTGCGTTAGGAGCGAGCCGATCCCGCTCCCTGAGACACAAGGGCTTGCTCGAGGAGACTGTTCCTGTTCCTCTCTTCCAGCCACTCTGCTCTCCCCAAAACACCCATTTCCTCGGAGCTCCTCTGCAACTGCATTTCCATGGACCCAGGGCTCCAGAAGCTGCAGAGTCGTGCAATGGGGTTTTTTTGGGAAGGGACCTTAAGCTCTTGCACTTCCACCTCTGTCATGAGAATCTCAGGGCTCTAAGACTCACAGAACCATTTGGGCTTGGAAGGACCTTCAAGCTCATCCAGTGCCAGCGCTGCCACGGGCAGGGACACCTCCCACTGTCCCGGGCTGCTCCCAGCCCCAGTGTGCAGCCTGGCCTGGAACATTCCAGGGCATCCAGGGGCAAATCCCCCTCTCTGGGCAGACAGAAGGAGCTAAACCTGGCTATTCCTGAGGGAGTGATGGCAGCACAGCCGAGTCCTGCATCCCTGATTCCCACGGGGAATCTCCATGTCCTTCCTGCTATGGGATCCAGGAGTTGCAGTAGGATTTTTGTGTTTGGTGCTGCATTCCCAGCATGGCAGAAGCTGTCACGCTCGGAAACACAGCCAGTGTGACAAGGTTTTGCTCCCTTTCTGCTTTGTTTTTGCTGTGTTTTGTTTCTCTCGACAGCTGGCTTAGAACTTGTGTGTTGCTGTTTAGACATCAAGCTTTGGGGCTGAGGTTTTTTTATTCCCAAGTGCTTGCTGGCAGTAAAAATACACTTCACATCTGCAGTGTGTGCACGTGGCTTGGGCTGTGGATTCACACTTCTGGGGCAAAAAGAAGTCCCTTCACACCTGTGCTGCTGGTGGTGTCCCCTGTGAGAAGTTTGGTGGCTCGTTTGTGGCTCTCTCAGTTGTTCCCTTTCACAGAGCTCGGCATTTCTCCCCTTTTCAGTTTCATCCTGCAGAGCTTCGTTCCTGCTGCCGCAGCGTGTTCTGAACCCTCCGCTCGCAGCCTGGGGGTGCCTTTTGTGCTGCTCCTCCGTGGGGCTGCCTTGAGAGCGGAATCAAGGTTGGAAAAGACCTCGGAGATCACTGAGTGCAACCAGCACCAGCACGGCCGGCGCTGACCACGTCCGCCCATGCCACAGCCACAGGTGTTGGAGCACTCCCAGGGGTGGGCACTCCAAACCTCCCTGGGCAGCTGTGCCAAGGCCTGAGCGCCCTTTCCATGGAGGAATTTCCCCAATATCCACCCTGAGCCTCCCCTGGCCCAGCCTGAGGCCGTTCCCTCTCCTCCTGTCCCTGTTCCCTGCGAGCAGAGCCCGACCCCCCCGGCTGCTCCCTCCTGTCAGGGACTTGTCCAGAGCCACAAGGTCCCCCCTGAGCCTCCTTTGCTGCAGGGCTGTGCCCCTTTCCCAGCTCTCTCAGGAACTCTCCAGCCCCTTGCCAGCTCCGTTCCCTTGCCTGGACTCGCTCCAGCCCCTCCGTGTCCCTCTTGTCCCAGAGGTGCTGCCAGCACTGCAGGTGCCCCAGCAGTGCCAGCACAGGGACGGGCCCAGCGCCCCGCGCATGCGCAGTGGGGGGTGAGGGGGGCCCAGTTCTCCCGCGCATGCGCAGTAGCCACCGCGCCCGCGCATGCGCCGTAGCCACCGCGCCCGCGCATGCGCAGTAGCCATCGCGCCCGAGCATGCCCCGTAGCCACCGCGCCCGCGCATGCGCAGTAGCCACCGCGCCCGCGCATGCGCCGTAGCCCCCGCGCCCGCGCATGCGCAGTAGCCCCCGCGCCCGCGCATGCGTAGTAGCCACCGCGCCCGCGCATGCGCAGTACACCCCGCGCCCGCGCATGCGCAGTAGCCACCGCGCCCGCGCATGCGCCGTAGCCCCCGCGCCCGCGCATGCGCAGTACACCCCGCGCCCGCGCATGCGCAGTAGCACCCGCGCCCGCGCATGCGCCGTAGCCACCGCGCCCGCGCATGCGCCGTAGACCCCGCGCATGCGCAGTAGCACGCGCGCCCCCGCATGCGCAGTAGCCACCGCGCCCGCGCATGCGCAGTAGCCACCGCGCCCGCGCATGCGCCGTAGCCACCGCGCCCGCGCATGCGCAGTACACCCCGCGCCCGCGCATGCGCAGTAGCCACCGCGCCCGCGCATGCGCCGTAGCCCCCGCGCCCGCGCCCGCGCAGTAGCCCCCGCGCCCGCGCATGCGTAGTAGCACCCGCGCCCGCGCATGCGCCGTAGCCACCGCGCCCGCGCATGCGCCGTAGACCCCGCGCATGCGCAGTAGCACCCGCGCCCGCGCATGCGCAGTAGCCACCGCGCCCGCGCATGCGCCGTAGCCACCGCGCCCGCGCATGCGCAGTAGCCACCGCGCCCGCGCATGCGCAGTACACCCCACGCCCGCGCATGCGCAGTAGCCACCGCGCCCCCGCATGCGCAGTAGCCACCGCGCCCCCGCATGCGCAGTAGCCCCCGCGCCCGCGCATGCGCAGTAGCCACCGCGCCCGCGCATGTGCCGTAGCCACCGCGCCCGCGCATGCGCCGTAGCGCCCGCGCCCGCGCATGCGCAGTAGCCCCCGCGCCCGCGCATGCGTAGTAGCCACCGCGCCCGAGCATGCGCAGTACACCCCGCGCTGGCGCATGCGCAGTAGCCACCGCGCCCGCGCATGCGCCGTAGCCCCCGCGCCCGCGCATGCGCCGTAGCCACCGCGCCCGCGCATGCGCCGTAGCCACCGCGCCCGCGCATGCGCAGTACACCCCACGCCCGCGCATGCGCAGTAGCCACCGCGCCCCCGCATGCGCAGTAGCCACCGCGCCCCCGCATGCGCAGTAGCCCCCGCGCCCGCGCATGCGCAGTACACCCCGCGCCCGCGCATGCGCAGTAGCCACCGCGCCCGCGCATGCGCCGTAGCCACCGCGCCCGCGCATGCGCAGTAGCCCCCGCGCCCGCGCATGCGTAGTAGCACCCGCGCCCGCGCATGCGCCGTAGCCACCGCGCCCGCGCATGTGCCGTAGACCCCGCGCATGCGCAGTAGCCACCGCGCCCGCGCATGCGCAGTAGCCACCGCGCCCGCGCATGCGCCGTAGCCACCGCGCCCGCGCATGCGCCGTAGCCACCGCGCCCGCGCATGCGCAGTACACCCCACGCCCGCGCATGCGCAGTAGCCACCGCGCCCCCGCATGCGCAGTAGCCACCGCGCCCCCGCATGCGCAGTAGCCCCCGCGCCCGCGCATGCGCAGTAGCCCCCGCGCCCGCGCATGTGCCGTAGCCACCGCGCCCGCGCATGCGCAGTAGCCACCGCGCCCGTGCGGGCGTGCCGAGTGGGGGCTCCGCGCAGAGGGGCAGCGCGCCCGCGCATGATGCGCAGAGGTTTCTTTCGGACCTGGGCTGCATTTCCATCCCCCGCTCTGGGAGTCACCCGGTGCGTTAGGAGCGAGCCGATCCCGCTCCCTGAGACACAAGGGCTTGCTCGAGGAGACTGTTCCTGTTCCTCTCTTCCAGCCACTCTGCTCTCCCCAAAACACCCATTTCCTCGGAGCTCCTCTGCAACTGCATTTCCATGGACCCAGGGCTCCAGAAGCTGCAGAGTCGTGCAATGGGGTTTTTTTGGGAAGGGACCTTAAGCTCTTGCACTTCCACATCTGTCATGAGAATCTCAGGGCTCTAAGACTCACAGAACCATTTGGGCTTGGAAGGACCTTCAAGCTCATCCAGTGCCAGCGCTGCCACGGGCAGGGACACCTCCCACTGTCCCGGGCTGCTCCCAGCCCCAGTGTGCAGCCTGGCCTGGAACATTCCAGGGCATCCAGGGGCAAATCCCCCTCTCTGGGCAGACAGAAGGAGCTAAACCTGGCTATTCCTGAGGGAGTGATGGCAGCACAGCCGAGTCCTGCATCCCTGATTCCCACGGGGAATCTCCATGTCCTTCCTGCTATGGGATCCAGGAGTTGCAGTAGGATTTTTGTGTTTGGTGCTGCATTCCCAGCATGGCAGAAGCTGTCACGCTCGGAAACACAGCCAGTGTGACAAGGTTTTGCTCCCTTTCTGCTTTGTTTTTGCTGTGTTTTGTTTCTCTCGACAGCTGGCTTAGAACTTGTGTGTTGCTGTTTAGACATCAAGCTTTGGGGCTGAGGTTTTTTTATTCCCAAGTGCTTGCTGGCAGTAAAAATACACTTCACATCTGCAGTGTGTGCACGTGGCTTGGGCTGTGGATTCACACTTCTGGGGCAAAAAGAAGTCCCTTCACACCTGTGCTGCTGGTGGTGTCCCCTGTGAGAAGTTTGGTGGCTCGTTTGTGGCTCTCTCAGTTGTTCCCTTTCACAGAGCTCGGCATTTCTCCCCTTTTCAGTTTCATCCTGCAGAGCTTCGTTCCTGCTGCCGCAGCGTGTTCTGAACCCTCCGCTCGCAGCCTGGGGGTGCCTTTTGTGCTGCTCCTCCGTGGGGCTGCCTTGAGAGCGGAATCAAGGTTGGAAAAGACCTCGGAGATCACTGAGTGCAACCAGCACCAGCACGGCCGGCGCTGACCACGTCCGCCCATGCCACAGCCACAGGTGTTGGAGCACTCCCAGGGGTGGGCACTCCAAACCTCCCTGGGCAGCTGTGCCAAGGCCTGAGCGCCCTTTCCATGGAGGAATTTCCCCAATATCCACCCTGAGCCTCCCCTGGCCCAGCCTGAGGCCGTTCCCTCTCCTCCTGTCCCTGTTCCCTGCGAGCAGAGCCCGACCCCCCCGGCTGCTCCCTCCTGTCAGGGACTTGTCCAGAGCCACAAGGTCCCCCCTGAGCCTCCTTTGCTGCAGGGCTGTGCCCCTTTCCCAGCTCTCTCAGGAACTCTCCAGCCCCTTGCCAGCTCCGTTCCCTTGCCTGGACTCGCTCCAGCCCCTCCGTGTCCCTCTTGTCCCAGAGGTGCTGCCAGCACTGCAGGTGCCCCAGCAGTGCCAGCACAGGGACGGGCCCAGCGCCCCGCGCATGCGCAGTGGGGGGTGAGGGGGGCCCAGTTCTCCCGCGCATGCGCAGTAGCCACCGCGCCCGCGCATGCGCCGTAGCCACCGCGCCCGCGCATGCGCAGTAGCCATCGCGCCCGAGCATGCCCCGTAGCCACCGCGCCCGCGCATGCGCAGTAGCCACCGCGCCCGCGCATGCGCCGTAGCCCCCGCGCCCGCGCATGCGCAGTAGCCCCCGCGCCCGCGCATGCGTAGTAGCCACCGCGCCCGCGCATGCGCAGTACACCCCGCGCCCGCGCATGCGCAGTAGCCACCGCGCCCGCGCATGCGCCGTAGCCCCCGCGCCCGCGCATGCGCAGTAGTCCCCGCGCCCGCGCATGCGCAGTAGCACCCGCGCCCGCGCATGCGCCGTAGCCACCGCGCCCGCGCATGCGCCGTAGACCCCGCGCATGCGCAGTAGCACGCGCGCCCGCGCATGCGCAGTAGCCACCGCGCCCGCGCATGCGCAGTAGCCACCGCGCCCGCGCATGCGCCGTAGCCACCGCGCCCGCGCATGCGCAGTACACCCCGCGCCCGCGCATGCGCAGTAGCCACCGCGCCCGCGCATGCGCCGTAGCCCCCGCGCCCGCGCATGCGTAGTAGCACCCGCGCCCGCGCATGCGCCGTAGCCCCCGCGCCCGCGCATGCGCCGTAGACCCCGCGCATGCGCAGTAGCACCCGCGCCCGCGCATGCGCCGTAGCCACCGCGCCCGCGCATGCGCCGTAGCCACCGCGCCCGCGCATGCGCCGTAGCCACCGCGCCCGCGCATGCGCAGTACACCCCACGCCCGCGCATGCGCAGTAGCCACCGCGCCCCCGCATGCGCAGTAGCCACCGCGCCCCCGCATGCGCAGTAGCCCCCGCGCCCGCGCATGCGCAGTAGCCACCGCGCCCGCGCATGTGCCGTAGCCACCGCGCCCGCGCATGCGCCGTAGCGCCCGCGCCCGCGCATGCGCAGTAGCCCCCGCGCCCGCGCATGCGTAGTAGCCACCGCGCCCGAGCATGCGCAGTACACCCGCGCCCGCGCATGCGCAGTAGCCACCGCGCCCGCGCATGCGCAGTAGCACCCGCGCCCGAGCATGCGCCGTAGCCACCGCGCCCGCGCATGCGCCGTAGACCCCGCGCATGCGCAGTAGCACGCGCGCCCGCGCATGCGCAGTAGCCACCGCGCTGGCGCATGCGCAGTAGCCACCGCGCCCGCGCATGCGCCGTAGCCACCGCGCCCGCGCATGCGCAGTACACCCCGCGCCCGCGCATGCGCAGTAGCCACCGCGCCCCCGCATGCGCCGTAGCCCCCGCGCCCGCGCATGCGCAGTAGCCCCCGCGCCCGCGCATGCGTAGTAGCACCCGCGCCCGCGCATGCGCCGTAGCCACCGCGCCCGCGCATGCGCCGTAGACCCCGCGCATGCGCAGTAGCACGCGCGCCCGCGCATGCGCAGTAGCCACCGCGCCCGCGCATGCGCCGTAGCCACCGCGCCCGCGCATGCGCAGTAGCCCCCACGCCCGCGCATGCGCAGTAGCCACCGCGCCCCCGCATGCGCAGTAGCCACCGCGCCCCCGCATGCGCAGTAGCCCCCGCGCCCGCGCATGCGCAGTAGCCCCCGCGCCCGCGCATGTGCCGTAGCCACCGCGCCCGCGCATGCGCAGTAGCCACCGCGCCCGTGCGGGCGTGCCGAGTGGGGGCTCCGCGCAGAGGGGCAGCGCGCCCGCGCATGATGCGCAGAGGTTTCTTTCGGACCTGGGCTGCATTTCCATCCCCCGCTCTGGGAGTCACCCGGTGCGTTAGGAGCGAGCCGATCCCGCTCCCTGAGACACAAGGGCTTGCTCGAGGAGACTGTTCCTGTTCCTCTCTTCCAGCCACTCTGCTCTCCCCAAAACACCCATTTCCTCGGAGCTCCTCTGCAACTGCATTTCCATGGACCCAGGGCTCCAGAAGCTGCAGAGTCGTGCAATGGGGTTTTTTTGGGAAGGGACCTTAAGCTCTTGCACTTCCACCTCTGTCATGAGAATCTCAGGGCTCTAAGACTCACAGAACCATTTGGGCTTGGAAGGACCTTCAAGCTCATCCAGTGCCAGCGCTGCCACGGGCAGGGACACCTCCCACTGTCCCGGGCTGCTCCCAGCCCCAGTGTGCAGCCTGGCCTGGAACATTCCAGGGCATCCAGGGGCAAATCCCCCTCTCTGGGCAGACAGAAGGAGCTAAACCTGGCTATTCCTGAGGGAGTGATGGCAGCACAGCCGAGTCCTGCATCCCTGATTCCCACGGGGAATCTCCATGTCCTTCCTGCTATGGGATCCAGGAGTTGCAGTAGGATTTTTGTGTTTGGTGCTGCATTCCCAGCATGGCAGAAGCTGTCACGCTCGGAAACACAGCCAGTGTGACAAGGTTTTGCTCCCTTTCTGCTTTGTTTTTGCTGTGTTTTGTTTCTCTCGACAGCTGGCTTAGAACTTGTGTGTTGCTGTTTAGACATCAAGCTTTGGGGCTGAGGTTTTTTTATTCCCAAGTGCTTGCTGGCAGTAAAAATACACTTCACATCTGCAGTGTGTGCACGTGGCTTGGGCTGTGGATTCACACTTCTGGGGCAAAAAGAAGTCCCTTCACACCTGTGCTGCTGGTGGTGTCCCCTGTGAGAAGTTTGGTGGCTCGTTTGTGGCTCTCTCAGTTGTTCCCTTTCACAGAGCTCGGCATTTCTCCCCTTTTCAGTTTCATCCTGCAGAGCTTCGTTCCTGCTGCCGCAGCGTGTTCTGAACCCTCCGCTCGCAGCCTGGGGGTGCCTTTTGTGCTGCTCCTCCGTGGGGCTGCCTTGAGAGCGGAATCAAGGTTGGAAAAGACCTCGGAGATCACTGAGTGCAACCAGCACCAGCACGGCCGGCGCTGACCACGTCCGCCCATGCCACAGCCACAGGTGTTGGAGCACTCCCAGGGGTGGGCACTCCAAACCTCCCTGGGCAGCTGTGCCAAGGCCTGAGCGCCCTTTCCATGGAGGAATTTCCCCAATATCCACCCTGAGCCTCCCCTGGCCCAGCCTGAGGCCGTTCCCTCTCCTCCTGTCCCTGTTCCCTGCGAGCAGAGCCCGACCCCCCCGGCTGCTCCCTCCTGTCAGGGACTTGTCCAGAGCCACAAGGTCCCCCCTGAGCCTCCTTTGCTGCAGGGCTGTGCCCCTTTCCCAGCTCTCTCAGGAACTCTCCAGCCCCTTGCCAGCTCCGTTCCCTTGCCTGGACTCGCTCCAGCCCCTCCGTGTCCCTCTTGTCCCAGAGGTGCTGCCAGCACTGCAGGTGCCCCAGCAGTGCCAGCACAGGGACGGGCCCAGCGCCCCGCGCATGCGCAGTGGGGGGTGAGGGGGGCCCAGTTCTCCCGCGCATGCGCAGTAGCCACCGCGCCCGCGCATGCGCCGTAGCCACCGCGCCCGCGCATGCGCAGTAGCCATCGCGCCCGAGCATGCCCCGTAGCCACCGCGCCCGCGCATGCGCAGTAGCCACCGCGCCCGCGCATGCGCCGTAGCCCCCGCGCCCGCGCATGCGCAGTAGCCCCCGCGCCCGCGCATGCGTAGTAGCCACCGCGCCCGCGCATGCGCAGTACACCCCGCGCCCGCGCATGCGCAGTAGCCACCGCGCCCGCGCATGCGCCGTAGCCCCCGCGCCCGCGCATGCGCAGTAGTCCCCGCGCCCGCGCATGCGCAGTAGCACCCGCGCCCGCGCATGCGCCGTAGCCACCGCGCCCGCGCATGCGCCGTAGACCCCGCGCATGCGCAGTAGCACGCGCGCCCGCGCATGCGCAGTAGCCACCGCGCCCGCGCATGCGCAGTAGCCACCGCGCCCGCGCATGCGCCGTAGCCACCGCGCCCGCGCATGCGCAGTACACCCCGCGCCCGCGCATGCGCAGTAGCCACCGCGCCCGCGCATGCGCCGTAGCCCCCGCGCCCGCGCATGCGTAGTAGCACCCGCGCCCGCGCATGCGCCGTAGCCCCCGCGCCCGCGCATGCGCCGTAGACCCCGCGCATGCGCAGTAGCACCCGCGCCCGCGCATGCGCCGTAGCCACCGCGCCCGCGCATGCGCCGTAGCCACCGCGCCCGCGCATGCGCCGTAGCCACCGCGCCCGCGCATGCGCAGTACACCCCACGCCCGCGCATGCGCAGTAGCCACCGCGCCCCCGCATGCGCAGTAGCCACCGCGCCCCCGCATGCGCAGTAGCCCCCGCGCCCGCGCATGCGCAGTAGCCACCGCGCCCGCGCATGTGCCGTAGCCACCGCGCCCGCGCATGCGCCGTAGCGCCCGCGCCCGCGCATGCGCAGTAGCCCCCGCGCCCGCGCATGCGTAGTAGCCACCGCGCCCGAGCATGCGCAGTACACCCGCGCCCGCGCATGCGCAGTAGCCACCGCGCCCGCGCATGCGCAGTAGCACCCGCGCCCGAGCATGCGCCGTAGCCACCGCGCCCGCGCATGCGCCGTAGACCCCGCGCATGCGCAGTAGCACGCGCGCCCGCGCATGCGCAGTAGCCACCGCGCTGGCGCATGCGCAGTAGCCACCGCGCCCGCGCATGCGCCGTAGCCACCGCGCCCGCGCATGCGCAGTACACCCCGCGCCCGCGCATGCGCAGTAGCCACCGCGCCCCCGCATGCGCCGTAGCCCCCGCGCCCGCGCATGCGCAGTAGCCCCCGCGCCCGCGCATGCGTAGTAGCACCCGCGCCCGCGCATGCGCCGTAGCCACCGCGCCCGCGCATGCGCCGTAGACCCCGCGCATGCGCAGTAGCACGCGCGCCCGCGCATGCGCAGTAGCCACCGCGCCCGCGCATGCGCCGTAGCCACCGCGCCCGCGCATGCGCAGTAGCCCCCACGCCCGCGCATGCGCAGTAGCCACCGCGCCCCCGCATGCGCAGTAGCCACCGCGCCCCCGCATGCGCAGTAGCCCCCGCGCCCGCGCATGCGCAGTAGCCCCCGCGCCCGCGCATGTGCCGTAGCCACCGCGCCCGCGCATGCGCAGTAGCCACCGCGCCCGTGCGGGCGTGCCGAGTGGGGGCTCCGCGCAGAGGGGCAGCGCGCCCGCGCATGATGCGCAGAGGTTTCTTTCGGACCTGGGCTGCATTTCCATCCCCCGCTCTGGGAGTCACCCGGTGCGTTAGGAGCGAGCCGATCCCGCTCCCTGAGACACAAGGGCTTGCTCGAGGAGACTGTTCCTGTTCCTCTCTTCCAGCCACTCTGCTCTCCCCAAAACACCCATTTCCTCGGAGCTCCTCTGCAACTGCATTTCCATGGACCCAGGGCTCCAGAAGCTGCAGAGTCGTGCAATGGGGTTTTTTTGGGAAGGGACCTTAAGCTCTTGCACTTCCACCTCTGTCATGAGAATCTCAGGGCTCTAAGACTCACAGAACCATTTGGGCTTGGAAGGACCTTCAAGCTCATCCAGTGCCAGCGCTGCCACGGGCAGGGACACCTCCCACTGTCCCGGGCTGCTCCCAGCCCCAGTGTGCAGCCTGGCCTGGAACATTCCAGGGCATCCAGGGGCAAATCCCCCTCTCTGGGCAGACAGAAGGAGCTAAACCTGGCTATTCCTGAGGGAGTGATGGCAGCACAGCCGAGTCCTGCATCCCTGATTCCCACGGGGAATCTCCATGTCCTTCCTGCTATGGGATCCAGGAGTTGCAGTAGGATTTTTGTGTTTGGTGCTGCATTCCCAGCATGGCAGAAGCTGTCACGCTCGGAAACACAGCCAGTGTGACAAGGTTTTGCTCCCTTTCTGCTTTGTTTTTGCTGTGTTTTGTTTCTCTCGACAGCTGGCTTAGAACTTGTGTGTTGCTGTTTAGACATCAAGCTTTGGGGCTGAGGTTTTTTTATTCCCAAGTGCTTGCTGGCAGTAAAAATACACTTCACATCTGCAGTGTGTGCACGTGGCTTGGGCTGTGGATTCACACTTCTGGGGCAAAAAGAAGTCCCTTCACACCTGTGCTGCTGGTGGTGTCCCCTGTGAGAAGTTTGGTGGCTCGTTTGTGGCTCTCTCAGTTGTTCCCTTTCACAGAGCTCGGCATTTCTCCCCTTTTCAGTTTCATCCTGCAGAGCTTCGTTCCTGCTGCCGCAGCGTGTTCTGAACCCTCCGCTCGCAGCCTGGGGGTGCCTTTTGTGCTGCTCCTCCGTGGGGCTGCCTTGAGAGCGGAATCAAGGTTGGAAAAGACCTCGGAGATCACTGAGTGCAACCAGCACCAGCACGGCCGGCGCTGACCACGTCCGCCCATGCCACAGCCACAGGTGTTGGAGCACTCCCAGGGGTGGGCACTCCAAACCTCCCTGGGCAGCTGTGCCAAGGCCTGAGCGCCCTTTCCATGGAGGAATTTCCCCAATATCCACCCTGAGCCTCCCCTGGCCCAGCCTGAGGCCGTTCCCTCTCCTCCTGTCCCTGTTCCCTGCGAGCAGAGCCCGACCCCCCCGGCTGCTCCCTCCTGTCAGGGACTTGTCCAGAGCCACAAGGTCCCCCCTGAGCCTCCTTTGCTCCGGGCTGTGCCCCTTTCCCAGCTCTCTCAGGAACTCTCCAACCCCTTGCCAGCTCCGTTCCCTTGCCTGGACTCGCTCCAGCCCCTCCGTGTCCCTCTTGTCCCAGAGGTGCTGCCAGCACTGCAGGTGCCCCAGCAGTGCCAGCACAGGGACGGGCCCAGCGCCCCGCGCATGCGCAGTGGGGGGTGAGGGGGGCCCAGTTCTCCCGCGCATGCGCCGTAGCCACCGCGCCCGCGCATGCGCAGTAGCCACCGCGCCCGAGCATGCCCCGTAGCCACCGCGCCCGCGCATGCGCCGTAGCCACCGAGCCCGCGCATGCGCAGTACACCCCGCGCCCGCGCATGCGCAGTAGCCACCGCGCCCGCGCATGCGCCGTAGCCCCCGCGCCCGCGCATGCGCAGTAGCCACCGCGCCCGGGCATGCGCAGTAGCCACCGCGCCCGCGCATGCGCCGTAGACCCCGCGCCCGCGCATGCGCAGTAGCCACCGCGCCCGCGCATGCGCCGTAGCCCCCGCGCCCGCGCATGCGCAGTAGCCACCGGGCCCGCGCATGCGCAGTATCCCCCGCGCCCGCGCAAGCGCCGTAACCCCCGCGCCCGCGCATGCGCCGGACCAGCCGCGCCCGCGCATGCGCAGTAGCCCCCGCGCCCGCGCATGCGCCGTAGACCCCGCGCCCGCGCATGCGCCGTAGCCACCGCGCCCACGCCCGCGCATGCGCCGTAGCCCCCGCGCCCGCGCATGCGCAGTAGCCACTTCGCCCGCGCATGCGCCGTAGCCACCGCGCCCGCGCATGCGCAGTAGCCCACACCCTCGCGCATGCGCAGTAGCCACCGCGCCCGCGCATGCGCCGCAGCCACCGCGCCCGCGCATGCGCCGTAGACCCCGCGCCCGCGCATGCGCAGTAGCCACCGCGCCCGCGCATGCGTAGTAGCACCCGATCCCGCGCATGCGCCGTAGCCCCCGCGCCCGCGCATGCGCCGTAGCCACCGCGCCCGCGCATGCGCAGTACACCCCGCTCCCGCGCATGCGCAGTAGCCACCGCGCCCGCGCATGCGCCGTAGCCACCGCGCCCGCGCATGCGCCGTAGCCCCCGCGCCCGCGCATGCGTAGTAGCACCCGCGCCCGCGCATGCGCCGTAGCCACCGCGCCCGCGCATGCGCCGTAGACCCCGCGCATGCGCAGTAGCACGCGCGCCCGCGCATGCGCCGTAGCCACCGCGCCCGCGCATGCGCAGTACACCCCGCGCCCGCGCATGCGCAGTAGCCACCGCGCCCGCGCATGCGCCGTAGCCCCCGCGCCCGCGCATGCGTAGTAGCACCCGCGCCCGCGCATGCGCCGTAGCCACCGCGCCCGCGCATGCGCCGTAGACCCGGCGCATGCGCAGTAGCCACGCGCGCCCGCGCATGCGCAGTAGCCACCGCGCCCGCGCATGCGCCGTAGCCACCGCGCCCGCGCATGCGCCGTAGCCACCGCGCCCGCGCATGCGCAGTACACCCCACGCCCGCGCATGCGCAGTAGCCACCGCGCCCCCGCATGCGCAGTAGCCACCGCGCCCCCGCATGCGCAGTAGCCCCCGCGCCCGCGCATGCGCAGTAGCCCCCGCGCCCGCGCATGTGCCGTAGCCACCGCGCCCGCGCATGCGCAGTAGCCACCGCGCCCGCGCATGCGCAGTAGCCACCGCGCCCGTGCGGGCGTGCCGAGTGGGGGCTCCGCGCAGAGGGGCAGCGCGCCCGCGCATGATGCGCAGAGGTTTCTTTCGGACCTGGGCTGCATTTCCATCCCCCGCTCTGGGAGTCACCCGGTGCGTTAGGAGCGAGCCGATCCCGCTCCCTGAGACACAAGGGCTTGCTCGAGGAGACTGTTCCTGTTCCTCTCTTCCAGCCACTCTGCTCTCCCCAAAACACCCATTTCCTCGGAGCTCCTCTGCAACTGCATTTCCATGGACCCAGGGCTCCAGAAGCTGCAGAGTCGTGCAATGGGGTTTTTTTGGGAAGGGACCTTAAGCTCTTGCACTTCCACCTCTGTCATGAGAATCTCAGGGCTCTAAGACTCACAGAACCATTTGGGCTTGGAAGGACCTTCAAGCTCATCCAGTGCCAGCGCTGCCACGGGCAGGGACACCTCCCACTGTCCCGGGCTGCTCCCAGCCCCAGTGTGCAGCCTGGCCTGGAACATTCCAGGGCATCCAGGGGCAAATCCCCCTCTCTGGGCAGACAGAAGGAGCTAAACCTGGCTATTCCTGAGGGAGTGATGGCAGCACAGCCGAGTCCTGCATCCCTGATTCCCACGGGGAATCTCCATGTCCTTCCTGCTATGGGATCCAGGAGTTGCAGTAGGATTTTTGTGTTTGGTGCTGCATTCCCAGCATGGCAGAAGCTGTCACGCTCGGAAACACAGCCAGTGTGACAAGGTTTTGCTCCCTTTCTGCTTTGTTTTTGCTGTGTTTTGTTTCTCTCGACAGCTGGCTTAGAACTTGTGTGTTGCTGTTTAGACATCAAGCTTTGGGGCTGAGGTTTTTTTATTCCCAAGTGCTTGCTGGCAGTAAAAATACACTTCACATCTGCAGTGTGTGCACGTGGCTTGGGCTGTGGATTCACACTTCTGGGGCAAAAAGAAGTCCCTTCACACCTGTGCTGCTGGTGGTGTCCCCTGTGAGAAGTTTGGTGGCTCGTTTGTGGCTCTCTCAGTTGTTCCCTTTCACAGAGCTCGGCATTTCTCCCCTTTTCAGTTTCATCCTGCAGAGCTTCGTTCCTGCTGCCACAGCGTGTTCTGAACCCTCCGCTCGCAGCCTGGGGGTGCCTTTTGTGCTGCTCCTCCGTGGGGCTGCCTTGAGAGCGGAATCAAGGTTGGAAAAGACCTCGGAGATCACTGAGTGCAACCAGCACCAGCACGGCCGGCGCTGACCACGTCCGCCCATGCCACAGCCACAGGTGTTGGAGCACTCCCAGGGGTGGGCACTCCAAACCTCCCTGGGCAGCTGTGCCAAGGCCTGAGCGCCCTTTCCATGGAGGAATTTCCCCAATATCCACCCTGAGCCTCCCCTGGCCCAGCCTGAGGCCGTTCCCTCTCCTCCTGTCCCTGTTCCCTGCGAGCAGAGCCCGACCCCCCCGGCTGCTCCCTCCTGTCAGGGACTTGTCCAGAGCCACAAGGTCCCCCCTGAGCCTCCTTTGCTCCGGGCTGTGCCCCTTTCCCAGCTCTCTCAGGAACTCTCCAACCCCTTGCCAGCTCCGTTCCCTTGCCTGGACTGGCTCCAGCCCCTCCGTGTCCCTCTTGTCCCAGAGGTGCTGCCAGCACTGCAGGTGCCCCAGCAGTGCCAGCACAGGGACGGGCCCAGCGCCCCGCGCATGCGCAGTGGGGGGTGAGGGGGGCCCAGTTCTCCCGCGCATGCGCAGTGGTGTGGGGGTAGGGCCAGCGCGTCCGCGCATGCGTAGTAGCACCCGCGCCCGCGCATTCGCAGTAGCCACCGCGCCCGCGCATGCGCCGTAGCCCCCGCGCCCGCGCATGCGCAGTAGCCCCCGCGCCCGCGCATGCGTAGTAGCACCCGCGCCCGCGCATGCGCCGTAGCCACCGCGCCCGCGCATGCGCCGTAGACCCCGCGCATGCGCAGTAGCACCCGCGCCCGCGCATGCGCAGTAGCCACCGCGCCCGCGCATGCGCCGTAGCCACCGCGCCCGCGCATGCGCCGTAGACCCCGCGCCCGCGCATGCGCAGTACACCCCACGCCCGCGCATGCGCAGTAGCCACCGCGCCCCCGCATGCGCAGTAGCCACCGCGCCCCCGCATGCGCAGTAGCCCCCGCGCCCGCGCATGCGCCGTAGCACCCGCGCCCGCGCATGCGCAGTAGCCCCCGCGCCCGCGCATGCGTAGTAGCACCCGCGCCCGCGCATGCGCCGTAGCCACCGCGCCCGCGCATGCGCCGTAGACCCCGCGCATGCGCAGTAGCACCCGCGCCCGCGCATGCGCAGTAGCCACCGCGCCCGCGCATGCGCCGTAGCCACCGCGCCCGCGCATGCGCCGTAGACCCCGCGCCCGCGCATGCGCAGTACACCCCACGCCCGCGCATGCGCAGTAGCCACCGCGCCCCCGCATGCGCAGTAGCCACCGCGCCCCCGCATGCGCAGTAGCCCCCGCGCCCGCGCATGCGCAGTAGCCCCCGCGCCCGCGCATGTGCCGTAGCCACCGCGCCCGCGCATGCGCAGTAGCCACCGCGCCCGCGCATGCGCAGTAGCCACCGCGCCCGTGCGGGCGTGCCGAGTGGGGGCTCCGCGCAGAGGGGCAGCGCGCCCGCGCATGATGCGCAGAGGTTTCTTTCGGACCTGGGCTGCATTTCCATCCCCCGCTCTGGGAGTCACCCGGTGCGTTAGGAGCGAGCCGATCCCGCTCCCTGAGACACAAGGGCTTGCTCGAGGAGACTGTTCCTGTTCCTCTCTTCCAGCCACTCTGCTCTCCCCAAAACACCCATTTCCTCGGAGCTCCTCTGCAACTGCATTTCCATGGACCCAGGGCTCCAGAAGCTGCAGAGTCGTGCAATGGGGTTTTTTTGGGAAGGGACCTTAAGCTCTTGCACTTCCACCTCTGTCATGAGAATCTCAGGGCTCTAAGACTCACAGAACCATTTGGGCTTGGAAGGACCTTCAAGCTCATCCAGTGCCAGCGCTGCCACGGGCAGGGACACCTCCCACTGTCCCGGGCTGCTCCCAGCCCCAGTGTGCAGCCTGGCCTGGAACATTCCAGGGCATCCAGGGGCAAATCCCCCTCTCTGGGCAGACAGAAGGAGCTAAACCTGGCTATTCCTGAGGGAGTGATGGCAGCACAGCCGAGTCCTGCATCCCTGATTCCCACGGGGAATCTCCATGTCCTTCCTGCTATGGGATCCAGGAGTTGCAGTAGGATTTTTGTGTTTGGTGCTGCATTCCCAGCATGGCAGAAGCTGTCACGCTCGGAAACACAGCCAGTGTGACAAGGTTTTGCTCCCTTTCTGCTTTGTTTTTGCTGTGTTTTGTTTCTCTCGACAGCTGGCTTAGAACTTGTGTGTTGCTGTTTAGACATCAAGCTTTGGGGCTGAGGTTTTTTTATTCCCAAGTGCTTGCTGGCAGTAAAAATACACTTCACATCTGCAGTGTGTGCACGTGGCTTGGGCTGTGGATTCACACTTCTGGGGCAAAAAGAAGTCCCTTCACACCTGTGCTGCTGGTGGTGTCCCCTGTGAGAAGTTTGGTGGCTCGTTTGTGGCTCTCTCAGTTGTTCCCTTTCACAGAGCTCGGCATTTCTCCCCTTTTCAGTTTCATCCTGCAGAGCTTCGTTCCTGCTGCCGCAGCGTGTTCTGAACCCTCCGCTCGCAGCCTGGGGGTGCCTTTTGTGCTGCTCCTCCGTGGGGCTGCCTTGAGAGCGGAATCAAGGTTGGAAAAGACCTCGGAGATCACTGAGTGCAACCAGCACCAGCACGGCCGGCGCTGACCACGTCCGCCCATGCCACAGCCACAGGTGTTGGAGCACTCCCAGGGGTGGGCACTCCAAACCTCCCTGGGCAGCTGTGCCAAGGCCTGAGCGCCCTTTCCATGGAGGAATTTCCCCAATATCCACCCTGAGCCTCCCCTGGCCCAGCCTGAGGCCGTTCCCTCTCCTCCTGTCCCTGTTCCCTGCGAGCAGAGCCCGACCCCCCCGGCTGCTCCCTCCTGTCAGGGACTTGTCCAGAGCCACAAGGTCCCCCCTGAGCCTCCTTTGCTCCGGGCTGTGCCCCTTTCCAAGCTCTCTCAGGAACTCTCCAACCCCTTGCCAGCTCCGTTCCCTTGCCTGGACTGGCTCCAGCCCCTCCGTGTCCCTCTTGTCCCAGAGGTGCTGCCAGCACTGCAGGTGCCCCAGCAGTGCCAGCACAGGGACGGGCCCAGCGCCCCGCGCATGCGCAGTGGGGGGTGAGGGGGGCCCAGTTCTCCCGCGCATGCGCCGTAGCCACCGCGCCCGCGCATGCGCAGTAGCCACCGCGCCCGAGCATGCCCCGTAGCCACCGCGCCCGCGCATGCGCCGTAGCCACCGAGCCCGCGCATGCGCAGTACACCCCGCGCCCGCGCATGCGCAGTAGCCACCGCGCCCGCGCATGCGCCGTAGCCCCCGCGCCCGCGCATGCGCAGTAGCCACCGCGCCCGGGCATGCGCAGTAGCCACCGCGCCCGCGCATGCGCCGTAGACCCCGCGCCCGCGCATGCGCAGTAGCCACCGCGCCCGCGCATGCGCCGTAGCCCCCGCGCCCGCGCATGCGCAGTAGCCACCGGGCCCGCGCATGCGCAGTATCCCCCGCGCCCGCGCAAGCGCCGTAACCCCCGCGCCCGCGCATGCGCCGGACCAGCCGCGCCCGCGCATGCGCAGTAGCCCCCGCGCCCGCGCATGCGCCGTAGACCCCGCGCCCGCGCATGCGCCGTAGCCACCGCGCCCACGCCCGCGCATGCGCCGTAGCCCCCGCGCCCGCGCATGCGCAGTAGCCACTTCGCCCGCGCATGCGCCGTAGCCACCGCGCCCGCGCATGCGCAGTAGCCCACACCCTCGCGCATGCGCAGTAGCCACCGCGCCCGCGCATGCGCCGCAGCCACCGCGCCCGCGCATGCGCCGTAGCCCCCGCGCCCGCGCATGCGCAGTAGCCACCGCGCCCGCGCATGCGTAGTAGCACCCGATCCCGCGCATGCGCCGTAGCCCCCGCGCCCGCGCATGCGCCGTAGCCACCGCGCCCGCGCATGCGCAGTACACCCCGCGCCCGCGCATGCGCAGTAGCCACCGCGCCCGCGCATGCGCCGTAGCCACCGCGCCCGCGCATGCGCCGTAGCCCCCGCGCCCGCGCATGCGTAGTAGCACCCGCGCCCGCGCATGCGCCGTAGCCACCGCGCCCGCGCATGCGCCGTAGACCCCGCGCATGCGCAGTAGCACGCGCGCCCGCGCATGCGCCGTAGCCACCGCGCCCGCGCATGCGCAGTACACCCCGCGCCCGCGCATGCGCAGTAGCCACCGCGCCCGCGCATGCGCCGTAGCCCCCGCGCCCGCGCATGCGTAGTAGCACCCGCGCCCGCGCATGCGCCGTAGCCACCGCGCCCGCGCATGCGCCGTAGACCCGGCGCATGCGCAGTACCACGCGCGCCCGCGCATGCGCAGTAGCCACCGCGCCCGCGCATGCGCCGTAGCCACCGCGCCCGCGCATGCGCCGTAGCCACCGCGCCCGCGCATGCGCAGTACACCCCACGCCCGCGCATGCGCAGTAGCCACCGCGCCCCCGCATGCGCAGTAGCCACCGCGCCCCCGCATGCGCAGTAGCCCCCGCGCCCGCGCATGCGCAGTAGCCCCCGCGCCCGCGCATGTGCCGTAGCCACCGCGCCCGCGCATGCGCAGTAGCCACCGCGCCCGCGCATGCGCAGTAGCCACCGCGCCCGTGCGGGCGTGCCGAGTGGGGGCTCCGCGCAGAGGGGCAGCGCGCCCGCGCATGATGCGCAGAGGTTTCTTTCGGACCTGGGCTGCATTTCCATCCCCCGCTCTGGGAGTCACCCGGTGCGTTAGGAGCGAGCCGATCCCGCTCCCTGAGACACAAGGGCTTGCTCGAGGAGACTGTTCCTGTTCCTCTCTTCCAGCCACTCTGCTCTCCCCAAAACACCCATTTCCTCGGAGCTCCTCTGCAACTGCATTTCCATGGACCCAGGGCTCCAGAAGCTGCAGAGTCGTGCAATGGGGTTTTTTTGGGAAGGGACCTTAAGCTCTTGCACTTCCACCTCTGTCATGAGAATCTCAGGGCTCTAAGACTCACAGAACCATTTGGGCTTGGAAGGACCTTCAAGCTCATCCAGTGCCAGCGCTGCCACGGGCAGGGACACCTCCCACTGTCCCGGGCTGCTCCCAGCCCCAGTGTGCAGCCTGGCCTGGAACATTCCAGGGCATCCAGGGGCAAATCCCCCTCTCTGGGCAGACAGAAGGAGCTAAACCTGGCTATTCCTGAGGGAGTGATGGCAGCACAGCCGAGTCCTGCATCCCTGATTCCCACGGGGAATCTCCATGTCCTTCCTGCTATGGGATCCAGGAGTTGCAGTAGGATTTTTGTGTTTGGTGCTGCATTCCCAGCATGGCAGAAGCTGTCACGCTCGGAAACACAGCCAGTGTGACAAGGTTTTGCTCCCTTTCTGCTTTGTTTTTGCTGTGTTTTGTTTCTCTCGACAGCTGGCTTAGAACTTGTGTGTTGCTGTTTAGACATCAAGCTTTGGGGCTGAGGTTTTTTTATTCCCAAGTGCTTGCTGGCAGTAAAAATACACTTCACATCTGCAGTGTGTGCACGTGGCTTGGGCTGTGGATTCACACTTCTGGGGCAAAAAGAAGTCCCTTCACACCTGTGCTGCTGGTGGTGTCCCCTGTGAGAAGTTTGGTGGCTCGTTTGTGGCTCTCTCAGTTGTTCCCTTTCACAGAGCTCGGCATTTCTCCCCTTTTCAGTTTCATCCTGCAGAGCTTCGTTCCTGCTGCCGCAGCGTGTTCTGAACCCTCCGCTCGCAGCCTGGGGGTGCCTTTTGTGCTGCTCCTCCGTGGGGCTGCCTTGAGAGCGGAATCAAGGTTGGAAAAGACCTCGGAGATCACTGAGTGCAACCAGCACCAGCACGGCCGGCGCTGACCACGTCCGCCCATGCCACAGCCACAGGTGTTGGAGCACTCCCAGGGGTGGGCACTCCAAACCTCCCTGGGCAGCTGTGCCAAGGCCTGAGCGCCCTTTCCATGGAGGAATTTCCCCAATATCCACCCTGAGCCTCCCCTGGCCCAGCCTGAGGCCGTTCCCTCTCCTCCTGTCCCTGTTCCCTGCGAGCAGAGCCCGACCCCCCCGGCTGCTCCCTCCTGTCAGGGACTTGTCCAGAGCCACAAGGTCCCCCCTGAGCCTCCTTTGCTCCGGGCTGTGCCCCTTTCCCAGCTCTCTCAGGAACTCTCCAACCCCTTGCCAGCTCCGTTCCCTTGCCTGGACTGGCTCCAGCCCCTCCGTGTCCCTCTTGTCCCAGAGGTGCTGCCAGCACTGCAGGTGCCCCAGCAGTGCCAGCACAGGGACGGGCCCAGCGCCCCGCGCATGCGCAGTGGGGGGTGAGGGGGGCCCAGTTCTCCCGCGCATGCGCAGTGGTGTGGGGGTAGGGCCAGCGCGTCCGCGCATGCGTAGTAGCACCCGCGCCCGCGCATTCGCAGTAGCCACCGCGCCCGCGCATGCGCCGTAGCCCCCGCGCCCGCGCATGCGCAGTAGCCCCCGCGCCCGCGCATGCGTAGTAGCACCCGCGCCCGCGCATGCGCCGTAGCCACCGCGCCCGCGCATGCGCCGTAGACCCCGCGCATGCGCAGTAGCACCCGCGCCCGCGCATGCGCAGTAGCCACCGCGCCCGCGCATGCGCCGTAGCCACCGCGCCCGCGCATGCGCCGTAGACCCCGCGCCCGCGCATGCGCAGTACACCCCACGCCCGCGCATGCGCAGTAGCCACCGCGCCCCCGCATGCGCAGTAGCCACCGCGCCCCCGCATGCGCAGTAGCCCCCGCGCCCGCGCATGCGCCGTAGCACCCGCGCCCGCGCATGCGCAGTAGCCCCCGCGCCCGCGCATGCGTAGTAGCACCCGCGCCCGCGCATGCGCCGTAGCCACCGCGCCCGCGCATGCGCCGTAGACCCCGCGCATGCGCAGTAGCACCCGCGCCCGCGCATGCGCAGTAGCCACCGCGCCCGCGCATGCGCCGTAGCCACCGCGCCCGCGCATGCGCCGTAGACCCCGCGCCCGCGCATGCGCAGTACACCCCACGCCCGCGCATGCGCAGTAGCCACCGCGCCCCCGCATGCGCAGTAGCCACCGCGCCCCCGCATGCGCAGTAGCCCCCGCGCCCGCGCATGCGCAGTAGCCCCCGCGCCCGCGCATGTGCCGTAGCCACCGCGCCCGCGCATGCGCAGTAGCCACCGCGCCCGCGCATGCGCAGTAGCCACCGCGCCCGTGCGGGCGTGCCGAGTGGGGGCTCCGCGCAGAGGGGCAGCGCGCCCGCGCATGATGCGCAGAGGTTTCTTTCGGACCTGGGCTGCATTTCCATCCCCCGCTCTGGGAGTCACCCGGTGCGTTAGGAGCGAGCCGATCCCGCTCCCTGAGACACAAGGGCTTGCTCGAGGAGACTGTTCCTGTTCCTCTCTTCCAGCCACTCTGCTCTCCCCAAAACACCCATTTCCTCGGAGCTCCTCTGCAACTGCATTTCCATGGACCCAGGGCTCCAGAAGCTGCAGAGTCGTGCAATGGGGTTTTTTTGGGAAGGGACCTTAAGCTCTTGCACTTCCACCTCTGTCATGAGAATCTCAGGGCTCTAAGACTCACAGAACCATTTGGGCTTGGAAGGACCTTCAAGCTCATCCAGTGCCAGCGCTGCCACGGGCAGGGACACCTCCCACTGTCCCGGGCTGCTCCCAGCCCCAGTGTGCAGCCTGGCCTGGAACATTCCAGGGCATCCAGGGGCAAATCCCCCTCTCTGGGCAGACAGAAGGAGCTAAACCTGGCTATTCCTGAGGGAGTGATGGCAGCACAGCCGAGTCCTGCATCCCTGATTCCCACGGGGAATCTCCATGTCCTTCCTGCTATGGGATCCAGGAGTTGCAGTAGGATTTTTGTGTTTGGTGCTGCATTCCCAGCATGGGCAGAAGCTGTCACGCTCGGAAACACAGCCAGTGTGACAAGGTTTTGCTCCCTTTCTGCTTTGTTTTTGCTGTGTTTTGTTTCTCTCGACAGCTGGCTTAGAACTTGTGTGTTGCTGTTTAGACATCAAGCTTTGGGGCTGAGGTTTTTTTATTCCCAAGTGCTTGCTGGCAGTAAAAATACACTTCACATCTGCAGTGTGTGCACGTGGCTTGGGCTGTGGATTCACACTTCTGGGGCAAAAAGAAGTCCCTTCACACCTGTGCTGCTGGTGGTGTCCCCTGTGAGAAGTTTGGTGGCTCGTTTGTGGCTCTCTCAGTTGTTCCCTTTCACAGAGCTCGGCATTTCTCCCCTTTTCAGTTTCATCCTGCAGAGCTTCGTTCCTGCTGCCGCAGCGTGTTCTGAACCCTCCGCTCGCAGCCTGGGGGTGCCTTTTGTGCTGCTCCTCCGTGGGGCTGCCTTGAGAGCGGAATCAAGGTTGGAAAAGACCTCGGAGATCACTGAGTGCAACCAGCACCAGCACGGCCGGCGCTGACCACGTCCGCCCATGCCACAGCCACAGGTGTTGGAGCACTCCCAGGGGTGGGCACTCCAAACCTCCCTGGGCAGCTGTGCCAAGGCCTGAGCGCCCTTTCCATGGAGGAATTTCCCCAATATCCACCCTGAGCCTCCCCTGGCCCAGCCTGAGGCCGTTCCCTCTCCTCCTGTCCCTGTTCCCTGCGAGCAGAGCCCGACCCCCCCGGCTGCTCCCTCCTGTCAGGGACTTGTCCAGAGCCACAAGGTCCCCCCTGAGCCTCCTTTGCTCCGGGCTGTGCCCCTTTCCCAGCTCTCTCAGGAACTCTCCAGCCCCTTGCCAGCTCCGTTCCCTTGCCTGGACTCGCTCCAGCCCCTCCGTGTCCCTCTTGTCCCAGAGGTGCTGCCAGCACTGCAGGTGCCCCAGCAGTGCCAGCACAGGGACGGGCCCAGCGCCCCGCGCATGCGCAGTGGGGGGTGAGGGGGGCCCAGTTCTCCCGCGCATGCGCAGTGGTGTGGGGGTAGGGCCAGCGCGTCCGCGCATGCGCAGTAGCCACCGCGCCCGCGCATGCGCAGTAGCCCCCGCGCCCGCGCATGCGTAGTAGCCACCGCGCCCGAGCATGCGCAGTACACCCCGCGCCCGCGCATGCGCAGTAGCCACCGCGCCCGCGCATGCGCCGTAGACCCCGCGCCCGCGCATGCGCAGTAGCCCCCGCGCCCGCGCATGCGCAGTAGCACCCGCGCCCGCGCATGCGCCGTAGCCACCGCGCCCGCGCATGCGCCGTAGACCCCGCGCATGCGCAGTAGCACGCGCGCCCGCGCATGCGCAGTAGCCACCGCGCTGGCGCATGCGCAGTAGCCACCGCGCCCGCGCATGCGCCGTAGCCACCGCGCCCGCGCATGCGCAGTACACCCCGCGCCCGCGCATGCGCAGTAGCCACCGCGCCCGCGCATGCGCCGTAGCCCCCGCGCCCGCGCATGCGCAGTAGCCCCCGCGCCCGCGCATGCGTAGTAGCACCCGCGCCCGCGCATGCGCCGTAGCCACCGCGCCCGCGCATGCGCCGTAGACCCCGCGCATGCGCAGTAGCACCCGCGCCCGCGCATGCGCAGTAGCCACCGCGCCCGCGCATGCGCCGTAGCCACCGCGCCCGCGCATGCGCCGTAGCCACCGCGCCCGCGCATGCGCAGTACACCCCACGCCCGCGCATGCGCAGTAGCCACCGCGCCCCCGCATGCGCAGTAGCCACCGCGCCCCCGCATGCGCAGTAGCCCCCGCGCCCGCGCATGCGCAGTAGCCCCCGCGCCCGCGCATGTGCCGTAGCCACCGCGCCCGCGCATGCGCAGTAGCCACCGCGCCCGCGCATGCGCGGTAGCCACCGCGCCCGTGCGGGCGTGCCGAGTGGGGGCTCCGCGCAGAGGGGCAGCGCGCCCGCGCATGATGCGCAGAGGTTTCTTTCGGACCTGGGCTGCATTTCCATCCCCCGCTCTGGGAGTCACCCGGTGCGTTAGGAGCGAGCCGATCCCGCTCCCTGAGACACAAGGGCTTGCTCGAGGAGACTGTTCCTGTTCCTCTCTTCCAGCCACTCTGCTCTCCCCAAAACACCCATTTCCTCGGAGCTCCTCTGCAACTGCATTTCCATGGACCCAGGGCTCCAGAAGCTGCAGAGTCGTGCAATGGGGTTTTTTTGGGAAGGGACCTTAAGCTCTTGCACTTCCACCTCTGTCATGAGAATCTCAGGGCTCTAAGACTCACAGAACCATTTGGGCTTGGAAGGACCTTCAAGCTCATCCAGTGCCAGCGCTGCCACGGGCAGGGACACCTCCCACTGTCCCGGGCTGCTCCCAGCCCCAGTGTGCAGCCTGGCCTGGAACATTCCAGGGCATCCAGGGGCAAATCCCCCTCTCTGGGCAGACAGAAGGAGCTAAACCTGGCTATTCCTGAGGGAGTGATGGCAGCACAGCCGAGTCCTGCATCCCTGATTCCCACGGGGAATCTCCATGTCCTTCCTGCTATGGGATCCAGGAGTTGCAGTAGGATTTTTGTGTTTGGTGCTGCATTCCCAGCATGGGCAGAAGCTGTCACGCTCGGAAACACAGCCAGTGTGACAAGGTTTTGCTCCCTTTCTGCTTTGTTTTTGCTGTGTTTTGTTTCTCTCGACAGCTGGCTTAGAACTTGTGTGTTGCTGTTTAGACATCAAGCTTTGGGGCTGAGGTTTTTTTATTCCCAAGTGCTTGCTGGCAGTAAAAATACACTTCACATCTGCAGTGTGTGCACGTGGCTTGGGCTGTGGATTCACACTTCTGGGGCAAAAAGAAGTCCCTTCACACCTGTGCTGCTGGTGGTGTCCCCTGTGAGAAGTTTGGTGGCTCGTTTGTGGCTCTCTCAGTTGTTCCCTTTCACAGAGCTCGGCATTTCTCCCCTTTTCAGTTTCATCCTGCAGAGCTTCGTTCCTGCTGCCGCAGCGTGTTCTGAACCCTCCGCTTGCAGCCTGGGGGTGCCTTTTGTGCTGCTCCTCCGTGGGGCTGCCTTGAGAGCGGAATCAAGGTTGGAAAAGACCTCGGAGATCACTGAGTGCAACCAGCACCAGCACGGCCGGCGCTGACCACGTCCGCCCATGCCACAGCCACAGGTGTTGGAGCACTCCCAGGGGTGGGCACTCCAAACCTCCCTGGGCAGCTGTGCCAAGGCCTGAGCGCCCTTTCCATGGAGGAATTTCCCCAATATCCACCCTGAGCCTCCCCTGGCCCAGCCTGAGGCCGTTCCCTCTCCTCCTGTCCCTGTTCCCTGCGAGCAGAGCCCGACCCCCCCGGCTGCTCCCTCCTGTCAGGGACTTGTCCAGAGCCACAAGGTCCCCCCTGAGCCTCCTTTGCTCCGGGCTGTGCCCCTTTCCCAGCTCTCTCAGGAACTCTCCAACCCCTTGCCAGCTCCGTTCCCTTGCCTGGACTGGCTCCAGCCCCTCCGTGTCCCTCTTGTCCCAGAGGTGCTGCCAGCACTGCAGGTGCCCCAGCAGTGCCAGCACAGGGACGGGCCCAGCGCCCCGCGCATGCGCAGTGGGGGGTGAGGGGGGCCCAGTTCTCCCGCGCATGCGCAGTAGCCACCGCGCCCGCGCATGCGCCGTAGCCACCGCGCCCGCGCATGCGCAGTAGCCACCGCGCCCGAGCATGCCCCGTAGCCACCGCGCCCGCGCATGCGCAGTAGCCACCGCGCCCGCGCATGCGCCGTAGCCCCCGCGCCCGCGCATGCGCAGTAGCCCCCGCGCCCGCGCATGCGTAGTAGCCACCGCGCCCGCGCATGCGCAGTAGCCACCGCGCCCGCGCATGCGCAGTAGCCACCGCGCCCGCGCATGCGCCGTAGCCCCCGCGCCCGCGCATGCGCAGTAGCCCCCGCGCCCGCGCATGCGCAGTAGCACCCGCGCCCGCGCATGCGCCGTAGCCACCGCGCCCGCGCATGCGTCGTAGACACCGCGCCCGCGCAGTAGCACGCGCGCCCGCGCATGCGCAGTAGCCACCGCGCCCGCGCATGCGCAGTAGCCACCGCGCCCGCGCATGCGCCGTAGCCACCGCGCCCGCGCATGCGCAGTACACCCCGCGCCCGCGCATGCGCAGTAGCCACCGCGCCCGCGCATGCGCCGTAGCCCCCGCGCCCGCGCATGCGCAGTAGCCCCCGCGCCCGCGCATGCGTAGTAGCACCCGCGCCCGCGCATGCGCCGTAGCCACCGCGCCCGCGCATGCGCCGTAGACCCCGCGCATGCGCAGTAGCACCCGCGCCCGCGCATGCGCAGTAGCCACCGCGCCCGCGCATGCGCCGTAGCCACCGCGCCCGCGCATGCGCCGTAGCCACCGCGCCCGCGCATGCGCAGTACACCCCACGCCCGCGCATGCGCAGTAGCCACCGCGCCCCCGCATGCGCAGTAGCCACCGCGCCCCCGCATGCGCAGTAGCCCCCGCGCCCGCGCATGCGCAGTAGCCCCCGCGCCCGCGCATGTGCCGTAGCCACCGCGCCCGCGCATGCGCCGTAGCGCCCGCGCCCGCGCATGCGCAGTAGCCCCCGCGCCCGCGCACGCGTAGTAGCCCCCGCGCCCGAGCATGCGCAGTACACCCCGCGCCCGCGCATGCGCAGTAGCCACCGCGCCCGCGCATGCGCCGTAGCCCCCGCGCCCGCGCATGCGCAGTAGCCCCCGCGCCCGCGCATGCGCAGTAGCACCCGCGCCCGCGCATGCGCCGTAGCCACCGCGCCCGCGCATGCGCCGTAGACCCCGCGCATGCGCAGTAGCACGCGCGCCCGCGCATGCGCAGTAGCCACCGCGCTGGCGCATGCGCCGTAGCCACCGCGCCCGCGCATGCGCAGTAGCCCCCGCGCCCGCGCATGTGCCGTAGCCACCGCGCCCGCGCATGCGCAGTAGCCACCGCGCCCGCGCATGCGCAGTAGCCACCGCGCCCGTGCGGGCGTGCCGAGTGGGGGCTCCGCGCAGAGGGGCAGCGCGCCCGCGCATGATGCGCAGAGGTTTCTTTCGGACCTGGGCTGCATTTCCATCCCCCGCTCTGGGAGTCACCCGGTGCGTTAGGAGCGAGCCGATCCCGCTCCCTGAGACACAAGGGCTTGCTCGAGGAGACTGTTCCTGTTCCTCTCTTCCAGCCACTCTGCTCTCCCCAAAACACCCATTTCCTCGGAGCTCCTCTGCAACTGCATTTCCATGGACCCAGGGCTCCAGAAGCTGCAGAGTCGTGCAATGGGGTTTTTTTGGGAAGGGACCTTAAGCTCTTGCACTTCCACCTCTGTCATGAGAATCTCAGGGCTCTAAGACTCACAGAACCATTTGGGCTTGGAAGGACCTTCAAGCTCATCCAGTGCCAGCGCTGCCACGGGCAGGGACACCTCCCACTGTCCCGGGCTGCTCCCAGCCCCAGTGTGCAGCCTGGCCTGGAACATTCCAGGGCATCCAGGGGCAAATCCCCCTCTCTGGGCAGACAGAAGGAGCTAAACCTGGCTATTCCTGAGGGAGTGATGGCAGCACAGCCGAGTCCTGCATCCCTGATTCCCACGGGGAATCTCCATGTCCTTCCTGCTATGGGATCCAGGAGTTGCAGTAGGATTTTTGTGTTTGGTGCTGCATTCCCAGCATGGCAGAAGCTGTCACGCTCGGAAACACAGCCAGTGTGACAAGGTTTTGCTCCCTTTCTGCTTTGTTTTTGCTGTGTTTTGTTTCTCTCGACAGCTGGCTTAGAACTTGTGTGTTGCTGTTTAGACATCAAGCTTTGGGGCTGAGGTTTTTTTATTCCCAAGTGCTTGCTGGCAGTAAAAATACACTTCACATCTGCAGTGTGTGCACGTGGCTTGGGCTGTGGATTCACACTTCTGGGGCAAAAAGAAGTCCCTTCACACCTGTGCTGCTGGTGGTGTCCCCTGTGAGAAGTTTGGTGGCTCGTTTGTGGCTCTCTCAGTTGTTCCCTTTCACAGAGCTCGGCATTTCTCCCCTTTTCAGTTTCATCCTGCAGAGCTTCGTTCCTGCTGCCGCAGCGTGTTCTGAACCCTCCGCTCGCAGCCTGGGGGTGCCTTTTGTGCTGCTCCTCCGTGGGGCTGCCTTGAGAGCGGAATCAAGGTTGGAAAAGACCTCGGAGATCACTGAGTGCAACCAGCACCAGCACGGCCGGCGCTGACCACGTCCGCCCATGCCACAGCCACAGGTGTTGGAGCACTCCCAGGGGTGGGCACTCCAAACCTCCCTGGGCAGCTGTGCCAAGGCCTGAGCGCCCTTTCCATGGAGGAATTTCCCCAATATCCACCCTGAGCCTCCCCTGGCCCAGCCTGAGGCCGTTCCCTCTCCTCCTGTCCCTGTTCCCTGCGAGCAGAGCCCGACCCCCCCGGCTGCTCCCTCCTGTCAGGGACTTGTCCAGAGCCACAAGGTCCCCCCTGAGCCTCCTTTGCTGCAGGGCTGTGCCCCTTTCCCAGCTCTCTCAGGAACTCTCCAGCCCCTTGCCAGCTCCGTTCCCTTGCCTGGACTCGCTCCAGCCCCTCCGTGTCCCTCTTGTCCCAGAGGTGCTGCCAGCACTGCAGGTGCCCCAGCAGTGCCAGCACAGGGACGGGCCCAGCGCCCCGCGCATGCGCAGTGGGGGGTGAGGGGGGCCCAGTTCTCCCGCGCATGCGCAGTAGCCACCGCGCCCGCGCATGCGCCGTAGCCACCGCGCCCGCGCATGCGCAGTAGCCATCGCGCCCGAGCATGCCCCGTAGCCACCGCGCCCGCGCATGCGCAGTAGCCACCGCGCCCGCGCATGCGCCGTAGCCCCCGCGCCCGCGCATGCGCAGTAGCCCCCGCGCCCGCGCATGCGTAGTAGCCACCGCGCCCGCGCATGCGCAGTACACCCCGCGCCCGCGCATGCGCAGTAGCCACCGCGCCCGCGCATGCGCCGTAGCCCCCGCGCCCGCGCATGCGCAGTAGTCCCCGCGCCCGCGCATGCGCAGTAGCACCCGCGCCCGCGCATGCGCCGTAGCCACCGCGCCCGCGCATGCGCCGTAGACCCCGCGCATGCGCCGTAGCCCCCGCGCCCGCGCCCGCGCAGTAGCCCCCGCGCCCACGCATGCGTAGTAGCACCCGCGCCCGCGCATGCGCCGTAGCCACCGCGCCCGCGCATGCGCCGTAGACCCCGCGCATGCGCAGTAGCACCCGCGCCCGCGCATGCGCAGTAGCCACCGCGCCCGCGCATGCGCCGTAGCCACCGCGCCCGCGCATGCGCAGTAGCCACCGCGCCCGCGCATGCGCAGTACACCCCACGCCCGCGCATGCGCAGTAGCCACCGCGCCCCCGCATGCGCAGTAGCCACCGCGCCCCCGCATGCGCAGTAGCCCCCGCGCCCGCGCATGCGCAGTAGCCACCGCGCCCGCGCATGTGCCGTAGCCACCGCGCCCGCGCATGCGCCGTAGCGCCCGCGCCCGCGCATGCGCAGTAGCCCCCGCGCCCGCGCATGCGTAGTAGCCACCGCGCCCGAGCATGCGCAGTACACCCCGCGCTGGCGCATGCGCAGTAGCCACCGCGCCCGCGCATGCGCCGTAGCCCCCGCGCCCGCGCATGCGCCGTAGCCACCGCGCCCGCGCATGCGCCGTAGCCACCGCGCCCGCGCATGCGCAGTACACCCCACGCCCGCGCATGCGCAGTAGCCACCGCGCCCCCGCATGCGCAGTAGCCACCGCGCCCCCGCATGCGCAGTAGCCCCCGCGCCCGCGCATGCGCAGTACACCCCGCGCCCGCGCATGCGCAGTAGCCACCGCGCCCGCGCATGCGCCGTAGCCACCGCGCCCGCGCATGCGCAGTAGCCCCCGCGCCCGCGCATGCGTGGTAGCACCCGCGCCCGCGCATGCGCCGTAGCCACCGCGCCCGCGCATGCGCCGTAGACCCCGCGCATGCGCAGTAGCCACCGCGCCCGCGCATGCGCAGTAGCCACCGCGCCCGCGCATGCGCCGTAGCCACCGCGCCCGCGCATGCGCCGTAGCCACCGCGCCCGCGCATGCGCAGTACACCCCACGCCCGCGCATGCGCAGTAGCCACCGCGCCCCCGCATGCGCAGTAGCCACCGCGCCCCCGCATGCGCAGTAGCCCCCGCGCCCGCGCATGCGCAGTAGCCCCCGCGCCCGCGCATGTGCCGTAGCCACCGCGCCCGCGCATGCGCAGTAGCCACCGCGCCCGTGCGGGCGTGCCGAGTGGGGGCTCCGCGCAGAGGGGCAGCGCGCCCGCGCATGATGCGCAGAGGTTTCTTTCGGACCTGGGCTGCATTTCCATCCCCCGCTCTGGGAGTCACCCGGTGCGTTAGGAGCGAGCCGATCCCGCTCCCTGAGACACAAGGGCTTGCTCGAGGAGACTGTTCCTGTTCCTCTCTTCCAGCCACTCTGCTCTCCCCAAAACACCCATTTCCTCGGAGCTCCTCTGCAACTGCATTTCCATGGACCCAGGGCTCCAGAAGCTGCAGAGTCGTGCAATGGGGTTTTTTTGGGAAGGGACCTTAAGCTCTTGCACTTCCACCTCTGTCATGAGAATCTCAGGGCTCTAAGACTCACAGAACCATTTGGGCTTGGAAGGACCTTCAAGCTCATCCAGTGCCAGCGCTGCCACGGGCAGGGACACCTCCCACTGTCCCGGGCTGCTCCCAGCCCCAGTGTGCAGCCTGGCCTGGAACATTCCAGGGCATCCAGGGGCAAATCCCCCTCTCTGGGCAGACAGAAGGAGCTAAACCTGGCTATTCCTGAGGGAGTGATGGCAGCACAGCCGAGTCCTGCATCCCTGATTCCCACGGGGAATCTCCATGTCCTTCCTGCTATGGGATCCAGGAGTTGCAGTAGGATTTTTGTGTTTGGTGCTGCATTCCCAGCATGGCAGAAGCTGTCACGCTCGGAAACACAGCCAGTGTGACAAGGTTTTGCTCCCTTTCTGCTTTGTTTTTGCTGTGTTTTGTTTCTCTCGACAGCTGGCTTAGAACTTGTGTGTTGCTGTTTAGACATCAAGCTTTGGGGCTGAGGTTTTTTTATTCCCAAGTGCTTGCTGGCAGTAAAAATACACTTCACATCTGCAGTGTGTGCACGTGGCTTGGGCTGTGGATTCACACTTCTGGGGCAAAAAGAAGTCCCTTCACACCTGTGCTGCTGGTGGTGTCCCCTGTGAGAAGTTTGGTGGCTCGTTTGTGGCTCTCTCAGTTGTTCCCTTTCACAGAGCTCGGCATTTCTCCCCTTTTCAGTTTCATCCTGCAGAGCTTCGTTCCTGCTGCCGCAGCGTGTTCTGAACCCTCCGCTCGCAGCCTGGGGGTGCCTTTTGTGCTGCTCCTCCGTGGGGCTGCCTTGAGAGCGGAATCAAGGTTGGAAAAGACCTCGGAGATCACTGAGTGCAACCAGCACCAGCACGGCCGGCGCTGACCACGTCCGCCCATGCCACAGCCACAGGTGTTGGAGCACTCCCAGGGGTGGGCACTCCAAACCTCCCTGGGCAGCTGTGCCAAGGCCTGAGCGCCCTTTCCATGGAGGAATTTCCCCAATATCCACCCTGAGCCTCCCCTGGCCCAGCCTGAGGCCGTTCCCTCTCCTCCTGTCCCTGTTCCCTGCGAGCAGAGCCCGACCCCCCCGGCTGCTCCCTCCTGTCAGGGACTTGTCCAGAGCCACAAGGTCCCCCCTGAGCCTCCTTTGCTCCGGGCTGTGCCCCTTTCCCAGCTCTCTCAGGAACTCTCCAACCCCTTGCCAGCTCCGTTCCCTTGCCTGGACTGGCTCCAGCCCCTCCGTGTCCCTCTTGTCCCAGAGGTGCTGCCAGCACTGCAGGTGCCCCAGCAGTGCCAGCACAGGGACGGGCCCAGCGCCCCGCGCATGCGCAGTGGGGGGTGAGGGGGGCCCAGTTCTCCCGCGCATGCGCAGTGGTGTGGGGGTAGGGCCAGCGCGTCCGCGCATGCGTAGTAGCACCCGCGCCCGCGCATTCGCAGTAGCCACCGCGCCCGCGCATGCGCCGTAGCCCCCGCGCCCGCGCATGCGCAGTAGCCCCCGCGCCCGCGCATGCGTAGTAGCACCCGCGCCCGCGCATGCGCCGTAGCCACCGCGCCCGCGCATGCGCCGTAGACCCCGCGCATGCGCAGTAGCACCCGCGCCCGCGCATGCGCAGTAGCCACCGCGCCCGCGCATGCGCCGTAGCCACCGCGCCCGCGCATGCGCCGTAGACCCCGCGCCCGCGCATGCGCAGTACACCCCACGCCCGCGCATGCGCAGTAGCCACCGCGCCCCCGCATGCGCAGTAGCCACCGCGCCCCCGCATGCGCAGTAGCCCCCGCGCCCGCGCATGCGCCGTAGCACCCGCGCCCGCGCATGCGCAGTAGCCCCCGCGCCCGCGCATGCGTAGTAGCACCCGCGCCCGCGCATGCGCCGTAGCCACCGCGCCCGCGCATGCGCCGTAGACCCCGCGCATGCGCAGTAGCACCCGCGCCCGCGCATGCGCAGTAGCCACCGCGCCCGCGCATGCGCCGTAGCCACCGCGCCCGCGCATGCGCCGTAGACCCCGCGCCCGCGCATGCGCAGTACACCCCACGCCCGCGCATGCGCAGTAGCCACCGCGCCCCCGCATGCGCAGTAGCCACCGCGCCCCCGCATGCGCAGTAGCCCCCGCGCCCGCGCATGCGCAGTAGCCCCCGCGCCCGCGCATGTGCCGTAGCCACCGCGCCCGCGCATGCGCAGTAGCCACCGCGCCCGCGCATGCGCAGTAGCCACCGCGCCCGTGCGGGCGTGCCGAGTGGGGGCTCCGCGCAGAGGGGCAGCGCGCCCGCGCATGATGCGCAGAGGTTTCTTTCGGACCTGGGCTGCATTTCCATCCCCCGCTCTGGGAGTCACCCGGTGCGTTAGGAGCGAGCCGATCCCGCTCCCTGAGACACAAGGGCTTGCTCGAGGAGACTGTTCCTGTTCCTCTCTTCCAGCCACTCTGCTCTCCCCAAAACACCCATTTCCTCGGAGCTCCTCTGCAACTGCATTTCCATGGACCCAGGGCTCCAGAAGCTGCAGAGTCGTGCAATGGGGTTTTTTTGGGAAGGGACCTTAAGCTCTTGCACTTCCACCTCTGTCATGAGAATCTCAGGGCTCTAAGACTCACAGAACCATTTGGGCTTGGAAGGACCTTCAAGCTCATCCAGTGCCAGCGCTGCCACGGGCAGGGACACCTCCCACTGTCCCGGGCTGCTCCCAGCCCCAGTGTGCAGCCTGGCCTGGAACATTCCAGGGCATCCAGGGGCAAATCCCCCTCTCTGGGCAGACAGAAGGAGCTAAACCTGGCTATTCCTGAGGGAGTGATGGCAGCACAGCCGAGTCCTGCATCCCTGATTCCCACGGGGAATCTCCATGTCCTTCCTGCTATGGGATCCAGGAGTTGCAGTAGGATTTTTGTGTTTGGTGCTGCATTCCCAGCATGGGCAGAAGCTGTCACGCTCGGAAACACAGCCAGTGTGACAAGGTTTTGCTCCCTTTCTGCTTTGTTTTTGCTGTGTTTTGTTTCTCTCGACAGCTGGCTTAGAACTTGTGTGTTGCTGTTTAGACATCAAGCTTTGGGGCTGAGGTTTTTTTATTCCCAAGTGCTTGCTGGCAGTAAAAATACACTTCACATCTGCAGTGTGTGCACGTGGCTTGGGCTGTGGATTCACACTTCTGGGGCAAAAAGAAGTCCCTTCACACCTGTGCTGCTGGTGGTGTCCCCTGTGAGAAGTTTGGTGGCTCGTTTGTGGCTCTCTCAGTTGTTCCCTTTCACAGAGCTCGGCATTTCTCCCCTTTTCAGTTTCATCCTGCAGAGCTTCGTTCCTGCTGCCGCAGCGTGTTCTGAACCCTCCGCTCGCAGCCTGGGGGTGCCTTTTGTGCTGCTCCTCCGTGGGGCTGCCTTGAGAGCGGAATCAAGGTTGGAAAAGACCTCGGAGATCACTGAGTGCAACCAGCACCAGCACGGCCGGCGCTGACCACGTCCGCCCATGCCACAGCCACAGGTGTTGGAGCACTCCCAGGGGTGGGCACTCCAAACCTCCCTGGGCAGCTGTGCCAAGGCCTGAGCGCCCTTTCCATGGAGGAATTTCCCCAATATCCACCCTGAGCCTCCCCTGGCCCAGCCTGAGGCCGTTCCCTCTCCTCCTGTCCCTGTTCCCTGCGAGCAGAGCCCGACCCCCCCGGCTGCTCCCTCCTGTCAGGGACTTGTCCAGAGCCACAAGGTCCCCCCTGAGCCTCCTTTGCTCCGGGCTGTGCCCCTTTCCCAGCTCTCTCAGGAACTCTCCAGCCCCTTGCCAGCTCCGTTCCCTTGCCTGGACTCGCTCCAGCCCCTCCGTGTCCCTCTTGTCCCAGAGGTGCTGCCAGCACTGCAGGTGCCCCAGCAGTGCCAGCACAGGGACGGGCCCAGCGCCCCGCGCATGCGCAGTGGGGGGTGAGGGGGGCCCAGTTCTCCCGCGCATGCGCAGTGGTGTGGGGGTAGGGCCAGCGCGTCCGCGCATGCGCAGTAGCCACCGCGCCCGCGCATGCGCAGTAGCCCCCGCGCCCGCGCATGCGTAGTAGCCACCGCGCCCGAGCATGCGCAGTACACCCCGCGCCCGCGCATGCGCAGTAGCCACCGCGCCCGCGCATGCGCCGTAGACCCCGCGCCCGCGCATGCGCAGTAGCCCCCGCGCCCGCGCATGCGCAGTAGCACCCGCGCCCGCGCATGCGCCGTAGCCACCGCGCCCGCGCATGCGCCGTAGACCCCGCGCATGCGCAGTAGCACGCGCGCCCGCGCATGCGCAGTAGCCACCGCGCTGGCGCATGCGCAGTAGCCACCGCGCCCGCGCATGCGCCGTAGCCACCGCGCCCGCGCATGCGCAGTACACCCCGCGCCCGCGCATGCGCAGTAGCCACCGCGCCCGCGCATGCGCCGTAGCCCCCGCGCCCGCGCATGCGCAGTAGCCCCCGCGCCCGCGCATGCGTAGTAGCACCCGCGCCCGCGCATGCGCCGTAGCCACCGCGCCCGCGCATGCGCCGTAGACCCCGCGCATGCGCAGTAGCACCCGCGCCCGCGCATGCGCAGTAGCCACCGCGCCCGCGCATGCGCCGTAGCCACCGCGCCCGCGCATGCGCCGTAGCCACCGCGCCCGCGCATGCGCAGTACACCCCACGCCCGCGCATGCGCAGTAGCCACCGCGCCCCCGCATGCGCAGTAGCCACCGCGCCCCCGCATGCGCAGTAGCCCCCGCGCCCGCGCATGCGCAGTAGCCCCCGCGCCCGCGCATGTGCCGTAGCCACCGCGCCCGCGCATGCGCAGTAGCCACCGCGCCCGCGCATGCGCGGTAGCCACCGCGCCCGTGCGGGCGTGCCGAGTGGGGGCTCCGCGCAGAGGGGCAGCGCGCCCGCGCATGATGCGCAGAGGTTTCTTTCGGACCTGGGCTGCATTTCCATCCCCCGCTCTGGGAGTCACCCGGTGCGTTAGGAGCGAGCCGATCCCGCTCCCTGAGACACAAGGGCTTGCTCGAGGAGACTGTTCCTGTTCCTCTCTTCCAGCCACTCTGCTCTCCCCAAAACACCCATTTCCTCGGAGCTCCTCTGCAACTGCATTTCCATGGACCCAGGGCTCCAGAAGCTGCAGAGTCGTGCAATGGGGTTTTTTTGGGAAGGGACCTTAAGCTCTTGCACTTCCACCTCTGTCATGAGAATCTCAGGGCTCTAAGACTCACAGAACCATTTGGGCTTGGAAGGACCTTCAAGCTCATCCAGTGCCAGCGCTGCCACGGGCAGGGACACCTCCCACTGTCCCGGGCTGCTCCCAGCCCCAGTGTGCAGCCTGGCCTGGAACATTCCAGGGCATCCAGGGGCAAATCCCCCTCTCTGGGCAGACAGAAGGAGCTAAACCTGGCTATTCCTGAGGGAGTGATGGCAGCACAGCCGAGTCCTGCATCCCTGATTCCCACGGGGAATCTCCATGTCCTTCCTGCTATGGGATCCAGGAGTTGCAGTAGGATTTTTGTGTTTGGTGCTGCATTCCCAGCATGGGCAGAAGCTGTCACGCTCGGAAACACAGCCAGTGTGACAAGGTTTTGCTCCCTTTCTGCTTTGTTTTTGCTGTGTTTTGTTTCTCTCGACAGCTGGCTTAGAACTTGTGTGTTGCTGTTTAGACATCAAGCTTTGGGGCTGAGGTTTTTTTATTCCCAAGTGCTTGCTGGCAGTAAAAATACACTTCACATCTGCAGTGTGTGCACGTGGCTTGGGCTGTGGATTCACACTTCTGGGGCAAAAAGAAGTCCCTTCACACCTGTGCTGCTGGTGGTGTCCCCTGTGAGAAGTTTGGTGGCTCGTTTGTGGCTCTCTCAGTTGTTCCCTTTCACAGAGCTCGGCATTTCTCCCCTTTTCAGTTTCATCCTGCAGAGCTTCGTTCCTGCTGCCGCAGCGTGTTCTGAACCCTCCGCTTGCAGCCTGGGGGTGCCTTTTGTGCTGCTCCTCCGTGGGGCTGCCTTGAGAGCGGAATCAAGGTTGGAAAAGACCTCGGAGATCACTGAGTGCAACCAGCACCAGCACGGCCGGCGCTGACCACGTCCGCCCATGCCACAGCCACAGGTGTTGGAGCACTCCCAGGGGTGGGCACTCCAAACCTCCCTGGGCAGCTGTGCCAAGGCCTGAGCGCCCTTTCCATGGAGGAATTTCCCCAATATCCACCCTGAGCCTCCCCTGGCCCAGCCTGAGGCCGTTCCCTCTCCTCCTGTCCCTGTTCCCTGCGAGCAGAGCCCGACCCCCCCGGCTGCTCCCTCCTGTCAGGGACTTGTCCAGAGCCACAAGGTCCCCCCTGAGCCTCCTTTGCTCCGGGCTGTGCCCCTTTCCCAGCTCTCTCAGGAACTCTCCAACCCCTTGCCAGCTCCGTTCCCTTGCCTGGACTGGCTCCAGCCCCTCCGTGTCCCTCTTGTCCCAGAGGTGCTGCCAGCACTGCAGGTGCCCCAGCAGTGCCAGCACAGGGACGGGCCCAGCGCCCCGCGCATGCGCAGTGGGGGGTGAGGGGGGCCCAGTTCTCCCGCGCATGCGCAGTAGCCACCGCGCCCGCGCATGCGCCGTAGCCACCGCGCCCGCGCATGCGCAGTAGCCACCGCGCCCGAGCATGCCCCGTAGCCACCGCGCCCGCGCATGCGCAGTAGCCACCGCGCCCGCGCATGCGCCGTAGCCCCCGCGCCCGCGCATGCGCAGTAGCCCCCGCGCCCGCGCATGCGTAGTAGCCACCGCGCCCGCGCATGCGCAGTAGCCACCGCGCCCGCGCATGCGCAGTAGCCACCGCGCCCGCGCATGCGCCGTAGCCCCCGCGCCCGCGCATGCGCAGTAGCCCCCGCGCCCGCGCATGCGCAGTAGCACCCGCGCCCGCGCATGCGCCGTAGCCACCGCGCCCGCGCATGCGTCGTAGACCCCGCGCATGCGCAGTAGCACGCGCGCCCGCGCATGCGCAGTAGCCACCGCGCCCGCGCATGCGCAGTAGCCACCGCGCCCGCGCATGCGCCGTAGCCACCGCGCCCGCGCATGCGCAGTACACCCCGCGCCCGCGCATGCGCAGTAGCCACCGCGCCCGCGCATGCGCCGTAGCCCCCGCGCCCGCGCATGCGCAGTAGCCCCCGCGCCCGCGCATGCGTAGTAGCACCCGCGCCCGCGCATGCGCCGTAGCCACCGCGCCCGCGCATGCGCCGTAGACCCCGCGCATGCGCAGTAGCACCCGCGCCCGCGCATGCGCAGTAGCCACCGCGCCCGCGCATGCGCCGTAGCCACCGCGCCCGCGCATGCGCCGTAGCCACCGCGCCCGCGCATGCGCAGTACACCCCACGCCCGCGCATGCGCAGTAGCCACCGCGCCCCCGCATGCGCAGTAGCCACCGCGCCCCCGCATGCGCAGTAGCCCCCGCGCCCGCGCATGCGCAGTAGCCCCCGCGCCCGCGCATGTGCCGTAGCCACCGCGCCCGCGCATGCGCCGTAGCGCCCGCGCCCGCGCATGCGCAGTAGCCCCCGCGCCCGCGCACGCGTAGTAGCCCCCGCGCCCGAGCATGCGCAGTACACCCCGCGCCCGCGCATGCGCAGTAGCCACCGCGCCCGCGCATGCGCCGTAGCCCCCGCGCCCGCGCATGCGCAGTAGCCCCCGCGCCCGCGCATGCGCAGTAGCACCCGCGCCCGCGCATGCGCCGTAGCCACCGCGCCCGCGCATGCGCCGTAGACCCCGCGCATGCGCAGTAGCACGCGCGCCCGCGCATGCGCAGTAGCCACCGCGCTGGCGCATGCGCCGTAGCCACCGCGCCCGCGCATGCGCAGTAGCCCCCGCGCCCGCGCATGTGCCGTAGCCACCGCGCCCGCGCATGCGCAGTAGCCACCGCGCCCGCGCATGCGCAGTAGCCACCGCGCCCGTGCGGGCGTGCCGAGTGGGGGCTCCGCGCAGAGGGGCAGCGCGCCCGCGCATGATGCGCAGAGGTTTCTTTCGGACCTGGGCTGCATTTCCATCCCCCGCTCTGGGAGTCACCCGGTGCGTTAGGAGCGAGCCGATCCCGCTCCCTGAGACACAAGGGCTTGCTCGAGGAGACTGTTCCTGTTCCTCTCTTCCAGCCACTCTGCTCTCCCCAAAACACCCATTTCCTCGGAGCTCCTCTGCAACTGCATTTCCATGGACCCAGGGCTCCAGAAGCTGCAGAGTCGTGCAATGGGGTTTTTTTGGGAAGGGACCTTAAGCTCTTGCACTTCCACCTCTGTCATGAGAATCTCAGGGCTCTAAGACTCACAGAACCATTTGGGCTTGGAAGGACCTTCAAGCTCATCCAGTGCCAGCGCTGCCACGGGCAGGGACACCTCCCACTGTCCCGGGCTGCTCCCAGCCCCAGTGTGCAGCCTGGCCTGGAACATTCCAGGGCATCCAGGGGCAAATCCCCCTCTCTGGGCAGACAGAAGGAGCTAAACCTGGCTATTCCTGAGGGAGTGATGGCAGCACAGCCGAGTCCTGCATCCCTGATTCCCACGGGGAATCTCCATGTCCTTCCTGCTATGGGATCCAGGAGTTGCAGTAGGATTTTTGTGTTTGGTGCTGCATTCCCAGCATGGCAGAAGCTGTCACGCTCGGAAACACAGCCAGTGTGACAAGGTTTTGCTCCCTTTCTGCTTTGTTTTTGCTGTGTTTTGTTTCTCTCGACAGCTGGCTTAGAACTTGTGTGTTGCTGTTTAGACATCAAGCTTTGGGGCTGAGGTTTTTTTATTCCCAAGTGCTTGCTGGCAGTAAAAATACACTTCACATCTGCAGTGTGTGCACGTGGCTTGGGCTGTGGATTCACACTTCTGGGGCAAAAAGAAGTCCCTTCACACCTGTGCTGCTGGTGGTGTCCCCTGTGAGAAGTTTGGTGGCTCGTTTGTGGCTCTCTCAGTTGTTCCCTTTCACAGAGCTCGGCATTTCTCCCCTTTTCAGTTTCATCCTGCAGAGCTTCGTTCCTGCTGCCGCAGCGTGTTCTGAACCCTCCGCTCGCAGCCTGGGGGTGCCTTTTGTGCTGCTCCTCCGTGGGGCTGCCTTGAGAGCGGAATCAAGGTTGGAAAAGACCTCGGAGATCACTGAGTGCAACCAGCACCAGCACGGCCGGCGCTGACCACGTCCGCCCATGCCACAGCCACAGGTGTTGGAGCACTCCCAGGGGTGGGCACTCCAAACCTCCCTGGGCAGCTGTGCCAAGGCCTGAGCGCCCTTTCCATGGAGGAATTTCCCCAATATCCACCCTGAGCCTCCCCTGGCCCAGCCTGAGGCCGTTCCCTCTCCTCCTGTCCCTGTTCCCTGCGAGCAGAGCCCGACCCCCCCGGCTGCTCCCTCCTGTCAGGGACTTGTCCAGAGCCACAAGGTCCCCCCTGAGCCTCCTTTGCTGCAGGGCTGTGCCCCTTTCCCAGCTCTCTCAGGAACTCTCCAGCCCCTTGCCAGCTCCGTTCCCTTGCCTGGACTCGCTCCAGCCCCTCCGTGTCCCTCTTGTCCCAGAGGTGCTGCCAGCACTGCAGGTGCCCCAGCAGTGCCAGCACAGGGACGGGCCCAGCGCCCCGCGCATGCGCAGTGGGGGGTGAGGGGGGCCCAGTTCTCCCGCGCATGCGCAGTAGCCACCGCGCCCGCGCATGCGCCGTAGCCACCGCGCCCGCGCATGCGCAGTAGCCATCGCGCCCGAGCATGCCCCGTAGCCACCGCGCCCGCGCATGCGCAGTAGCCACCGCGCCCGCGCATGCGCCGTAGCCCCCGCGCCCGCGCATGCGCAGTAGCCCCCGCGCCCGCGCATGCGTAGTAGCCACCGCGCCCGCGCATGCGCAGTACACCCCGCGCCCGCGCATGCGCAGTAGCCACCGCGCCCGCGCATGCGCCGTAGCCCCCGCGCCCGCGCATGCGCAGTAGTCCCCGCGCCCGCGCATGCGCAGTAGCACCCGCGCCCGCGCATGCGCCGTAGCCACCGCGCCCGCGCATGCGCCGTAGACCCCGCGCATGCGCCGTAGCCCCCGCGCCCGCGCCCGCGCAGTAGCCCCCGCGCCCACGCATGCGTAGTAGCACCCGCGCCCGCGCATGCGCCGTAGCCACCGCGCCCGCGCATGCGCCGTAGACCCCGCGCATGCGCAGTAGCACCCGCGCCCGCGCATGCGCAGTAGCCACCGCGCCCGCGCATGCGCCGTAGCCACCGCGCCCGCGCATGCGCAGTAGCCACCGCGCCCGCGCATGCGCAGTACACCCCACGCCCGCGCATGCGCAGTAGCCACCGCGCCCCCGCATGCGCAGTAGCCACCGCGCCCCCGCATGCGCAGTAGCCCCCGCGCCCGCGCATGCGCAGTAGCCACCGCGCCCGCGCATGTGCCGTAGCCACCGCGCCCGCGCATGCGCCGTAGCGCCCGCGCCCGCGCATGCGCAGTAGCCCCCGCGCCCGCGCATGCGTAGTAGCCACCGCGCCCGAGCATGCGCAGTACACCCCGCGCTGGCGCATGCGCAGTAGCCACCGCGCCCGCGCATGCGCCGTAGCCCCCGCGCCCGCGCATGCGCCGTAGCCACCGCGCCCGCGCATGCGCCGTAGCCACCGCGCCCGCGCATGCGCAGTACACCCCACGCCCGCGCATGCGCAGTAGCCACCGCGCCCCCGCATGCGCAGTAGCCACCGCGCCCCCGCATGCGCAGTAGCCCCCGCGCCCGCGCATGCGCAGTACACCCCGCGCCCGCGCATGCGCAGTAGCCACCGCGCCCGCGCATGCGCCGTAGCCACCGCGCCCGCGCATGCGCAGTAGCCCCCGCGCCCGCGCATGCGTAGTAGCACCCGCGCCCGCGCATGCGCCGTAGCCACCGCGCCCGCGCATGCGCCGTAGACCCCGCGCATGCGCAGTAGCCACCGCGCCCGCGCATGCGCAGTAGCCACCGCGCCCGCGCATGCGCCGTAGCCACCGCGCCCGCGCATGCGCCGTAGCCACCGCGCCCGCGCATGCGCAGTACACCCCACGCCCGCGCATGCGCAGTAGCCACCGCGCCCCCGCATGCGCAGTAGCCACCGCGCCCCCGCATGCGCAGTAGCCCCCGCGCCCGCGCATGCGCAGTAGCCCCCGCGCCCGCGCATGTGCCGTAGCCACCGCGCCCGCGCATGCGCAGTAGCCCCCGCGCCCGTGCGGGCGTGCCGAGTGGGGGCTCCGCGCAGAGGGGCAGCGCGCCCGCGCATGATGCGCAGAGGTTTCTTTCGGACCTGGGCTGCATTTCCATCCCCCGCTCTGGGAGTCACCCGGTGCGTTAGGAGCGAGCCGATCCCGCTCCCTGAGACACAAGGGCTTGCTCGAGGAGACTGTTCCTGTTCCTCTCTTCCAGCCACTCTGCTCTCCCCAAAACACCCATTTCCTCGGAGCTCCTCTGCAACTGCATTTCCATGGACCCAGGGCTCCAGAAGCTGCAGAGTCGTGCAATGGGGTTTTTTTGGGAAGGGACCTTAAGCTCTTGCACTTCCACCTCTGTCATGAGAATCTCAGGGCTCTAAGACTCACAGAACCATTTGGGCTTGGAAGGACCTTCAAGCTCATCCAGTGCCAGCGCTGCCACGGGCAGGGACACCTCCCACTGTCCCGGGCTGCTCCCAGCCCCAGTGTGCAGCCTGGCCTGGAACATTCCAGGGCATCCAGGGGCAAATCCCCCTCTCTGGGCAGACAGAAGGAGCTAAACCTGGCTATTCCTGAGGGAGTGATGGCAGCACAGCCGAGTCCTGCATCCCTGATTCCCACGGGGAATCTCCATGTCCTTCCTGCTATGGGATCCAGGAGTTGCAGTAGGATTTTTGTGTTTGGTGCTGCATTCCCAGCATGGCAGAAGCTGTCACGCTCGGAAACACAGCCAGTGTGACAAGGTTTTGCTCCCTTTCTGCTTTGTTTTTGCTGTGTTTTGTTTCTCTCGACAGCTGGCTTAGAACTTGTGTGTTGCTGTTTAGACATCAAGCTTTGGGGCTGAGGTTTTTTTATTCCCAAGTGCTTGCTGGCAGTAAAAATACACTTCACATCTGCAGTGTGTGCACGTGGCTTGGGCTGTGGATTCACACTTCTGGGGCAAAAAGAAGTCCCTTCACACCTGTGCTGCTGGTGGTGTCCCCTGTGAGAAGTTTGGTGGCTCGTTTGTGGCTCTCTCAGTTGTTCCCTTTCACAGAGCTCGGCATTTCTCCCCTTTTCAGTTTCATCCTGCAGAGCTTCGTTCCTGCTGCCGCAGCGTGTTCTGAACCCTCCGCTCGCAGCCTGGGGGTGCCTTTTGTGCTGCTCCTCCGTGGGGCTGCCTTGAGAGCGGAATCAAGGTTGGAAAAGACCTCGGAGATCACTGAGTGCAACCAGCACCAGCACGGCCGGCGCTGACCACGTCCGCCCATGCCACAGCCACAGGTGTTGGAGCACTCCCAGGGGTGGGCACTCCAAACCTCCCTGGGCAGCTGTGCCAAGGCCTGAGCGCCCTTTCCATGGAGGAATTTCCCCAATATCCACCCTGAGCCTCCCCTGGCCCAGCCTGAGGCCGTTCCCTCTCCTCCTGTCCCTGTTCCCTGCGAGCAGAGCCCGACCCCCCCGGCTGCTCCCTCCTGTCAGGGACTTGTCCAGAGCCACAAGGTCCCCCCTGAGCCTCCTTTGCTGCAGGGCTGTGCCCCTTTCCCAGCTCTCTCAGGAACTCTCCAGCCCCTTGCCAGCTCCGTTCCCTTGCCTGGACTCGCTCCAGCCCCTCCGTGTCCCTCTTGTCCCAGAGGTGCTGCCAGCACTGCAGGTGCCCCAGCAGTGCCAGCACAGGGACGGGCCCAGCGCCCCGCGCATGCGCAGTGGGGGGTGAGGGGGGCCCAGTTCTCCCGCGCATGCGCAGTAGCCACCGCGCCCGCGCATGCGCCGTAGCCACCGCGCCCGCGCATGCGCAGTAGCCATCGCGCCCGAGCATGCCCCGTAGCCACCGCGCCCGCGCATGCGCAGTAGCCACCGCGCCCGCGCATGCGCCGTAGCCCCCGCGCCCGCGCATGCGCAGTAGCCCCCGCGCCCGCGCATGCGTAGTAGCCACCGCGCCCGCGCATGCGCAGTACACCCCGCGCCCGCGCATGCGCAGTAGCCACCGCGCCCGCGCATGCGCCGTAGCCCCCGCGCCCGCGCATGCGCAGTAGTCCCCGCGCCCGCGCATGCGCAGTAGCACCCGCGCCCGCGCATGCGCCGTAGCCACCGCGCCCGCGCATGCGCAGTAGTCCCCGCGCCCGCGCATGCGCAGTAGCCACCGCGCCCGCGCATGCGCCGTAGCCACCGCGCCCGCGCATGCGCAGTACACCCCACGCCCGCGCATGCGCAGTAGCCACCGCGCCCCCGCATGCGCAGTAGCCACCGCGCCCCCGCATGCGCAGTAGCCCCCGCGCCCGCGCATGCGCAGTAGCCCCCGCGCCCGCGCATGTGCCGTAGCCACCGCGCCCGCGCATGCGCAGTAGCCACCGCGCCCGTGCGGGCGTGCCGAGTGGGGGCTCCGCGCAGAGGGGCAGCGCGCCCGCGCATGATGCGCAGAGGTTTCTTTCGGACCTGGGCTGCATTTCCATCCCCCGCTCTGGGAGTCAGCCGGTGCGTTAGGAGCGAGCCGATCCCGCTCCCTGAGACACAAGGGCTTGCTCGAGGAGACTGTTCCTGTTCCTCTCTTCCAGCCACTCTGCTCTCCCCAAAACACCCATTTCCTCGGAGCTCCTCTGCAACTGCATTTCCATGGACCCAGGGCTCCAGAAGCTGCAGAGTCGTGCAATGGGGTTTTTTTGGGAAGGGACCTTAAGCTCTTGCACTTCCACCTCTGTCATGAGAATCTCAGGGCTCTAAGACTCACAGAACCATTTGGGCTTGGAAGGACCTTCAAGCTCATCCAGTGCCAGCGCTGCCACGGGCAGGGACACCTCCCACTGTCCCGGGCTGCTCCCAGCCCCAGTGTGCAGCCTGGCCTGGAACATTCCAGGGCATCCAGGGGCAAATCCCCCTCTCTGGGCAGACAGAAGGAGCTAAACCTGGCTATTCCTGAGGGAGTGATGGCAGCACAGCCGAGTCCTGCATCCCTGATTCCCACGGGGAATCTCCATGTCCTTCCTGCTATGGGATCCAGGAGTTGCAGTAGGATTTTTGTGTTTGGTGCTGCATTCCCAGCATGGCAGAAGCTGTCACGCTCGGAAACACAGCCAGTGTGACAAGGTTTTGCTCCCTTTCTGCTTTGTTTTTGCTGTGTTTTGTTTCTCTCGACAGCTGGCTTAGAACTTGTGTGTTGCTGTTTAGACATCAAGCTTTGGGGCTGAGGTTTTTTTATTCCCAAGTGCTTGCTGGCAGTAAAAATACACTTCCCATCTGCAGTGTGTGCACGTGGCTTGGGCTGTGGATTCACACTTCTGGGGCAAAAAGAAGTCCCTTCACACCTGTGCTGCTGGTGGTGTCCCCTGTGAGAAGTTTGGTGGCTCGTTTGTGGCTCTCTCAGTTGTTCCCTTTCACAGAGCTCGGCATTTCTCCCCTTTTCAGTTTCATCCTGCAGAGCTTCGTTCCTGCTGCCGCAGCGTGTTCTGAACCCTCCGCTCGCAGCCTGGGGGTGCCTTTTGTGCTGCTCCTCCGTGGGGCTGCCTTGAGAGCGGAATCAAGGTTGGAAAAGACCTCGGAGATCACTGAGTGCAACCAGCACCAGCACGGCCGGCGCTGACCACGTCCGCCCATGCCACAGCCACAGGTGTTGGAGCACTCCCAGGGGTGGGCACTCCAAACCTCCCTGGGCAGCTGTGCCAAGGCCTGAGCGCCCTTTCCATGGAGGAATTTCCCCAATATCCACCCTGAGCCTCCCCTGGCCCAGCCTGAGGCCGTTCCCTCTCCTCCTGTCCCTGTTCCCTGGGAGCAGAGCCCGACCCCCCCGGCTGCTCCCTCCTGTCAGGGACTTGTCCAGAGCCACAAGGTCCCCCCTGAGCCTCCTTTGCTCCGGGCTGTGCCCCTTTCCCAGCTCTCTCAGGAACTCTCCAGCCCCTTGCCAGCTCCGTTCCCTTGCCTGGACTGGCTCCAGCCCCTCCGTGTCCCTCTTGTCCCAGAGGTGCTGCCGGCACTGCAGGTGCCCCAGCAGTGCCAGCACAGGGACGGGCCCAGCGCCCCGCGCATGCGCAGTGGGGGGTGAGGGGGGCCCAGTTCTCCCGCGCATGCGCAGTGGTGTGGGGGTAGGGCCAGCGCGCCCGCGCATGCGCAGTGGGGGTGGGGGGGGGGGGGGAGGGGGGTGGGGCCGTCCAGCTCTCCCGCGCATGCGCAGTGGGGGGTGGGGGGGGGCTTAGCGTGCCAGCGCATGCGTAGTGGGTAGGGCCTACAGAATTCCAGTGGTAGCAGCAGGAACTTCTGTTCTTTACTGGCAGGGCTGTGCCATGAAGGGGAGCTCGGAGATATTGGTCAGCTCAGGGAATGAGCCTGGCTCATGGTAAGGAAATTCACTGTGCAGTTACTTTGGGCCCTTTCTCTCCTTCTCCTTCTCCTTCTCCTTCTCCTTCTCCTTCTCCTTCTCCTTCTCCTTCTCCTTCTCCTTCTCCTTCTCCTTCTCCCTTTCTTCCCAACACCAGTTCCAGACCTCAGTATAATCCATGTTCCCACAGCCTGACCTTGCAGTTTTCCCAGTTTAGCAGCCCCAGCCACACTTGCAGCCTCTCTGTCTGGACTTTGTCTTGCTGAAATCTCCCTTTGTTGATCCTTTGCTGCCTCACCTTTTATCCAGCAATAACGTGCAGTGGGTGGAAGCTTCTCAGAATTCCCTCCCTGTTCCACTGGAAACATTCCCAAGTGGAAGCAGCTGCACTGCCCATCAGCACTTGCCTGCTTTTAGGGGTGGTTGAGGCATGAAGGATGCAACAAATGGAGTTGGCTCCAAGGGGATGAAATGCTCCCCCTGAGGCTGCTCAGAGAGCTGGAGCTGAGGAATCCGGGTGGGAATCACTCCAAGAAAAAGGAAGGAAAAGAGAGCAGAGGAACAGGGATGCAATTCCAACCTCTCCAAGGACTGGGATGGGCACATTCACCAACACCATTTAATCTAGACACGATTTCTTCTTTGCCTCTGGCTGCCAGGAGCAGGATGAGCAGTTTAATGAGTTTAAATAGTGAATAGTTTAATTAGCTGGAAGAGACTGGATCAATAGCTGCTTAAACAAACAACTGGATCCCTGTTTCCAAGCTTGGATGTAGTTTTGGAAGGTTCCTGGCAGTTTGGCAGGGATTAGTGATGCTGAGAATGTGCTTTTTTGTGGGTTTGGGGCTTTTACTCCTGTTCACGTGGCTGCTCTTTTTCATGTTGAGTGGAAAACAGGAGGGAAAGAGCAACGATGGAAGGAATTCCACTCTTGCTGCTTCAAGGGATGGATCAGGAAGGGAACAGGCTGCAGGGAATTTGGAGTGCAAACTGAGATCTCTCCGATATTTTCGGCTCAGTCAGTCCATCAGTGCTTGGTGGCTGTTTAGGCCACGTGCAAGGTGAATGATGGTGCACATGGCAGAGCTGCTGGTGGCTCCTTCCCCTGCCCGGCTGTCAGTCACCCTGCAGGGTGCTGGAGCAGCGTGCCAGAGGCCGTGGATCCTATGGATCCCATGGATCCCAGGGGCGTGATCAGGAGCCTGGGCCTGCTGGCCACTCCTTGCTCTCTCTTACCCTGATTTTTCAGCTCTGCAGCGAATCCAGCTTGAGTTTTTCAACCCCCTAGAAACCCAGGGACCTTTCATGTCTGTTCTCAGATCTGGGATTTAAATCCAGCCCTTATCAAAGCACCCCGTGACCAGGCAGGCCCTGAATCCCAGCAGGGATCTGATAAAGAGGGACCTGACATCCTAAAGAAACCCTTTGAAATCCTGCTGGGATTGATTTGTATCCATAATGGAGCCCCGAGCTCTCTGCCAGGGAGAGATGAAGCTGCTCCTTTGCTTTATTATCCTCAGGCCCTTCCCAGCTTTGAGGGAAATTCAGTCCCTCTTCAAGCCCCAAAATCATGGAAAAGCTCCTTTGTATCCTCTCCACAGCCCCTACGTGGATTAATCAACTTTTTATTTGATATGGTGTCATTCTCCTTTTTTTTTCCATGGATAAAACTCCATGGTGAGCAATCAGAGCAGAAATAGGAAATGCAGGAGTCTTGGATTCCACAGTGGGATTAACTTCCCTTTTCTGCTCTCTTTCAGGACAGGAAAAACCACTGAACTCGCCCCATCTTTGGGACCAAGAGCTTTGGTGCTGGAGTAGGCAAAGCCAGCTAGGGCCCCCCTTGTCCTGCCCATGGTGTGGGTCAGGGACAGGCTCCTCTTCTCCTCTGTGCTGGGATGAACTGCCTAGGGAATGCTATTTCTGACAGCCCGGTCCTAGCCCCGGCTACTGGAAATGGGCAGAGGTGAAGAGGCAAGTGCCAGAGTTGCTTGGGGATGATGGAATTGTGGTGTTTGGCTGTGCCCAGAGGGGCAGGTTGGGCATTTCTGTGTGTCTGAGGACCGGTTTGGGTGCTGGGGAGCCCGGGGAGCCGAGCTCTCAGTGCATTCCCAGCTCTCCCAGTGGTGGGAGCTGGTGCAGGGCTGGGTGACAGCCTCTGGTCGGGCTCGGGGCAGGCCCTGGCCCCGGCACAGACACGCTGGGGTGGTTTGGGGACGCTTGGGGAGCAATGGGAAGAAAATGAGGGATGGTGCTGGGCGGAGCGATCGGCCTGCGCTCGTGTCAACGCAGCCGTGCAGGGCACTGGGATCTGGGTAAAACACCGGCTCTCCTGGTGTTCAGGGATGCAAGGTCTGAGGGACTGGATTTACTTGGGGTTTTCCAGGACAGCAGGAACAAGAGGAAATGTGGTGCCAGAGGTGCGTCCCATCAGGTTGCAGTTCCCTCTTTCCCATTTCCATTTCCTCCTCAGTGCAGGTGTCCCCTGCAGCCCATGAGCACGGGGCCGGTGACAACTCTCTGTCTGTAGAGGGATTCCTTATGGAACAAGGGCAGATGACACTTGTGTGAGGCTTACGACTGTTAGATTTAGACCAGGATGGGTTTAAGGAAAACTAGAACCGTGTGTTAATCTTACTGGTCAATGAACAAATCGAATCCACACTTCTGTAAGAAAAAATAGAGTGTATGGAGCATATAGAAGAAGCTGGTTTTGCCTGCTGCTGCTGCTTGGCTTTATCATGTAACCCCGTTCGAACTCTGCCTTCAAGACAGCTGTGAGACCGTGAAATAAAGAACTTAGCAGAACAGCAGCCTCCTCTGCTCTTTCACCCTGGTCCGAGAAGGAGGGGTACCCTGTCAAAGGCTCAACACTTGCCTTTCTGACTTTGTTTCTAAATTTCTACCTTTCTAATTTTGTTTGTTTCTAATTTTTTTGTTTGCTTGTTTCTAGCTTTGTTTGTTTTCAACTTTCTCCCTTTAGAAATTTGTTTGTTTCTTGTATTTTACCTCTTTGTTTGTTTCTAAATTTCTGCCGTTGTAACTTTGTTTCTAACTTTCTACTTTTAAAATTTCATTTGTTTTTAACTTTTTACCATTCCTCCCAGCGAGGGCTGTGTGCAGAATACTAAAACCTGTTAAGTTCTTCACTTTTACGTCTATAGGCAAATGCTACTGATTTAGATGTAAATTCATTTGGAAATAAGCCAGCCCTCTCTGTCTACTCTGTCGCATACAGCAATATAAGAAGCTGGGAATAGAGATCCGCAGGTTTTGAGAATAAGGAGCCGGCGTTTTTCTGTAGGAAGGAAAGCAGCAAGCGCCTGGCCGCAGGAGCCGAGACGCTCGGGCTGCAGGAGCTGCAGAGCGCCCGGAGCCGGCTTTTCCCTGTGCTCTGTGCCTGCCCCCGGGCTGAGCTGGGCGGCGCTGCTGCCGCCTGGTGGCGAGAGCGCGGCACTGCCGCCCCCGACACGGCGCCCCGGCGCTGCTGCCGCCCGGTGCCGGCTGAGCCGAGAGGGCGGCGGCCTCGGTGGCTGCCGAGCGTGGCAAGGAGCGGGAGCGAGCGGGGCCGGGTCTGTCAGCGGAGGGGAGGGGCGAAGGGCGGTTCGCAGCGCCAAGGGACACGGCCGTGCATGAGCGGGGCCACAGCTATGGAAAGGAGCGGGCGCCGTGCGGGGCGGTGACCGCGGGGAATGACAGCGCGGGGGGCGGCCCGGCGGGGCCGGTTTTGCCGGGCAGCAGAGGCGCGGTCGCAGCGCGACCCGGGCGGGAGGCACCGGGCGGGCACGGTCGGAATCGAGCCGCCCGCGTGTCGCTCTCAAGGAGGCGGCTCGGAAAGGAAGGCGCAGTTCCGCGCTCTCGGGACGGCGTTAAGTGACGTTTTTATTAGAATATGACAGTATTTATTTGATTTTATTATTTTATTATCTGCCAGGACCTTGCAGAAGGTGGTTTACACTTCCGCCACACTCAAGATGGCGGACGCACTAGGCCCCCTGCGAGAGGTGTCCCTGCCGATGCCTGCCGCCGGTCGCGGAGCCGTCGGCCGCCTCCGGCGCGGCTGACCCCGCCAGCCGTGTCCTCGCACCGGGAAGCACGGCGGAAAATCGCGCGGAAAGCGCGGGGCCGGCGTCGGAGTCCGGGCCGGATTCAGGCAGCCGAATAGACAGAAGCCCTTGTGAGGGGCGGCGGGGGCCCTAAGTGTACCACACTAAAGATGGCGGCTCGACCGGAAGTGGCTTCTGCCAGCACCCAAGATGGCGGCGAAGGGAGGAAGTTACGTCACTGCCACACTAAAGATGGCGGTCGTGTGCACTGTTTTCTGACCTTCTCAATATGGCGGCAGGGAAGCCCCCCCCCCCCCCCCCCCCCCCCCCCCCAAGCTGCGTCTATTCGGCTGCCTGAACGCGACGCCGACGCCGACGCCAGCCCAGCGCTTGCGCGCAATTTTCTGAGGCGTTTCCCGCTACGCGGACACCGACTGTGGGGTCAGCGGCGCCTGGGGCAGGCGGGAGCATTCAGGCAGTCGAATAGACGGACCGGAGCGGGGGGGAGGGGGGGGTATTTCCGGCCGCCATCTTGAGAAGGTCGAATAGCCACATCGGTGCGGTACCGGTGACTTCCGCCCTTCTTCGCCAGGAGCGGCGATGGCGGGGAGCCCGGGGAGCAGCGCTGCCGGGCCGGGGGCACCGGGCTCGGAGGTGAGCGGGGAACGGGGACAGCCCCGAGCGGACGGTGGGGGCCGCGGGGGATCGGTATTCCGGCCCAGGGATGAGTGTTCCGGCACAGGGGTGGCTGTCCCGGCACAGGGATGCGTTCCTGGACTGTCTAATAATATTGTTTAACGATCGTGCAAGGAGATCTGTATAAAAAAATCCTCCGTGGTCATCCTTCTCCCAGCCCCGCTGTGTTTTCAGGATCTTGGGGGAAGAGTTTGGGTCTGGACAAGGCTCTCGGGCACAGGGTGGGATTCTTGGGGTGCAGGGCCAGGATTTGGACTCGATGCTCCCTGTGGGTCCCTTGCAGCCCAGGAAATGCTGCGATCCTGTGCCTCTGAGGGTGAAATAAAGGGGAGCGGTGGCGTTTGTGCCCGCTGTGTTCACGGCCCCGCCGGCTCAGGGCGGGTTAAAGGCGCAGCTGCCCCGAGACAGCGGGACCGGCCGGGGCTGCTCGCTCCCGGTGCTGCCGCCTCGTGGGGAGAGCCCGGCACTGCAGCCCGGAACGGCGCTGGACCACGGGATGGGCGTGGAACAGCAGCGCAGGGGATGCTGAGGCAGCCCAGGGAATGCTGCGGTCCCAGGGAAGGCTGAGGCGTCCCCTGCCCGGGGCACTCGGCAGCAAACCCCTGATGTTGAGCAGAAAAAGGAAAGTTCTGGGTTAGTGGGAGGAGGTTTCTGGAATGGAGCTGGGACAGGTGCTGATCCACGCATGGAATCACGGGCTGGTTTGGCTTGGAAGGGACCACCAGGATCATTTACACTCTGTTTGTTGTCTGATTGCACAGCGAAGAACATCCAGAACTGCCACCTCACCCTCACGGACAGCAGGAATGTCTTCCATAGCTCTTGTTTTGGAATGGGAATGGCTGTTGGGAGCTCTGGCAGGACCAGGTAAGAAGAGAAATGGGATCATTGTGGCTGCTGCTGGAGGTGGTTTTCTGCTTTCCGGCTGTTCTTCTCATTGATCCTTTCACAGCAGTGTTCTAGGGCACATTTGAGGGTAATTCCAGGAATTTGAAACCAGATAAAAACTGGTGGGGAAAAAATGTGAACGCGATCCATTTCTGGTAGTTCCAAGCTTCTCCCACAACACCGTTCCAGGGGAAAGCTGATAAAAGGGTAAAGATGCAGAGGAACAAGTGCTGTAAAGCCCCCTGGCGCTCTGAGAGAGCAAACCTTCCAGTAGTCCCAGCAGATCTCTTGGAGAAAGTGTGGGATCGCAAGGTTTTCCAGGAAAGCAAAACAAGGGTGGAGATGAGGGAATAGGCTTCCAGTTCTTCCTTTAGCTGAAAGCCTGGGGGAATTGAGAGGGGCCACAAGAACTGTTTGTGTAGGCAAATGGGAGTTTGGGGGCTGAATCTGAGTTTCCCTCTGGGGCATTTTTGAGGGAAAAGCTGAGGTGCTGTTTAAGGGAGAGAATGCAGATTTTTGGGGTGGAAAAGGTTGAATCAATATTGTAGAGGAAGTAAAACGCTGGGGGTAAAAGTGGATGCAATGTGGAGGGGACAGATTGAATATTTTGGAGGCAAAATGGGGAACTGAGTAGTGGAGAGATGGGGAACATTTTGGAGGCAACACTTGACAAACTCTCTGGGGTGGAGAACGACCACATTGAGGGAAAAATGAGGTGATGAGCAGTGGGCACGTAGGGAAGGTCGTGGGGGTAAATCTTGAGAAAAGCCCCGTGGTATTCAAGAAATCCTTGGAAGCAGGACTGAGGAATTCAGTGGTGGAAAAATAGGGGAATTTTGCGGGGGTAAAACTTTAAAAGATCTAAGAGTTGAGAGTGTGTGTTTTTAGGTAGAAAGGATGTCTTGTTGAAGTTGGGCGTCTGGATTGTGGCATTTATGGATCCAGAAAGTAGAAGATAAAGGAGACTCCCAAAGCCTCGGTAGCTGTGTTAAGAAATCCGTCCCAGGGAAGAAAGGTACCTAAACCTCCTAGAAGTAGGGACTAATTGGCATGGGAAGGGGAAAACCCACCCCCAGTGGGAGAGAGCACGCCGGGTAAGGGAAGAGAAGGATGCCCTTAAGAAGAAGTAGGGAAGGTGAATTTCTCGGCTTGCTGAAATGTATCAAAAAGTTTGGAATCTGGGTCTGTGTGGAGGCCGGGATTTTCTCAGCCATATGCAGAGCCCAGCACTAGGAATAAAGGAATTCCAGGCTTTACAACGCCAAAAATGCAGTACCAGAGAGTTCTGTTATCCCGAGGACTTGGGGGATACTTGGCAAAAATTTTCGGGGGCCCAGGCTGGACCGAGCTTTTAACGCTCCCCGGATTCACGGGATCGGGGATTCCGGCGTGCCCTGCACGGGTTTTTTCAGGGAAGTCCCAAATCCTTCGTGTGAGCACGAAGCAGAATCCCCTGGGAGCTGTGAAGGCAACAGGATATTTCTTGGGAATTTTGAAGGGTTGGGTGAGTCCTCAGTGTTAGGTTGGAATGAACGCAAATTGTCCGGGAGTTGCTGGTTTGGGGATGGCCGGGTCTGGGTTTGGATTTGTGGGCACCGAGTGTTCCTTGTGTCAGCTTTAGGTCTTCTGGATTGGTGGGAATTGTCAGAGAAAAGAGAAGGCAATTGAAATGCGGAGCTCCATTCCCGGAGAAATGGTCGGGATGGGAGAGGAAAGGCTGTGGAGCTGCTGGGAGCTCGTGGAGAACGAAAGGATCTGAGGCCTGGAGGCAAAAGCTGTGGAACAAAGCCTGAAAAGGGTGTGGGGTGGGGCGGGAGGGGAAGGAGGGCACCGTGGTGGGGGGAAAGAGGGAAAGGATCCCTGCTCCGGGAATCCAGCAGGGACCAGGAGAGGATCATTTTCCATCCACTGCTCTCAGTGGAATCCTAATAAGGACGGTGGAAGGGAAGTGATTCGTTTGTTCTTAGGTTTGGAATGAAAGGTGCTCTTCCAGAGGGGACTATTGACCTGTTAAAATTCTGTTGGATACAGGAAAAGAGGAAGCAAGCAGCTGGGGAATGAAGGGGTGGATTTTTTGGTGGATACAGGGAAAGACACGGGAAGGGGCTCTCAAGTAAAATACACCTCACGGGCAGCACCAGGAGAAGCCTCAAGTGCCCTTTTTTTCCAAGCTCTGACATTCCAGAGGAGTAAGCAGTGGTCAGCCCATCACTTTCTGTATTCCTTGGATGCCCAGTGCTTTGTTGGGAAGAGATAATATTTGGAAATGAACAAATCCGGGGATGTAATTTCCTGATAGTAAAGCCCCAGAGAGCCTGGTTTTGATATCCTTCCAGCACCCAAACGCAGCAGAGGGAATCCTGGCGGAGCTGGAAAACGCTGTCGCTCCGTCGGTGGAATTCCTGGGAACTGGAAAGCAGCAGAAGCAGCAAGAACAGAGTTGGAAGCAGGCTCCAGCCGGGTAAGGCAGACACCAAATCCTTTGGAACTGGGCAGGGGTGGGAAGAATGAATTCTTACATTTGTAGCCCAGGGATTCCTGAGCAGGATCCCGGCAGGGAAGACTGCAGGGATCAGGCTGGGGCCTGATCGCAGCTGGGGGCAGCGAGCCTTGGAATTGGCTGAAGGGAAGAAAGAGGGATCCTTTGAGCACAAGGATCAGGTGTCAAATGCGGAGATGGCATCAGACAATTCCTCGGGAGGGTTTAGTTCCTGGGCCAAATCGATCTCCTGCCTTGTGAAGGAGCTCAGAGAGCTGGGAAGAGCCCAAGCAACGCAGGGAATGCACCGGCAGATGAAAGTGCCGGGGAACGGTGGGGAAAAGCATCCGAACAGGGGGCCTCGTTTTGTACAGGGACGGTACAAAAAATTGTCCGAAAGAATAGGAATGGAATGGGATTTTACGTATTCCTCGGAGGCCACAATCCAGTGGGAAGGCTGAGAGAAAGAAACAAGGCCTAAAAAGGCAGATGAGCCAAATCTGCCCAAAGCCTCCAATGGCCACATTCCCTGGCATTGCTGAGGACTTCAGCCAAGCTCCAAGCAAAAGGTGAGCCCCTGATTTTGGTGCCAAGGGAAACTCCAAGTTAAGAACGATCCAAATATGAAGCGCTTCTCACAAAACTCAGCTTTGCAAACCTTTCTTTGGGCTAAAAAAGAAAAGATGGGAATGCCCTTGGCAGAAAAGCAGCTGTGAGGCACAGCAGGCTTCAAATGCCTGTCAGCAGGAGCTCCAGGAGAAACGGCTGCTGGCTCCGGGCATCCTGGGCTTTCCAGGCAGGTTTTGTAGCGGATTGCAAGGCAGTTTTCCTGCCTCTGGGGGGTGGCACCTGCATCCCGCTGGAAAGGGAAAATGTGGAGAGAGGGGCAAGCGGGAAGACGGTTGCTGATGTGTGTCCTTGGATCGCAGTTCCTCCCGGTGAGTCTGTGCTGCTGGAAGTTTGAAGGAGATCAGTCCTGGAGTACGTGTGGGTTCACCTGTGGGGTTTGGGAGCGACGCTGGCCATGAAATTCCAGGGATGTTCCCTTTGCTGGAGTGAGAAGCAGTGGAAGCACTTTGCTGTCTGCTTCTTCATTGCCTTCGCCTCGGTCCCCTGGGGCTCCAGGTAATCCCCTCTCACCTTTGCTTTTCCAAGGGTCTCTAAATGAGGGCTTGAGCTTTGGTGTAGCTCCCTTTACAGGGAAGATCTGTTCCAGGAAAGGTCTCCTGGTCTGGACCGATGGCGTTGCAGGAAGAGCAGGAAACCCCGCAGCTCCTGTGGCTCCCTCATCCGATTTGCCTGCAGGCAGCAGCAAGGATCATTCCCAAGTGTCATCCCCTGGCTCCGTGACTCGGTGAGGTTGTGTTCCCCCAAAGGCCAGGGGCCGCTTTGTTTTGCGGCTCACGAAAGTCCAGCTCGGTGGTGCTGGGTTTGGTTTTTGTGTGTAATGAAGGCACTAAAAAATTCCCCTCCTTCACTGGCACAGCCCTGGAGTGGGAGCAGATTCCCCTTATCCCGCAGTTATCCCGCTCCTGCCCTGGATCCCTGCGGTGCCGTGTGTTCTCCAAGCTCACAGCACTGCTGGCTCTAAACAAGAAAAACAATCCCTGTTCCTTCTCTTCTCCGTCCTTGATGTTCCCAGGCCCTGCATCTCCCTGGCTATTCCCTGTGGGAGTCTTCATCTCCATCCCACCTTATCCCGATCAGGTAAGGGTCTGAGACATGTTTAGCAGCAAATGCATTCCTGTGAAGAAAGCCAAGAGCAAAGAGCATCCAGATGCAGAGAAGTCTTTAGAAAAGCGTTCCAGACGTGCAAATGAGGGATGTGTCTTCCTGCATCTCCTGTTGTTTTTCTCTGTCACGTTTTGGAAGGGTTTCTCTCAGTGATTTCCTGCAGTCCAGGTGCGTCCCTTCTTTTGTCCAAATCCAGTGCCAGAGGATCGAACAACTGACGAGTGGGGCCTGGGATGAAAACGGTTCTCCTAAAATGAGGGAAACAATGCTAGAAGAGAAATGAGCATCCTTTTAATGCCTGGAATAAAAATGCTGGAAAAGGACACTTTTTATTTGATATGGTGTCATTCTCCTTTTTTTTTCCATGGCTAAAACTCCACGGTGAGCAATCAGAGCAGAAATAGGAAATGCAGGAGTCTTGGATTCCACAGTGGGATTAACTTCCCTTTTCTGCTCTCTTTCAGGACAGGAAAAACCACTGAACTCGCCCCATCTTTGGGACCAAGAGCTTTGGTGCTGGAGTAGGCAAAGCCAGCTAGGGCCCCCCTTGTCCTGCCCATGGTGTGGGTCAGGGACAGGCTCCTCTTCTCCTCTGCGCTGGGATGAACTGCCTAGGGAATGCTATTTCTGACAGCCCGGTCCTATCCCCGGCTACTGGAAATGGGCGGAGGTGAAGAGGCAAGTGCCAGAGTTGCTTGGGGATGATGGAATTGTGGTGTTTGGCTGTGCCCAGAGGGGCAGGTTGGGCATTTCTGTGTGTCTGAGGACCGGTTTGGGTGCTGGGGAGCCCGGGGAGCCGAGCTCTCAGTGCATTCCCAGCTCACCCGGGGGTGGGAGCTGGTGCAGGGCTGGGTGACAGCCTCTGGTCGGGCTCGGGGCAGGCCCTGGCCCCGGCACAGACACGCTGGGGTGGTTTGGGGATGCTTGGGGAGCCGTGGGAGGAAAATGAGGGATGGTGCTGGGCGGAACGGTCAGCCTGCGCTCGTGTCAGCGCAGCCGTGCAGGGCACTGGGATCTGGGTAAAACACCGGCTCTCCTGGTGTTCAGGGAAGCAAGGTCTGTATTTATCCATACATATTTATCCCTACATATTTATCCCTAAATTTATCCATGGATTATCCATATATGTTTATCCATATACATTTATCCATATTTTTATCCACGTATTTACCCATGTATTTATTCCTATATTTACCCATGTATTTACCCAGGTATTTTATGAACACTCAAGTGCCATATCCATGTATTTTATGAGCACTTCCAGGGTTGGTGACTCCACCACTGCCCTGGGCAGCTGTTCCAGCGCTGGACA